>NC_056726.1:1364101933-1364349433 GCF_019279795.1 Protopterus annectens
GTTTGCATTTTCTATTGCACTGCAAGTTAGTGTGGTCAGGTTGTACCATGTGATTTTTTACTCATGAAGGTATGATGAATTGAAGAGGAGCTATTCAGGTGAGATGTTAAAATAAGGACATAGCTGAGTACGGTGGTGATGATCGAGGTGAGTATAAAAAAAAATGGCACTGCTCAAAATTAATAGTTTTTAAATTATATATTTACATAAAAAGTAGGAAACATAATTTATTCAACCTGTCAAGAAAATACAGATAAAATACATATGTGTAGGTGCCAATATTTATAAATTATACACAAAAGTAAAAAATAATTTGATTTTATTCAAAATATCTGAATTAAGTTATGGAACAAAATGCCCCCACATTTGCCAGTCCAGAAAGTCAAAGCACAGCTTTGTATTGACATTTACCTGTTGATGGAATAAAGGATGATGTCCATAATGAATCATATCATTTGTTTTAGTATGAATGATATTAACAAACCCAGAAGTCTTCAGTCCTTTTATAATACAAAAAAACATGTTGGGTAATTTCCACTTCTCTACAGCCAATAACTAAATACAGCCCAGGATTCAGTAAACTCCATGTAGGAATAGCGTTAGTCCAACATGGAGTGAATGGATTCCATGTCCGCATCCCCATCTCAGCAGCGCGCCTTACATATTAATGAAGGAGCACTACTGAGAGGGAGCCGCAGACATGGATACTGAATGAGTGCTTGGGGGGTGTTACAGTGCCTGCAGACCTGTAACATGCCTCCTGTACTGACAAAGTGCTGCACGGCACTTTACAAAAGAAAACAGTGTTCTCGGACACTGAAATACTTAATGGTAAGTGAAATCAATGCAGGGGTGTGTGTGACAGGTACTGTCACACCCCCCCTGCATTATGAAAGTGCTGTACAGCACTTTACATTAGAAAAGAGTCTCTGCGGACACTGACATTATGAATGGGAACTGCATGTGTGACAGTTACTGTGACACACTCCCTGCGTTGTGAAAGTGCCGTACGGCACTTTACAAATAAGATTCATACCTCTCGACTGAACAAATTTTCGCAGAATGCCCAGATGTTTGACTCATAGTATTGGTCTGCCCGTCATAAAAAGTACTGGCTTTCTGGCAAATCACTGAGAATTGAACTCCCTAAATAATAAAACCATTTGTGTTACAGACTTTGTATCATTCAGAAAATGCATGCTAATACAAAACCGGATATTCTAGGGAACAGCTTCTAAATATTGCCCTTACAAACTTAGAAGGTTGATAGAATGACAAGTCTTTCATTAGCATTGATTTTCTGAAGAATATGATGTGTGAAACTCAAATGTCCCTCAATATCTTCTAACTGCAGTCTATAATGATTTGTCACTGATTTGCCAGGGAAACACAATCCCATGACAAATGGACCAAGAACATGAGGCACAAACCTGGACATCATGCGAAAATCTGTACAGTTGAGAGGCTTAAAAATGTGAACTCACGTCATGTAGTGGGTGTGTCACAGTATCTGTAACATACCCCCTGCATTGTAAAAGTGCTTTACAGCACTAAAACAAGAAAGAAAGTGTCATCGGACACTTATCTAATAATGTGAAGGTTAACAGTTTACATTTAAATTAATGTTTAATTTTTTTTTTCTTATTCTTCATGAAAGTTTAAGCATAGCTGAGTGGGTTTGCAGGGGGCAGCGCCTTGCTTAGTAGTGCACTAAGCTAACAGAGCTGTCCAAATTTCAGCTATAGATGAAACTATATACAAATGTATAGCAGAAACATGGACAGCTCTGTTAGCTTAGTGGTTAGAGTCACAGCTTGGCATGTAGTAGGTGTATGGTTTGAATACCAAGACAGGCCATTTAGCTTTTACATGGGAAAGCAGTTTTATATTATTTTTTATTTTACTTAATGATGTAGTAATTAATATTTGTTAACTAGGGTAGTGTAGCTCGTCCAAATTCCCAGTGTCAGTGGAGATATAAGTTGAAAACCCACATTTAAACACAAGTGTCCCATACAGTACAGTCATACCCCAAGGTAATGTAATGAAAGCACATAGGGGGTGGTCATGTAAATTATACAATAACTGGTCATTGATATTCCAAAACGAGCATGCTGATTGTTCAGCCCAATCAGCGTGCCCATTGTAAATCCTAGCATATACCAATGGAAAAAGGTCCAGTTGCCCTGATTCTGTTCCATTGCTATTAATTATATATATATATAAGGGGGTTGGAAGGGTGGCTTAATGGCTAAGGTGTTTGCCTTACAAACACAAGGTGCAGGGTTTGAGTCTCACAAGGGATAATTGGCTAGGCTTCAAATGGCTCGCAAGGGCAGTTAGCTTAGTACTAAACTATGAACCTATGAACCTATATATATATATATATATATATATATATATATATATATATATATATATATATATATATATATATATATATAAAAGTAATCCGGATTCTAGACATAGCAGAGAGACAGGACAGAGAAATTACTAGGAAAATCGGGTATGTTATTCAAAAGTAAAGGCACATACCTGATTTTCCTTGTATTTCCTCCATTCTCTCTCTCTCCTACCACTAAACTGTCCAACATTTTTTTTTGTATATGTAAAAAAAAAAAAAAAATAGAAAACAAAAATGGAGCAATGGAGACCTTCTTTTCTGTGTTGCTTACTTTGCAAAGCACTGATGTACTGGGTATGCATGGGAACATAAGTCCCATATGCATGTAGACATACAGACATTGCCAACATACTGGCTGACAGGTTCAGTGCAAACTTCTCCCCCCCCTCCCCCCCAAAAGGAGAGATATCTATACCAAGCTTGCAGCCCCAAACATCTCAGTGAGAACTGCTCGCAAAAACACAGCATCCATGGGACCTGATGGTGTTAAACCCACAGCTAGGACAGCTGTTTAATCATAGTCTTACCTCTGACTGCAACTGTGGTCCCACTTCACAAAAATTACCGCCCATTAGCTTGACAAGCCTTATCTGCAAAGCCATGGAGAGGATCATAATGGACCTCATAAATAAAGACATAGGGAATTTGCAGACTTTGGATCCATCCCAGTTTGGCTTTGTCAAAGGCAGATCATGCCTTCTAAACTTGGTTGACTTTTTCAAAACAGTCACCAAAGCCATTGATGAGGAAAGGCAGTCCATACAGCCTACCTCGATCTGGTATCATTGAAAAACTCATCAGCTTAAATGTTAACCCATACATCACAAGATGGGTTGCAAACTGGCGGTGGCAATCCACTGAGCATAGAAGAAGTTATCAGGGACCTGGGGACCCAGGTTGATAGTAGTCTGTCATTCGACACACCCATAGCTAAAGAGTAGTTAGGAAGACCTTCTACATTGCCCACCTCATGAAGGATTTCTTCTCAGATCAAAGGAGGTCATAGTCTCCCTATACTCATCACTCATCAGACCAATGATTGAGTACAATGCCCGGCCATGTCAAACCCAGATTTGATGAATATGCTTCACCTCAATTTGATGAAGGGCTGGAGGGATAGATTCATCACTATGCTGTGGAATAACCTTGTTCAAGAGAAATCTTGACCAATGGATGGGAGCCCAGGGATTACCTCAGTGTCACTGCTCAACAGAGGCACAGCAAAATAATGGGTATAGTTCCCCATACTAAGCTAGGCTTGTAAATGCCCTCGGGCAGATAGCCTAGTATGAACCTATGAACCTATGAACCTATGTGCAGTACATCAGAAAAAGCCCCAGGATACTGGAAAAACATGGAAGGACAGCACTGCACTGGTAAGCAATGGCATTTATTTAGTAAAGTAAATATTTTCTCTTAAATAATGTCATTGTATAATAGCAATAACCGACCCTATGGTTTTGGTATATTAAGATTTGCCCATGGTTGCCTTTATTTCATCACTTGGGCTTTACCCTCATGAATAAACCACAACAACCCTGGGTAAATGTTAATATACCACACCAACATTGTCGGTTATTGCTTAAGTAAAATATATACACTTAATAATAATGCATTAGTAATGAGTAATTAATATTCAATTTTGACTTCTTTTTTAAATGAAAATGTTTGCCCATAGCTCAGTTTTTGCTAAGCACTGCTAAGCCAAGCTAAGCAATGCTTAAACAGGACCTGTCTGAGCAATATTTAGCAGTGTTCAGCTCTGCCTAACTGGTTTGAGCATTGCTAGGAAGTCTCTTTCTAAGTTGCATTCAGCTCAGCTAAGTGGATTTGCACTGTTAAGCACTGCTCAGCATTTGCCACCTAAACACTGCTCAACTCAGCTTAGCAGGTTTGCACACTGCTCAGCTTTGCTCAGCATTTTAAAAAATGGTCCAGTGATGGCAAAGGGTGGGAATATGGCCTTATTTGAACCGCATAGTGGGAATACTGGCAGATAAATGATGAGGTTAAAACTACCAATATAACAATTACAACAAAACCCAAATTAAAGGTCATGCTACTAAATGCTAGGAGTATAAACATGAAACTGCACTCATTACAGTCTTAGCCATGGAAAATGCTGACATCTGCACAGTCACAGAAACCTGGTTCAAAGCTGTGGAGACCACCCCAGCCATACCTGGTTACTCATCCTATCATACATTCAGACCCCAAACTGTGGGTAGTAAAGCCAAAGGAGGTGGAGTTTCAATATATATTAAAGACATACACACCTCCAGGTTGGTCAAATGGTATGATGCACAGGAGACACTCCAAATGCAGTTAATCATTGACAGGACCCCTATACAAATCATAGCTAGCTACCGGCCCCCAAATCTGACCCAAGATGCCCAAACTGCCCATCTAGACCTCTTTGAATCTATCCAGATTCAACCCATTACCCTGATCCTGGGTGACTTTAACTACCCAAATATAGACTGGAAGTACTACTCATGCCAAAACACAAATGCCCAGAGATTCCTCGATTTTGTCAATGCAAATGCTTTGGAACAGCTAGTTGATAACCCCACAAGAGATGATAGTATCTTGGACTTCGAATTAATCAACATAAGTAACTACTGTAGCATCCCTGCAGTATCCTCTGCAGTATCATCCTTCCTTGTAAGATCAGACCATAAAGTGGTCATGTTTGAAGTCACCATATCCCATGACCCCCTTCTAGCTAGGGTCAAACAAAAAAACGTTTCCAAAGCTGATTACAGCCTCTTGAGAGATGGTATAAACAGCTTCACAGCCCCCTGACCCTCTCTAGGAACTGACACCAGTATTCAAAACTATACAAAATTACTATCTGAACATTTATATAGATTCATGGAATCAGGAATACCTGAAAGGACTAAATCATCCTCCACAAGGAAGAGTAACTCTGTCCTGTGAATATCTGCAATAAATAAACTCTATAACAAAAGAAAAAAGTGCTGCACAGGACCAAGAAGAAGCAGGTGCCCAATTGGAAGCAATCTCTCCACAGCCTAAACAAGCATATAAGAGCACTAGTGAAATTCTCCAAAGCAAACTTCAAGTCCAGATTGGTCACATCTACTAGAGACAATCATAAGGCCTTCTTCACATATGTACGTAATCTCAAAGGTAGCACCCAGATCTCTTTAGAAGTGGTGGTCAGGGACACCACATATACAAATGCCGTAAAGATTGCAAACCTGCTGGCTGACAGATTCAGCAAAAATTTCACCCCTCTGTCCCCCCCATCATTAAATCAGAACATTCCCAGTACCTGCCCCTTCCCCTTATATATAGGGATCAGGCCATCACTAATCTCTCTCAAAGGCAAAATATACAGCCTCCATGGGACACAATAACATCCCAGGCTGCATCCTACATTAACTCAGGCAGGAACTTGCAGAAGCATTAAGCACCCTATTCAACCAAACCCTGACTATTGGCTTTGTCCCAGCTGAGTGGAGGACAGCCACTATCATCCCTTTACACAAAGGTGGAGCATCCAACAATCCGGGAAATTATACACCCATCAGCCTAATTAGCATGATCTCCAAGACCATGAAATGGATTATCATGGACCTCATTAACTGGGACATTGGCAACCTCCAAACACTTGATCCCACACAGTTTGGCTTTGTGAAGGGGAGGTCATGTCTGTTACAGTTGGTCAACTTTTTTGATACAGTCACCAAAGCCATGGATGAGGGGAAGACAGTGCACACCACCTACCTAGACCTGGCCAATGCCATTGACACTATTCCCCACTCAGGCATAATAGATAAACTCTCTCAACTAGGCATCAATCGCTATGTTACCAGATGGGTAGCTAACTGACTCACTGATAGAACCCACCTAGTCAAAATAGGGTAAGCTACCTCAAGCCGGAGACCTGTATCAAGTGGGGTACCCCATGGTTTGTTCTTGGGGCCTCTGTTATGTGGGATATACTTTTTTGAGGTGCAGGCCAAAACCAGTGGGATATGGCTGACCAAGTGTGCAGATGACTGCAAGCTGGGAGCTGTCATATATTCCCCTAGTGATGTGGACATCATTTAAGAGGGTCTCACCCAAACAAATGACTGGTGCCAGAAACATAGCCTAAACTGAATGCAAAAAATGCATCATCATCCCCTTTGGGAAGAGTGATGTCCCCACAAATTATCACATCAATAACAATGTCCTAAGCATGCAGTCAGTTGTGAGGGATTTGGGCACCCAGATTGACAGCAACCTGACTTTTGACCACCATGTTGCTCCCATTGTGCAGAAAGCTTCCTACAGGGTCCACCTCATAAGTAAGGGGATCTCATCCAGGGACAAGGAGGTCATAGCATCCCTATATTCATCTCTTATAAGGCCCATTATTTAGTTCAACACCCCATTTGGCATGCACCTTGCAAAGCACATGCAGCAGCTGGAGACACCACAGAGGTTACTTACCAGGAGAATACAGGCCCTCATAAATCTACCATACACAGATAGGCTAAAAGCCCTAGCCCTCTACTCTGTGTCATACAGACTCCTCAGAGGTGAGATCTGTCTGGGATACAAGGTGATCTTGGACCCCGCCTTAATGGGACTGCTGCATATCCACAAGTCAAGCTCCACTCAAGTAACCTGCACATGTAGACTTAACCTGGTCTGTGACATCGATAGGACTTGTTGGCGGGACAGATTTTTGTCCAGAAACTCTGCCATCTATGGAATACACCCCCTCTCCAAGTCAAGCAGAATACCTCTTTACCACTTTTTAAGCGCTACCTGGATAACTGGATGGGAAATGGAAAATACATTCTTAGGATTCCACCTGTGTCCCTGCTGGACAGGGGCATCTGGTGCTGATTTTTCTATACATGGGCTAAACTCTTGGCTAGGCTTATAAGGCCATTAGTGCCAATAGCCTAGTAAGTTCCTATGATCCTATGATCCTATGAACCTGTTACAGTTTGATCGTTGTAGGAAGTATTGCAGCTACAGGAAAATGAGAGAGTTTTTAGGCACAGTGCTGGGGCGTCCTTGAGTCCAGAGTTATGGCTGGACTCCTTGTGAAGAACCATGATGACAAACTGCAGCAGGGCTAATACCAGGGCTCAGAATACAAGTCTGAGGCCTGGGACTGTCTGGCATATGATCTCACCAGTGCCACTGGCATCCCCTGAAGTGGTGAGCAGGTCCGTCATCATTATGATGAACTGAGACTGAGGAAGGGGCACTCTTGGCCCAGTGGATCTAAGATGCTTGGGCCCAGAATTCCCCAGAAGTTTGTAAGTATATCTACAGGTGATATATCAAATTATAGTATGAATATCTGATAGGTATGCATAATGGTGTATTTTCTCCCCACAGTTGCAGAGGAGAGGGCTTGTAACATGGAGAGCCACGTAGGATGACTAGTATGAGACTGCAATAGGTGGAGACTGCTAATATATGATGTGCAAATGTGTATGGGTTACATATACAACCCAGCAGCCGGCTATGGTGTGTACAGATCACACATAATCACATCTACTAGTAAGTAAATGTGTATACACGCATGCAAAATTTTCAGAAAAATATGTATTAATGTGTGTATGCTTAATGCTAATTAGAAGCTAAATAAGTTAGCACGTTTTTCATTCTATTTTATATGCACTGTTTTATATATAAATTAAGTTTCATATGAGACTGAAAAGATGCTTTTTGAAACTTCAGTGTGCTTTCTGAAACTTACAAGATGCCCTCTGACCTAGTAATTGCTAGCACAGCAATATTCATGTTTATGCCTTTTGGAAATGTGCTTGAGAAGCAGGTGGTTATCTGCTAGGTCAGGAGAGAATAAATGAACAATGCTATATCCTGTAAATGTAATGATCTTAAACAATCAGCTCTGTTCAAAGTATGAGAACATGTGCAGCTGCAGAAGTTTAGAGATAGTGTAGACAAAGGATTGTTAGAGAAATTAACTGCTTGCTTTGTGCTTGAATTAGCCATAGTACCTTGAATGGTAACATTGCATGTATCTAACCGGTGGTAGCCAAGGCCACGTTGTTTTCCTTAGGAAGTTTCTCACAAAAATTGATAAATCAGCAGAATTTTATGAAAGCAATTATTAGTAAATGATAATGACAAAACTTGTGATTCACTACGTCAGCTTGGTAGGCAATGTCTTATTAGAAAGTGTATAAAAATGTAAGCATTTCCTGTTTCTAGTTAGACAAACTCTGTATTAGCATGTTTTTGTCTCCTTGCTGCAGAATTAAAGTGCCTTAACCTGAACCTACCGTGTTTTGATCATTATTAAAGTATATTTTTCCTTTGACAGTTTGGTCCTTCGGACGGGAAAGTACCTCTCACTCTAGGCTTAGGTCAGAATAGGGCCCGGTGGCATGTACCCATACAGAGAAGCGGCCACATCAGCTCTTCTGTTTTGAAAGACCTCCGACTGAATTGTCCTTCAAAAGAGGCCAGCTATTGTTTCTGATCTGGGATTGGAGGACGAGTCAACGTTCCAGTGGATCAACTCACGGAGAGTCAGGTAAGGAGGAATTTACCTTTGTTTCTGTTTTAGATCAGGGACTTGTTACAGTATTGTTTTGTCAGGGAGATTTGCATGTGCAGATCAGGGACAGAAAGATTGCTGTCTTGTCATAGATCAGGGAAACAGAATAGGTAGACAGTTATTCTAGATAAACTGTGAAAAGGTGTAAAATCGTGGTACCACATGATAAAAAGGGTTACATAACAATTTTTAGCTTAGCTAAGGCAACATGGGAAATCAGGGCATGAAAAGTTCCCGAGACCCGCCCATAATTGAAGACGCGAAATGCATGCAATTACAGCGTGCCGATAATGTTAGGTATTATACAAAATGGGTTGATAAATACAAATTTGATGGTAATTTAGATAAATCTTCACTTATTAAACTTGTTAGACAACTTAAAATAGACGCAAAAGGTCAGCTAAAAAGGCAACGGCAATTAGGAGTCCCTCAGTCACATAGGTGGCTTGAAGAAGCAAATCGCAGGGAACAAAAGATTAAAAATTCAAAAGCAGTGTTCTTAAATAAAGAAGATAATAACTTGGTAATAGCAACGGCCCCTCCTCCGCCCCCTCCTCATCCTTTACTGGAATATGAAGTGAGTGGACAAGCTGATCCATGTCCGCTATACCCAGCTGTTCCTGCAAAATCAAAACTGTTTGTCAGGAATCCTATCGAGACCAGGTCTCGAGCACGTAACTTGAGAGGGGATATTGAATTATATGAAATAAATAGAAATTCACAAGCTATGAGTGAGGACGAGATATGTCCACTCATAGAAGTACCAAATCCACAGGTAGGACAGGCAGGACAGGATCTGACACTTCTAATATATAGATCGTGGACACCAGAAGACATCCGGAAAGCCACAGAGGGAATTCCCCATCCAAAAGTTAATTTTAGAAAATTCTTAGAAGACTTACAGGGCATGAGGTTAAGTTACCATTTGAATGGAGAAGAAGTAGAAAAAGTAGTTAGACAAATTGTAGGTTCAGATTGGCACATGATCAGTGGCAACTGGAATCCCCGTGACGCAGAGCTTAGACCACTCCCACATAGTAATGCAGAACTGGACAACAGAGTGAAAGGTCTGACAGACCAAATCACTGAAAAATGGAAGCCTAGGGCTGATTGGACCTGCATTAATCAATGCATACAAGAAGAAGGTGAAACTGTTGATAGATATTATGCCAGATTATTAGAATGTTTTAATAACCATTGTGGAATACAGGTACCTGAAGATCAAACACATGATTCCCCATATGAGCAACAGCTAAAGAATGCATTCTTAAAAGGCAGTATTGCACCCATTAACAGCTTTATTACAAAGCACATGGTAGATCATCGAACAAGTAGACTGCAGTCATTACTTGAATATGCAAGGCATGCCAAAAGGCATTTTAATAGCAAAAAGAAAAAGAAAACTCAAGTATTTGCAGTAGAAGACGGGTCAAATGTCTTTGTAGTACAAACTGGGAAGAAGGGTAAGAAAAATACCCAGGGAAACAAACAATCTGATAAATGATCAGAAGACTTTGAAGAGAGAAAGAAAAGGGGTGAATGTTTTAAATGTGGGAAAAAGGGACATTTGGCAAGGGATTGCAGGCTAAATAAGAAAATAACCACGGAAGATAAGGAGGGTGAGGAATGACTATATGATAGTCAGGAATCACTGTATTGGAATGAACAGGAAAAGACAAATGCAAATGTGGTAGCAAGAGTAGAGGATGTGACGGAAGGGATAGAGGATGTACATGAATTCATAGATGATGAAGAAAATGAAATTTTGGACTTAGCATTATTGAGCTTAGAGCTCTACTTAGCAGACACAAAACCGGAAGTTACGCGTCTGGTAGAGGGGAGGGAAGTCAAATTTCTATGTGACTCAGGGGCTTCACGGACCCTGATACATCCTTCCAAACTACCAGAAAATTTAGAATCACTAGACTACATATTAGTGAAAGCAGCTACTGGACAGCTGTATCGGGAGCCACTCTCCCACAACATAGCGATAACTGACCCTGTTTCAGGGATGACCCAGAAAAGCAAAATATTTGTTTCTGCAAAATGCCCAATGAATCTCTTGGGCAGAGACTTAATGCAGATATTTGGCATAGCCGTAGTTCCAACTATACAGGGTATGGAAGCACAGTGACAAATGAATACTTTTGTAGTGCGACCGGAGGGTGAAACATTTTATTGGTACATCCAGGACTTCGTTACGACTGGTCCAGGGGCAGTAACCGAAGAACTGATGAATGTAGCCATCAGTAAATTCCCCCTCCCTTGACACTGATAAACAGCATTTGTTGCATTGCACTCTATATTACTGTAATAGACCAGGACCTGATAAAGAATATGAGCAAGAACTGTTTAGAAACCATGCTAATAGGTTAGTATTACGAAACTTGTACTGGGACACAGAAGGAAACAGTATAATAAGCTGTTCATTGCCCCAGGAATTCTTAGCTCTTTATAAATCTAATCGATTACCACATGTAAGCTTAACTAAAGATAAAAATTTGAAGTGGGCAGATCTAGGAAAAAAAGTTACAAGGTGGAAAAAACAGACAGAGTTAGAACTCTCTGAACAAGGAGTACAGAAGTAGAAATTGAATTGGATAACTCAAACACACCCAGTTGTGCACTCACAGGCAAGTGGGGATAGCTGAGTAGCACTCTTCCTAGAGGAAGAGGCAAAAGCCTTAGGAGACATACCAGAGACTCTCTGGTCAACAGGGAAATCAAATGTAGGACTTATTCGTACAGCAGGACCAGTTACTATTACGCCAAAATCAGCATTTAGACCTCAAAAAAGACAGTATCCCTTAAGGAAGGATGCAGAAATAGGAATCAAACCTATAATAGCAGCTTTACTTAAGGAAGGAGTCTTAATAGAATCTCCTGATTCACCGTGTAATACACCCTTATTTCCTGTTAGGAAAGCAAACGGGGAATGGCGTATGGTCCAAGATTTACAAGCTGTAAATGACGCAGTTATACCCAAGGCACCAACGGTGCCAAATCCACACACTTTACTGAATGATTTGAAACCTCAACAGAAGTATTTTTCTGTGGTAGATATTAGCAATGCATTTTTCTCAATAATGATACACCCAGATAGCCAACATTGGTTTGCATTTACATTTTAGGGGAAACGGTATACATATACGAGACTACCACAGGAATATTGTGAAAGTCCAACGATATTCACACAAGAAATGGCAAGTAACCTGGTGGGATTTATCCCACCAAAAGGTAGTCAAATTTTACTTTATGTAGATGACATTCTGATGGCAGCCCCCACCCAGCAAGAATGCAGAGAGGATACCATATCATTGCTACAATTTTTTGCTACTCAAGGACACAAGTTAAACAAAAACAAACTGCAACTTTGGAAAAAACAGGTTAAATACCTGGGATATGTAATATCCAAAGACAGAAAAATAGCAATATTACAAGCACCCAGACCAACTACCAAGAAGGAATGTCCTTCCTGGGTACTACTAACTTTTGTTGGAGTTGGATACCGAACTATGCTTTGGAGTCTGCTCCGCTGACTAATTTAATATTCAAAAAGCCAATGGCAGCACAGGATTTATTACAGTGGACACCAGAAGCAGAATCAGCTTTCTGCAAACTGAAACAACTGATAGCGTCTTCCTTAGTTTTAGGATTACCAAACTATCATAAGCGATTTTTCCAAACTGTAGACTGTAAGCAAGGTTACATGACATCAGTGTTAACACAACAGCATGGAGACAAACAACGCCCCATAGCTTACTATTCATCACAGCTAGACCCAGTGGTGCGATCCTTGCCCCACTGTGTACAAGCAGTAGTTGCAGCTGCAATGGCAGTGAAGGCTCCAGCCTCAGTAGTATTGTTCCACCCTCTCACATTGAGAGTGACTCATGCAGTCACAATTATTTTACTGCAAGAAAAAGTAGCATATCTTTCTCCTGCTAGACATCTTTCCTGTATGACTATACTTTTGAGCCAACCACATATGACAATTGAATGATGCACAGCTTTGAATCCATCAACCTTGCTCCCAACCGCTGTAGATGGCAAACCACACTGCTGCCTGCAGGAGATTGAGCAAAAGACACTACCTAGAACAGACCTTACAGATGTTCCCTTGGATGATGCCGAGGTGACATACTATGTGGACGGCTCGTGCAGGAGGGGTCCTACATGACAGAGTCTAGTGGGGTATGCAGTAGTTTCTGATACCTAGATTTTAGAAGCAAAGTCTTTACCACACAACTTATCTGCACAAGCAGCAAAACTGATTGCCTTGACAAGGGCATGTACCTTAGTGGAAGGTAAGAAAGTAAACATTTTTACTGACAGTCAGTATGCTTTTTCTACTGTACATGTTTTTGCGCAGCAGTGGAAAAGTAGAGGAATGATAACATCTACTGGTAAACCAATTAACCATGCACAATTTATTTTAGATCTGTTAGACTCTATTCAGTTACCTCAGAAAGTAGCTATTTGCAAATGCGTAGCTCATACCAAGCAACAGGATAGAATTTCAAAAGGTAATGTGAGAGCTGATACAGCTGCAAAACAAGCAGCTTCAGCTTCAGAAGTTTTTCTTTTGAGTGAGGAATTACAACCATCTGAGATTTTAGATTTAGAAATGTTAAAAACAATGCAGACACTTACTACAAATTTAGAAAAATAGAAGTAGATAAAACGAGGCGCAATCCTTGAGAAGGGACTGTACATCTCCAAAGAAAAGAAACCAATCTTACCATCTAACTTGTTTAGATATGCAGCTTTGTTGAGCCATGGGCAGAGCCATGTCTCAACAGGGGGGATGGTACAGTTACTGAATCGAGTGTTTACGACGTATGGATTTACTAATTACACAAAAAATTTTTGTGCAGCATGCCATCTTTGTAACAAGCATCATGCACAAGGGGCATTGAAACCTAAGCAAGGGAGTTTCCCTATACCACCGTATCCGTTTCATACTATTTGTATGGATTTTATAGAACTGAACAAATGCGAAAATAAGAAGTACTGCCTTGTCATTATAGATATGTTTTCCAAATGGGTGGAAGCTTTTCCAACTAAAATCCAAATGCAGTTACTGTTGCAAAAGTCCTTGTTAAAGAAATTATTCCTAGATTTGGCATACCGGAAAAGATTTATAGTGACAATGGCACACACTTTGTAAATCAAACTATACAACAACGTAGTCGCTATTTCGGGATGTCGTTGAAAAACCATTGTGCATACCACCCCCAATCTGCAGGATTAGTAGAGAGGCATAATGGGGTGTTGAAAAATAAACTTAGAAAATTGATTAGTGAGACACAAAAGAACTGGGTGCACTGTTTACCTCTGGCACTGTTGAGCATGAGAACTTTCCAAATGCAAAAGGGTTGACTCCTTTTAAAGTTCTGTTTGGGAGGGCATATTATACACCTCAATGGAAACCTCTCATATCTGCAGAGTAGGAGGCTGACAGTTCACTTGCAGGGTATATGAGGCGATTTTTGAATAACAAACTTTTGCAGTTAAAATCTGTTTCAGATAAAGAGCAAACGAAATCATCAAAAGCAGCAGTAGCCCCAGGCACCTGGGTCTGGGTGAAAATAGTGAAGAGAAAAAACTGGAGTTCTCCGAAGTGGGAAGGGCCGTACCAGGTAGTACTGTCGACACCCACTGCAGCCAAGATCGCGGAGCGAACATCCTGGATTCAGCTGACACACTGTAAACTGGTTAAGAACTTTGAACTGGACAAAAACCTTGTTACTGTTGTACAACGAGAACAAAATGACCAGGTATAGAGTGAATAGAGACACTGAACAACCTCAGAAAACTTGCATGATTATTCTGGCAGCCATACTGATAACATTGTTCTTTTTGTTGTGGCCTTTCCTTTTTCCTGCCACAAAAGTTGAACTGATTAAACGTGATGAGCCGAACATAGACTGGCACCCAAACTTTAACACTTATTAGGCAATTGCACGTGTGTATTCTGAGACTTTTAATGTTTTGAACTGCTGGATTTGGTCAGCCATACCAACAGCATACGGGGGGTTACTAATGACTGCAGTCCCCCTAGGGGTCAATGAGACCTGGGAAAACTTGGTTTATGACACAGTAGCTATTAAAGCATATGATAAGGTAGCACTGTATTTGCCTGTGACACAAAAGGGAATTGTATGTTTTTACAAGAATGACACAATTCAAGTGGGTTGGAGCAAGTGTAATGTGACTGTACATTATAAATGTTATACCAAAGCAAACAAAATAGGTGGAACTTGTAGTTCAAATTATGACTCATCTCTTGAGTCCATGCATAAGACTATTGACCAAGTGCAACATAATCCTGTACTTTTTAAACAGTTATCTGTAATAGATAGAAAAATGTTTCATGCAGGGCAGCCATTTCGTAACAAAGTAACTACTAAGGTAGAGGATTGTTATTTTGTGTGTGGTAAAAAAGCATATAAATGGTTACCTGAGAATTGGTCCGGCAGTTGTTTTTTGGGGTACCTGGTCCCGGCCATACGACACACTGCAGTTTTGCCTCAGGAAAATGTTCGAAATACCCAAGATGTGGCCAAGAAAGCTGTTAAAAAGCCTGAAAATCCAGTGGGACAGATCGAGGCGGGCTGGAAAGACCATCATACTGTGGGTGCCAAACTGACGCACATGGACTTGAGTGATGCTGTCATATCATGGGCAGGCATATTACCTGCATATGGCACAGTTAAATCGATTTGGGAGCTGCGAAAACTGTCTAAACTTCTCAAAGTAATAAGTAATGCAACTTTCTCTGCTCTTGAACTGATAACTGATGAACTGAATGCTATGAGAACTGTAGTGCTCCAGAACGAAATGGCTCTTGACTTCACCCTAGCGGTGAGGGGTGGTACGTCCACTTTAATTAAAGAAGAGTGCTGTGTGTATATACCAGATCATCAGCACAAAATAAATGACCACCTTGAGGTGATACAGCAAGTGTCGGCCATGACCAAGCCAGGCCCAAACCCTCTGACGGACTTTTTCCAGAATTTGTTTGGGGGGGTGAGGTTCCATCCTAATGAACTTCTTAATTGCCATTTGTGTGGGTTTGCTCCTGATAGAAGCTTGTATTTGTTGTGGTATCCCCTGCATGAAAAAATTAGTCAAAGAATTTATAGATATATCAGTTTCTGAGACTATGTATCAAAGTACTGAATTTGAAGAACTGTTAGAATGTGAAACACTTTCATAAAGTTTTAAACTGAATGACTTTCTTAACTGCAAATCCTGAATGGAAGAGGTTAGGAAAAGAAGCAAACTGTTTATTCTTTTTGAAAATAGAATTAAAAAGTATTAACAGGGGGGAAATGTCAGAAAAATATGTATTAATGTGTGTATGCTAAATGCTAATTAGAAGCTAAATAAGTTAACACATTTTTCATTCTATTTTACATGCACTGTTTTATATATAAGTTAAGTTTCATAAGAGACTGAAAAGATGCTTTTTGAAACTGCAGTGTGCTTTCTGAAACTTGCAAGATGCCCTCTGACCTAGTAATTGCTAGCACAGCAATATTCATGTTTATGCCTTTTGGAAATGTCCTTGAGAAGCAGGTGGTTATCTGCTAGGTCAGGAGAGAATAAATGAACAATGCTATATCCTGTAAATGTAATGATCTTAAACAATCAGCTCTGTTCAAAGTATGAGAACATGTGCAGCTGCAGAAGTTTAGAGATAGTGTAAACAAAGGATTGTTAGAGAAATTAACTGCTTGCTTTCTGCTTGAATTAGCCATAGTAACTTGAATGGTAACATTGTATGTATCTAACCGTTGGTAGCCAAGGCCATGTTGTTTTCCTTAGGAAGTTTCCCACAAAAATTGATAAATCAGCAGAATTTTATGAAAGCAATTATTAGTAAATGATAATGACAAAACTTGTGATTCACTACGTCAGCTTGGTAGGCAATGTCTTATTAGAAAGTGTATAAAAATGTAAGCATTTCCTGTTTCTAGTTAGACAAACTCTGTATTAGCACGTTTTTGTCTCCTTGCTGCAAGATTAAAGTGCCTTAACCTGAACCTACCGTGTTTTGATAATTTTTAAAGTATATTTTTCCTTTGACAAAAATAGTACTACACAGTTCACTATCTGTCACACATAACACTGTGATACTCCACTTATATTGGTCAGAATGTGTAACTAAGTGAGTTCTACGCAGACATCAGTCAAGCAGCAGACAGCAATGCCCCAGTATCTCAGTGTGATGAGAAATACACATATTGCTTGTTAAAGTTTGCACACACAGACCACAGTTTGGATCCAGGGACTGGTACAAAGATGTGTTCATAGTGACTCACAGGCAATCCTGAGTATTTGTAGAAACTGTCAGGTAGTGTTAATAGATATTTTCTTGTCAGGGCTCACAGGTAAAGAAATGATTGTATTAGCTGTATGAAGGGTATACTAATAAACTGTGTACAAATTTTCCAATGCCCACCCCATGGCAACAAATGACAGCAGGATGGCTATATATACTATGTACTCTTCCTGATACATGTCTCTCAAGTGGCACACTATCACAGCTACAGATCACTGTTGCCAATAACCTTGCATATATATATATATATATATATATATATATATATATATATATATATATATATATATATATAGCTCCAGTAGAAGTATTCCATTAGCACACTCACACAACACCAGTGCATGGTACACCTTGTTAGTCATATATGTAATCTTTTCATGTATGAGTCCCCTCTACTCATGTACCTAAAGTTGTCACAGCTTGCCCCATAGTATTCCAGGTCAACAGATTAACAGGTATGTATATGCTACTGTAGCTATAGGCTTTCAGGTAGATGTAATGTTAGGGCAGACCTGTAGAGTATTGAGTAGTACTGCTGTGAAAAATATAAGCCTATACAGTTGGTAATGGACTGTTTTTCTCTCAACCCACACCTTATCTGCTTCAATAATTATTATTCATATAGTATGGGTACATTGTCCTCAAAACCTAATGTTGGGAAAATTGACCTATTATTGGTAATATATTTAAATGGTTGAATACTAAAATACTTTGTTGAAATTCCATTGTTGGCAGCCTGTTGCCATAAATGTTACTGGCATGCTGTTACAATAATGACTGTTATCCCATTTATGCATGTGTGCTATTTGCCATGCAATTTTACCACTTCTATTGTTCTGGGTTAATTGGAACACCCATGCATGCTGTTATAACTAATGTTAAAATGTTTTGTTCATGACTAACCAATACACCTTGAAAAACCTTAACACCATAGCACATTTGGGTAGGCAAATCCCAGTGGATCCGCCTGTCCCACCTCATCTGGCGTCCGGGACCCAACCTCAAACTGCCTCCTCTGCTGGTCCTGCACCACCCTTGTGTGGAACCGCATCAGGTGATGGGGCCCATCACCCAGCTGCGGGTGTAGAGAGAACCCTGTCACCTGACACCAGCTCTGAGGCATGGTGCGCAGGGTCATCCAGAGGGAGGTGGATGTATGCCTGTGCCAAATCGAGGGCAGACTGAGACACCTCGAGGGGCAGGCTGGCCCCATCGTCCAGCCCCCAGCACAGCAATCTTCAGGGCCATTAAGGGATAGTGGCATACTTCTCAGTCTCTTAGAGCAAGAAATCCGGATAAAGCCATAAAAAAGTGGTACAAATTGGGATAATTTTGAAATATTGCTCTTACAGACTTAGAAAGTTGATAGAATAACAGTTTTTGCATTAACATGAATTTTCTGAAGGCTATGAAGTCTAAAAATCAAATGTCTATAATTATTTTCTAACTTCAATCTTCAATTATTTGCCACTAATTTGTCAAAAAGCCACAAGTTTATGAAAAATGGACTAAAAATATAAGGCAAAAATCTGGTCATTCTGCAAAAATCTGTACAGTTGAGAGGTATGTTAGTGTCTACCCATGAGTGGGGACTCAGTCCCACTGTTTCCATCTGGGGCCACGTGGCCCTCTGATTCCCAACCACCCTCCCCATCCAAGGTGTTTGCCCCCCTCATGTGTCATATACTGCCCCTGTCTGAGGACTTATTGTCTGCAAAAGCAACCTCTCCTACTTAACTTACTTCCCCAAATGTACTTACAACCATTCCTCAACATCCCACTCTCACATTAAAAAAAAAGGGCCATCTGTCCCCACAAAAATAATCTCATCCAATACATAGCTGTCCATTTCACCCTCACATACACTGCCATGAATCAATCATCCCACCAATTAATCAACAAACTAATGTCCCTCATACCCCTCCTATAGGGTGTGAGGCTTCAAATTCCAAATTGTCCACATCATTAACAACTGCTGTTAGCCAAGAAATAGAGAGCTATGGTCCTTTCCTACACCGGTCCTACACATCGCTAGCTGCCTTTCATAATGTATTTCCCCCTGCTTGCCCCCATTTTACCACTTTCCTATCACTCTTTTTTTCTTTTCTTTGTTTGGAATTAGCATGGGTTTAAGCGGGAATAAGTGCCGCTAAGCAAAGCTAAGGGAAGCTAAGCATCTCCTGGTATCACTTAGCATCATGTAAAACCCTGCAACCCCCTTAAAACTGCTTTAATTCCTCTGTCTCATTCATCCACTGTTCTGCCCAGCAATGAAATAACCAGCTCTGCCAGGTCTTGAATCCAGGACCCTGTGCACTACAGTAAGAGCAACATACCACTATACCAAATCTGCTGTGAGAACTACTAATGCTTTTGTAAATATATCATGCATTGCAGTCATTTAACATTAGGGAAATAATGTCATCACTGCCAAGTCTTGATTCCAGGTCCCTGTCCATTACAGTCAGAGCAACATACCACTACACCAAATCTGTTGCAAGAACTGCTAATACTTTTGTAAACATATCTTGCATTACAGTCATTTAACATTTGAGAAATAATGTCATCACTGCCAAATCTTGATTCCAGGACCCTGTGCACTAGAGTCAGAGTAACATACCACTACATGAAATCAGCTAAGGAAATTAGCAATGCTTTTGTAAATATATCATGCATCATAGTAATTTAATATTATGGAAAAAGAAGTCATCATTGCTAAGTCTTGATCCCAGGACCCTGTGCACTAGAGTCAGGGCAACACACCACTACACAAAATCTCCTATGAAAATTGCTAATACTTTTGGGAATATATCATGCATTACAGCAATGTAACATTAGGAAAAATGTCATCACTGGCAGGTTTTGAATCCAGGCCCCTGTGCACTAGAGTCAGAGTAACACACCACTATGCCAAACCAGCAGGGGGGAATTAGCAATGCTTTTCTGAACATATCATGCATTAAAGTCATGTAACAGTAGGGGAAAAAAGACAAAGCTGCAATGTTTTGGACACAAGACCTCCTGAACCAGATTCAGCTCTGGGGAATTGATGATGCATTTGTAAATATATATTGCACTACGGGGATGTAACTTTAGTGAAAAAAATATGTCAGTGACAAAGTTTGAACCCAAACCCATCTGAACTATAGTCAGAGAAGTATACCAGTAAGCCAACTGACCTGTGGAGTAGAGCAGCTGTTTTTACAAACATATCATGATTGCCAGTCACACACTACTCCTATATATACTGGCCCAAATCACAGTGTACTTGGGCCTCTGATGCAGGCACAGAACCAGTACACAGACAAATAAATGCAGCTGGATGTACAGGAGACCAACAATATCTGGTAGAGCTGACAACTGCACAGATTGTTGCTGAATATCCACAGTTGCACCCCCTATTCATAGCAGGGTCCTCATAAAACCTACTCTGTGTGCACAAATACTGGCAAGGCAGTGCAGATTGGGGTTACAAAAGCATGAAAGACAGTTCAATGCACACGTCATACCCATCAGAACACACATGTCCATGCTAATCCTATGTCACACACTGTATGCATGCACATATGTCTTACAAATACACCTGCCATATGAATGACTTGGTAGCTCCATATGTTACGGTTCTAGCATCTGTCACATGTAGAAACCCACAGTCCTGAACCACAGCCTGGTGTGTGGCATGACAACTACATGCATGCCAATACAACATAGGAATAATGGAGTCCTCCAATGTCCAGCAAAACAGGTTGCTCCTACTGCAGTCACTGCCACACACAGTAGCACGTTAAAGCCCTGCAGGGTGGGACACAATTCACAATTATGAATATGTGTACTACGTGTTTCCTAACACTCTCTGGATGGCACTAATATGTAACATATGCACTACAGGCACATGCCTCAACTGGACTGTTGTGGGTACCCTCAACCAGGCCATGCTGTGACACAACAGCTGACACTGCACCCTTACTGACAGTTACAGCTTGCTCTCCCCTAATGTCTTCACAATCCCTAGTCTGACTCCTGGCCTGAATGCAGCAGCTATGACCTGCTACACATGGAGCAGTATGTCCAACTACCTGATACAGACCTAACATTCTTCCAAACACCTAGAGCAAGGCATCCACAACACAACCATACATAAGGTGTTGGTGGGGGAATTCTCAGGTGACAGGGACAAGTGTCACAGTCTCCCTCTGCCTATGTTAAACAGCTCTGACACCTTCTTCTTGAAGACAGGCTGCCATTTCCTTGGAGACCACCACTTGATTTCTTCCACAAAGGAATACAGCAGTATACCAGGTATGTCACACAATTACACATGGAACTGAATGCAGATGGGGAATGCAGTCATGGGATATAAGAATCTCAAAAGTAGGTTTCAGCAACATTTAATGTAATGACATGTTGCTGTTATTCTGCTGTTCAGCATTTATGGCCATCATGTATGGCTCTGTCAGCATTGACATATATCAGACCTCTGCCCCCTGAGTCACCACAGCAATGGTCAGCTCAAATATCACTGATACTGGAATGTATGTTGTACAATAGTGACAGTAAGTAGTGGTTGATACAGCTGGCATATCACATCATGTACTGTCAGTAAGCCCCTCTGAGTATCAGAATGTCATACAGGCTTAGTTCAAGGATTTTCCTGATGTCCATGAACATTCCTGATGTACTATTTCTAGGTCTCTGTGTACTCCACAGCTGTATCTCATTGCCTGACACCTATGGCTAGCATACCTGGTTACTCCCTGCTGCAGGACAGCAGGTCATAGGCAGTAGTATTGGGGAGACACTGGCTCAGCCTCAGCAGCAGTGGGCACATAGGGGCCATACAATGTAAGGCAATGATTAAAGTAGCAAATATTAATGTACCATTGATATGTTCCAGGGATGTGTCATGTCACACACACATTCTCTGAATACTGGGGACAATGTCACGCATTGTCCAACTGCTGTGTAGAGGTCCACATTTGTCTGGCAGGGGGTCTACATCTATTAGGCACATGTACACATTCCACAGACATATGGGTACAGCAAAAGTCAGACACCTACCAAGAGGGCACCCCACACCAGATATGCAGTACCTTCTGTTATTGTGCAGCACAGATGTTGCTGGTATGTCCACGTGCACCTGTAGTAACACTAACCTATTTGTTGGAAGTTGTCCAGATGACATGCTACTATAATGTTGCCCATAGGGGACACACAACAGTCAATGGCAGTGATGGGTGTGGACACATACCAGCACATTCTGTCACAGCACCAGGCCATAACTGGTATATCCCTGGTACCATATGAGGTTACGTGGCATATGGGCCTTATCCACCCATATGCCTAGGCTGGCTGTTAGCCCATGTGCATGCATGCCAGTACCTGCTACCTCAGTCCAGCAGGGACACAGGTGCTATCCCAAGGGTGTATGTGGAATTAACCATCCATTGATGGAGGTTCCTCCTGCAATGGTGATAACTAACCTGCCTGATATAGACAGGGTGACTATTCCACATCAGGGTGTTTGCATGGTACACACATCCACGCTGCCAACAAGCACAGTTAATGTCACACACTGGGTTGATGGTATGTGTGTGTGTGTGTGTGTGTGTGTGTGTGTGTGTGTGTGTGTGTGTTAACACACTGGGGCATGAGTTGCACCTGTGCAGTATTCCCATCATTGTGGTTTCTGTGATTGTCTTGCATGCCACACTGAGCTCACCCCTGCAGATTATATATGACACCAGGTAGATTGTTGGCCTTATAGGCTATCATTCTATGGTAGATGTTTGAGATCCTGGTATTGCCTGGTGGGGAAACTCATTGATGTCCCCAGCTGCTGCATATGCTGTGTGATGTGATTGATGATCAGGGAATCATAGACAAAACAGGGCCTTATTGTGGGAATACAGGGATATTTACACCCCATGTCCCCTGATGGCATGTCCATATGTATGTCTTGGACCATGTAGTAGCATTACCTTCCAACAGATGCAACTTGTAGTGATAGGACTTGGTGGCAAACACCTTTGTCCACAGATCCCTCATGACCAATTGTGTGCCTAGGATGTATTTAGTACTGTGATAATATGTGTGTACATCACTCTCCTCAAGGGGTTGACAATGGATATTGTGGTATGTGGCCTGAGTCCATGTGTCTGTTAGCAGTCATTTATCTGTGTGAGACCCTCCTAGGCAGATGTCCACATCATTAGAGAATCTGATGATGGCACATAGCATGCAGTCATCTGCAGACATGGTTGGGCATGGGGTAATGAGTGGTCCTTGCACCTCAGGGGTGTACATCACACATAGAGGGCAGTACACAGAAAACCAGGTCACTCCACTAGATATGAGTAAACCGCTTGGGGAGGATTCTCCTATGTGGCATAGGTGGGTCATGTCTTGCACCACTGATACCCCTATGGTAACATATGGTGTGATGTATACATGGAAGTGTTATATCTATAATGGGTAGGTGGGTTATGCCATTACAGTTTCTGTCCAGGTCAAGGTAGGTGGTTTGTAGTGTCATCCCCTGTCCATGCATATGGTGACTGTGTTATACAGGTCAACTGAGTGTAACAGACAGGACCCCTTCCTGGACAATGCCTAACTCTTCATGATGAAGTGTGTGCAGGTCTCCAATGTCATGGTTAATGGGTTCCAATATAAACTGTGCCATGGCCTTGCAGAACAGCATAGGTAGGCTGCTTGGTGTACATGTGACTGAGTGGTGTACACCACACCATACTCAGGAGGGGTGACAGTACTCGTCTATCAACTGGCTGGGACAATGATAGTGGGCAGCCCTCCTTTGAATATAGTATCCTATAGTGTTACAAGGTTATGGTTTGGGCTGTGTAGGATGCACCCTGTGATGTGGTTGTGTCTCATGGCAGATGTATACCAGGACATTCAGCTAACAATGGTGAACTGTTCCCCACATTTAGGAGACGGGTGAGTTTGTGTGGACATCCTGATGTACTGATAATGAAGTGAGGGGCTGCCACCTACACCAACTGTGTCAGCCATCCAGGATGCCATACCAACAGCACTGGTAAAGCTGGTGTCCATAAACACCACAAGTGAACAGATGCAGGTGCACCCTGTGCTGTTGCAGACATATGTGCTGTGGGGGAGAGGACTGTCTGTAGTGGATGTAGACAAAGTAAGCTCATTATGGTGCAGGTGTGCAGAACTGATCCCATTCTCACATACACGGTATGGAGACATTGCTCCAGAATGGGCAACTGCCCCTGCTTTGTGTCAGACAGTGGTATGTCATCATTGTTATGGACAATATGTTTTGCAGATGTCCACCAGACAGGTGTACGTATCCTAGCAGACGAAGGTGTATGCCTGTAGTGTAGAGTATACTACATGCATCTATGGAAATGCACATATAGCGCTTTTGTGTATGTGTGACTATTGCTGCCAGTTTTGATGAGGTGTTGGGGGTTGGGTGGCTGTGTATACACTCCCTGCAAGGAGGATGTACTACACATTGGAGGTATATGTATGGCTGACCGTAGCTAGACAGGTATTGTGGGAGATGGTGAGTGCAAACATGACCACTTGATGTTAGTGTTGCCATAGATGATGACACTGTAGGTATGCTGCATTGGTAACCTCTGTTGTGTATTGTCAACTGCACTACATCTTCACCTCATGTCGGGGTAGCCGCTGGCTGCACTGAAGTGTTTGTAATTGGATGGATGACATCTCTCCAGGCAGTTGTGTGCTGTCATGGGTACACCTTACAATGCATGTTACAGTAATTGAAGTGACCCAGGTTCATGGTACAGACAAAACTCCTAATACAGTTGATGATGTCCATATAGGCAAAATGGGATTACTGGTCACATGTGGTGGCCAGCAGTTAGTTGCCATCTACATAGGTGTATGCTGTCAGTGGTGAACTACCCATGCATTGTCCCCAATGCATCTTACTGGCAGTACAGCGTGAAGGTGTTTATGTGTCTCATATTACTGAAACACCATATCCCATGCCATTACTGGCTTCCCCTTAATGTTCTGAATGTATGTTAGGATGCTTGACCAGGTAAGGCTGGGGTGCTCTCTGCAGCTGTGAGCCACGGTGTGCTCAGATGTCTGCAGTTCCCAGGGTTAAGAATGCTTGCAATGAGGTCTGAGTCATGTATACACCTCTACCATTTACCAGCATGGCCTTCAAAGAGCCGCACTGACAGTTGTATGTTGATATTGATTACCTCACCACAATTACCTATTGGGTCACTATGGGGCTGCTGACAACCAGTGCCAGACCCATGAAGACCTGTAAAGACAGATGGAGGCCATCACTTGCAGAGCATCGTGGTCTGGTAATTATATCATCCCACAATCGCAGGTACTGGTACACCGGGAATATCACAAATTGAAAGGAGCGCATATTAAGTCCAACCATTTCATGATTGTATTGCACCATCTGCCTGGGTGACAGTAGAAAGCTGTTTAAGGGACATACCTGCCTGGGACACATAATCAGTGTTCTCACTGCTGTCTGACTGCATATATTTCAGGACTGTACATGTCATGCTAGGAACACCTACAGGTACTGTGACAGACTCATGACAGTACCTGTTGGTGAGAGACAGCAGTGCATATGCAATATGGTGGAGTGTGTCACCTGCCTCAACATTGATGCAGGAGAGTATGGTTTGCATGGTACTGTGTCTGACATGAATGGGGTGTGCTTTCCTGAAAAAGGGCAGCCTGTGGTAGACAAACATATTTCTTCGCCAGATAATTTTGCTGTCTCATATGTGATTCTGGACTGTTGTGCTGGTAATGCTGACAGAGATATGCTCACAACATTGCCATCTAGGCATTCCATAGCCCACCAGTGGTAAACCTGTCAGATACAGAGCGGGGCGGTACTGAATCTGAGATGTCTGCATTCAACAGGTGTTGAAGGCCATGGATTACATTTGTGGGTGTTAGCTTAGCCTTTCCACTTGCTGCTGCTGTCTACATAGGTACATTCCAGAATGGCCATGCTGAAAATGTATTGTAGTAATGAACGAGGACTTAACAGAGGTAATGTCCACCTTTTGCCTGGATGCAGTCCCTTTACCAATGTGGTAAAGCATGTACAAGTTTTTTCTGACCACTGCCACTACTTGTTGCCTGAATGTGACAGTGTTATCCTCCTGAGTACCCAGGTCTGTAAACACTGTCTGTGTGTTAATGGCATAGCAGTTGATGTGAGACATATGGTGGCCATGTCCATGATGTATGGTATGATGGTACTGTTGTCTGTGTTCAGCTTGAGTTCAGGACATTGGTGCCATTCCATACCCACTGTATGACCCCATAGCAGTGTGTTAAAGGCAGTTTGTATGTCTATGACAGACAGCGCACTACGTACAGTGGACACAGCCTTGGACAGTACCTACATATGTGAGTGGTGGCAGTTAGCATTCATGCCTACATACTTGTGGGTCATTGGATACAGCAGCTAATCACAGGACCTCCACAAGTCTACTTATTGCGCACACATATGTAACACAAATTGTGTTCACCAGCTTATCAAATGTGGACTGTGTTACATGTCTTGCAGTACCATGACAGTTGCCAGGACATACCATACCCACAGGAAGTGCAACTGACAGGACTTCCCTGGATTTGATACTATGACAGCTTCTTGGAGTCACATTACCTTTGCTTATGCTATTTGTCATAACATTCAGGTGCTTCTGATGTGAAATAACTGCTTTATGCAACTAGTAGACAACGTTAAGGGTATGTTTGTTGTCCTACACTTTGGGGACCTCTGTATTGCTTGAGTCATTGTCACAGGTGACACCTGGCCAAACATGGACTGCAACCTGTTGGGTGTGACACATGGTGGCCATACCTCTCTCTTCTACATAATTTTGCAAAATGTCCTGATGTTTGCCACATACATTTGTTCCATTCCCCATGACATTATGGTTTTGTGGCACATATGTGGCAAAACATGACAGAGTAATGTTAAAGAATGATGATGTATATTGTCAGGTCAGAACACATAACCTTCAGGGGATGCATGCCAATGCACAATCTGCTATGTTGTCTACTGCTGGCAATATGTAAAGATTGAGCCTAATATTTGGCCTTTGTCCAACTCTTCTGCATTGTTTTATCCAGGTGTCCTTCTATGATGGTTTGAGAGGTATGCTGGTGGCCCTAACACAGTCACTCCAGTGCAAGGAGATACACACACACACACACACACACACACACACACACACACACACACACGCACACAAACACACACACACACACACACACACACCAACCATGTCCTACCATTGTTGGGAGTACAACCCCTACCTTGCTAGTTTTACCTATGCTGTTGCTATACACATGACATAAGTGCCACAGAGCCTATATAGTCTGGGTGTGTCTGCCGCTACTATTCAGGTAGTTGACATATGCAGGTGGTGTAAGGATTGCCACTGGGGGTTTGACAGGCCCTAATAATGTTATAACCATCTCACTCACACACACAATGCTGCATGCAGACATACATTTAAACACACATGCACACAGAGTGGGCACTTTTGTGTTTAGAAGACCTACCTATCTAGTTACCTGCACTGCATACTGACATAGGCATTGCACATGCAACAGTGGTATTGATTTATAAAATGTGTAACTTCGCTTCTAAGGTGGATGACATCTGTAGGCCCTGAATAGGTTGCCAATGGGAGAGTTAACAGAGTGGAACAGGCACACTAAATGGTATAATCATCACACACACACACACACACACACACACACACACACACACACACACACACACACACACACACACACACACACACACAGGCATGATAGCCACGCTGCTACAGTGGATATGTATACACAAACACATACACTCACACAGATTATAATCCCACCTATTTAGTTGTCTGTGGGGGTCTATATTATATGCTCAAAGAGATTTTTCTTTGAACATATAATCATCGATACCTAAAGAGAGAACACTCTAAAGCACAAATGACCACATCCGCAAATTTTTTCCTCAGGAAAAAATTCATTGGGCCATATGCAAAAACACAAACTTCAAAACCCTAATCAAGTGGGGGGATGTGCCCCCCATGCCCCCCTAACTAAATATACCAACTCCGAGATTGCTCTACTTTGGGGTAAAGGGCAGTTTCCAATAACGGCCAACTGAATTTTTTCCCCCGAGGAAAAAATTTGAGGACGTGGCCATTCACACTTTAGAGCATTCGCTCTTTAGGTTTTGATGATTATATATTCAAAGAAACGTCTCTTCAAGCATATAATATAGACATGTCTGTGGTATAGTGCTACATACCTATTGCATGTGGCACTGTGATTATCTGCTAGAGACATACCTCACAACATCATGCACCAATTAACCTGGACAAAGCCTTCATTAATTGTGGGATACACTTACAAAGTAGGACACTTTTCACATATTTCTCTTACATACCTAGACAACAGATAGGGTAGCAGGTTTTATGTCAGCATGACCTTTCAGCTGGGTATGACATATGAAACGCATATGTCTGTCAATATTTCTGACATCAACCCTCAATTATTTGATAATAATTTGACAGAAAACCCCTTTTGTATGAGACATGCATCACATATATGTGGCAAATATCTGGTCATTCTGCAATAAATTGTACAGTGGTGTGGTACAGCCTACAGAGTTTAAAATGGTGCATCTACAGTGGATGACATCAACAGGCCCTGTGACGTAATGCCATGGGGAGGGGGCAACAGGCCTCAAAACAGTATAACCAACATACGCATGGATTATGCATCTCACACACACACACACACACACACACACACACACACACACACACACACATATATATATGTATACACACACACACACACACACACACACATACACACGCACACACAGTATTACAGTTGCCTATATTGTGATTCAAGCCCCTAACCATCTAGTTGCATGTACTATAGTGTTACATACTTATTGCATGTGCCACAGAGTTTAGATGGCTGAAGAGTGTCCAAAGGTGCTTCTAAGGTGAATGAAATCAGCAGCCTTTGTAAAGTAGGATAATGGGGGGGGGGTTACTGGGAGGAACAGGCCTCAAGATGGTATAACCTAAAATCACACACAAAGACTCAGACACACAGTTGCCAGTACCAAGATTAGAACCCCTACCTATCCAGTTGTATGTACTATAGTGCTAGGTACTTAGCACAAGTGCCACGAAGCTTAGATGGCTGAAGAGTGTCTAAAGGTGGTTCTAAGGTGAAAGACATCAGCAGCCCTTGTAAAGTGGGCAATGGGGGGTTTACTGGGTGGAACAGGCCTCAAAATGGTATAACCTATGAACATACACACTCAGTTGCCAGTACCAAGATTAGAACCCCAGCCTATGTAGTTGTATGTACTATAGTACTACATTCTTATTGCATGCATCAAGAGACTTATGCATTTAAAAAGTGTCTGCCACTGCTGTTGGGGTGGATGACATCAGTAGCTGCTGACAGACAGGCCACTATTGTGGAGGTCACTTGTATCAGGGCCATTAAATGGGTGACCATTACACAGACATAGGCCTGTTTGTAGTGTGTATACAGATGTAAGTGTAAATGATACAGAAACATACACAAGGTAGGTGATGTGAGATAACAACCCGTATATCGCTGCTATTACAAAATGGAGCTCACCAACGTACTTGCACATGCCACTGCTTACAATTGTTGTGCAAATGTCTTCGCCAGTGCATCACTCTATGGTTTTCAGGGTGTCTGTCTCTCTCTCTCTCTCATTCTGCCTCTTTCTTTCTCTCTGTCTGTGTCTATATCTCTCTCTTCCTGTCTCTGCCTATCTATATTTTATATATATATATATATATATATATATTACATATATATATATATATATATATATATATATATATATATATATATATATATATACATATATATATATATATATATATATATATATATATATATATATATATATATATATATATCTATATATATATAAAAAACACTCCACAGATGTGGATATATCTTATATGTGCCACATGGGGATAGACAGCTAACATGTATAAAGCTGTCTGGATGCAAAGGCATATATGGACAACATAGTTGTATAGTGAGATGTGTGTTCAGACATGCGGTGAAATTGTTTAAGTGTAGGAGCATGCCCAGTATGATCTTCAATAGTAACAGTGGTATTCCAGTCCAGAGCTACCTGTACTCTGGTCCAGGCTTTTGTGTGCTACAGCCGATTGGCTGATGAACCTGTGTAAACATTCCATACACTCAGTGATATAGTGGCTGAGGGATCTCCTGACTGTGTGCTGTCCTTATTAAGTGAGTCATATCCTGGGGTGGGTACAGAGTGCATTGGACTGAGCAAAGGTTTCCATCATATGTGTGGTATATTCTACACAGCACTGTGATTTCCTGGTATGTCAATGGCAGGTTGGTATAGATTAATGTGAGGAACAGCTGACAGACATTTATTTACTGACTCCATACAGTGCAGGGAACCTATGGTACTGCATGAATTGTTCTAGTGTGCACAATTTATTTTTGTGTGGCCAGTGGTTCCCCTCCCCCTTATATGTGTCTCTTGGTCCTTGCGTACTGCAGTCACAGGCTTTGTCCACATTTGCTGCTGTTATGTATTTGTAGTTATGGTGAGACTGGGGTAGAAGTCGTAACATCATGCATGTGGTTATGGACTTTACACCTCTGACTGTATGTGTTTAGCAGGTTGCCCATCACTGTGCCCCATATGTCTGGTATGGTCCCCAGAAGGTTTGTGTTGCACTGTTACTATAAGGCTACATGTTGGCCATAGCTGTCAAACTCAGACATACATCTGGACAGGCACATAAATGACAGTTGTACACAGGCCCAGACATGGGGACAAGGGTCTTAATATTTCTGCTGCAAACGTAGACAGTTGGTAGAAGGTTTTTCTATTAGCTTTCCTTTTCTTATAGTTATGAGATCTGCATCTCAACTGTCTGTCATTGATGTTTTCACATCAACTAATTTTGTTTACAGATAGTTTGCCAGGCAAATGCAAAGTTATGACAAGCAGAACAAATATAGGAGACATAGGTATGGACATTCTGTGAATCCCTGTAATTCTAGGGGTATGGATGGTACCCACTGACTTGGTGTCAGTACTGACACAGTAATGTGGCAGCCTTTATATCCTGGCAGTACACTGACCTGTCCCACCTTGCTACTTTAATTGGCACCATGTACATTACTTAGAGCTATGTACTATACATATGTGTGGCCCCCTGTACCTCCACTGTCCAGGTTTCCTGCAGTAACATATATTTCTTCTGAACAGTCTGTTGGTGTAGTTGATATGCAGATTTGTTGCCACTGTCAGTCTGGAACCATGGACCCTGACAACCACATAGTTAGACCAGTAGGTCACAACAGCCACCAGTAAGTGTTGTGTACTTCCGGACTCTATTAACCACAAAACTACAGAGCACATTGACCCCTACATATTTTAGAACTGGAACAAGGCATCAAGATGATTGTGACAGGCTTGGAAATGTGTGGTCTGCTGCTATTACCTTACAAACATACATGTTACTGCAGTTCTATGTGAACATGCATGTGTTGGGGGGGGGGGTCATACCACTCAACTGTACACATCTTCCCTGACTGTCCAGATGTTCAGCTCATATTTGGTTCCATTTTTCAATAAACATGTGGTTATGTGACAAATATTAGTGAAATCATTTAAGACTGAAGTTAGAAAGTTATGACAGCCGTTTGAGTTTCAGACTTCTTGCCTGCACTGCAGAGTCATGGCACTACAACAGCTGTTATTTCATCAACTTTTGATGCTTGTAAGAGCACTCTTTATGGCACAGGGCCAACTACATACTGAGTGGCAGGCAGAACCTGACAGTGTGTGCCTGTTGCCCCACATAGCTGTCCATTGTCTGTTGCTATCACAGTAACCCACTCCTCCATTCCTACATGCAGTAATACCATACATATGCTACCACAGTGTACTACACCATTCATTTATTAAGAAGGGTGGCTTACCTTGTGGCAGCAGCAGTTGTAAGGACAGAGTTTCAGGGGTGACTCTGTCAGCTGCACGCAGTACACAGCTTGTACATGATAAGGTATAGGTAGTGTGATGTGTGTGTCATCTTTATTACTGTGTGTGGGAGTCAGAGAGAGAGGTGTCAGTCCCTGGGTCCCTAGGGTGTCAGTGTATGTGCTATGCATTGCCTCTTTGCCAAGGCCAGGGTGTACTGGGCATGCCTACGTCTGCCTACAGGGACAGGCTGAGGGGGGTTCCTCCTCCAAGTCCCTGTGTGCCTGTGGTGACCTTGGCACTGGTGGGGCCTGTGAGTCCCTTCCCTGTGAAATTCCTGCTACAGCTGGTTCTGCAGTTTCATATTGTGTAGCATGCCACATACTATGAACATGTGTGGACATGTGGCTGGAGAGTACTGCAGGGCTTCAGCTGATATGTCAAGGCAGCAGAATCGTGACTTTACCATCCCAAACATATGGTCTATGATGCTCCCAGTTTGTGCGTGTGATTCATTATGGCATTCTTCAGTGTGTGTGTGTGTGTGTGTGTGTGTGTGTGTGTGTGTGTGTGTGTGTGTGTGTGTGTGTGTGTTTGTGTGTGTGTATTTCTGATTGGTGTCATCATCCACGCTTCAAGTGTGTAGACAGCATCCCCCATGAGTTGGCCGTATGGGATGTCCCCCTTGGCAAATGGTTGGTACAGCTGTGAAGTGTGCCAGATGTGGGAGTCATGATAATTGCCAGGGATGCCAGCACACACACTGATGATAATGCCCTGGGCATTGCACATGACCTGGCAGTTGATGGAGTGATAGCCCTTGCGGCTGATGTAGACTCTACCATCTTCACTAGGTGGTGCTTTGATGTGCAGTCTATGGCACCCAGTACTTTTGTGTAGTTTGGTACAGATTCATATTGCTGGTCCTCTCCTCAGGGGTGCTGGGGAAATAAATGTGCTCACTGGCATGTGTTAGCATGACATCCAAGAACTGGTGGAGTACGCTGGATGTGGATGTCTGTGAGACCATCATGATGTCACCAGTAGCTCTTTGGAAAGTACCTGTAGCTAGTATTCTTAAGGCTACATATACCTTTGTTTCAACTGGGGTGGGTTCCCCTCTGTTGGCTCAAGGTCTGAGGTGAGGGTGGCAGAGCTCGCTGAGTTGCTGAAGTATGTCCCTGTCCATCCTGTAGCATTCTACTATTTCCAGCTCATGTAGCCCCTGACAAGTTACCTTGGATCTGAACACTCTTTTCCTCCTCAGTCTGAGCGGGTTATCATCATCATCATCATCATCATCATCACCACCCTCAGTCTGTAGCACATAGATATGTAGCAAAACAGCAGCTGCCCCTATCATTTTGTCTGTTAAAATTCCCAAGCGTGTACTCCAATGGTGCTGAGTATGTGGGAAAATCAGATTGAAGGATGTTTGCATACTTTATACTGGTGTGCTGCAGATGCTGCCTATGTGATTGGCTGACTATGATACATTCCACTTGCCAGCTACATTACTGAGGGATTTGAATGGGCCACTGTGAGTGGCAGAGGCCTTATTAGTCATTTATAGTTAATTGCCTCTTGTCTGCTATTTCTTTTTTTCCCCATTTCCTCCAGTTTTAAGCTTTTAAAACTGTTGCAGCTAATGTGAACATTGCTGAGTAGAAAGGGTCCTCCGCTGGACACAAACATGCTCAGCATTTCTGAAACCATGTAAGCATAGCTAAGCAGACTTAGACACACCCCTTGCTTACCTGTGCTTAGCTGGTTTCAGAAATGTTGAACAGTGCGTAGCTGTGCACAAATCCACTTAGAAGAGCTAAATACTGCTTAGAATTAAACATCTAAGCAATGCTCAGACTGGCTAAACAGAGCTAAGCACTGCTAATCATTACTCAGTTTTCATTTAAATAAATGTACAAACTGGACATTAATTACTCATTACTGACACATTATTAAGTGTATATGTTTTACATTACATGACACCCCCCTATGTGCTTTGATTACATTGCCTTGGGGTGTGACTGTACTGTATGGGACACTTGTGTTTACATGGGTGAGTTCACATCATATATGCACTGACACTGGAAATTTGGACCAGCTACTCTACCCTGGTTAACAAATATCAATTACTACATCATTAAATAAAAAAAAATATTTAGCAATGCTTTCCATGTAAAAACTGAATGGCTTGTTTTGGTATTTGAACCATGAACTACTGCATGCAAAGCCAGAACTCTAACCACTAAATTAAGTCACCAGTGAAGAATTTAGCTATACATTTCTATATAGCTCTTTCATGATACAAATACAGTGGAAAAAATACAACCATTGTAATTATATATATATATATATATATATATATATATATATATATATATATATATATCTACACACATATATATCAAAACCTGTCATTCTATCAACTTTGTAAGTTTGTAAGAGCAATATTTAAAAAAAAAAATCCTTATTTCTGGCCTTTTGCTCCACTTTTAGTACTGTGTTTGTCTGTACTTCTTTCTCTAAGAGGTTCAGAGGTATGTGTCCGAGGACACTATTTTAATGTAAAGTACCATACAGCAGTTTCACAATGCAAGAGGTGTGTGACAGGAACTATAACGCCCCCCACCCCTACATTCCATTCCATTCACAGATCCTCTTTTCAGTGTCCACTGACACTGAAGGGCTTGTAAGCTCCAATGTGTTTACACCAAGCATGACACACTCCCTTTTCATGCCAGCTGCCTCTTCTGCTATACCACCGCATTATAGCCCCTACAATGGTAGGTACCTACAGGCATGCTGGCCCATTTTGCTATTCAATAAACTTAGCTAATTTGTATACACTTAATTACCTATACCCTAGTTACAGCACTACAAGACAGCCAATGTCATTAGCAACCACTGTTACCTGCCATTGTATGAGTCGGCATGCTGGCCAGTATAATGGGGAATTTACTTTTATCTTAAATAATCCCCTTTTAATATTTTAATTTTATATTTTGTCAGAGCTCATGCCTGGGCACTGCTGCTCTCTGCTTGCACATAGCATATGTGCAGGTAAAATTAACTTCTGATTTTTCATATTTTGCATATGTTTAACATGCCAATGGCCATAGTTTTGGCCATTGGCATGCCTGATGCAACTAATACATACTTTATTCTATTTTTAGCGTAATATAATTTTTTTTTTTTTAGGTTCGTAGATTAGTAATAGGCTAACTGCCCTTGTGGGCCATTTCACGCCTAGCCAATTATCACATGTGAGAATCAAACTTTGCACCTTCTGTCTGTGAGGTAAACACCTTGACCATTATGTCATCCATAAAACCTTTAATCCACAACAAGATAGGTGAACAGATGGAATATCATTCATTGTTTGCAGAACAAGGAGAAAATTACAGTCAGCTGCCTGTCAGGTGCCAGGATCCACCACATAATGCATGCACTCATGTCACTCCACAACAAGTACAAATATGACTCTGTCATTGTCCAGGTTGGAGTGAATGACTTGAGACATAACTCCCTGGACTACATGAAAAGAGACACGGAAGTGCTTTTGGATCATGTGGCCCAGGGAGGTATGACCCTAGCCCTGAGTAGCATCCTGCCTTCGCCCAGAATGATACCACAGTAGAAAGACAAAATGATTGACTTCAACAATTGGCAAAGTTTCTGGTGTCATTCAAAGGGGATCCAGTATCTGTCTGCCTGGGATGACATGATCAACAGACCATGATGCTTTGCCAGAGATGGTCTGCACCTGTCGCCCCTGGGATTCAGGTTACTGGCTAAGTCTCTTGTCAACCCTATAGTGCCTTTTTTATGCAAAGTTCAAAGGACAAAACTGCCACCATAAGAGGTACAAGCATGCAAAATCTGAAGGTAATGCTACTCAATGCGAGATATCTAAACCTCAAAATGCACCCTCTCGAGGCACTCCTAAAAATGGAGAACATAGATATCTGTGCAGTAACTGAGACCTGATACAAGGCTCCAGAGAGCACCCCTGCAATACCAGTCTACAACATTTACCACACTTTTTGGCCAGCAAAACAGGACTGAAACACTAAAGGTGGAGGAGTGTCCATATTCACCAAGAATATTCACAACACCAGGCTACTTGCCCAACACAATGCGTCTGAAATTCTCCAGGTGCAACTAACACTTGGTAAGACTGCAATCCAAATTGTAGCTTGCTACAGACCCCCCACCATGCCCCAAGATTCTCACTATGCCTTTCTAAACATACTGGAAAATATTAGGATACAACCAAACACCCTAATACTGGGTGATTTCAACTACCCTGCCATTAACTGGGAAAACTACTCATGTACCAACACCTTTGCTCAGCAGTTCTTGGAATTCATAAATTCCAATGCCCTGGATCAACTAATCCTTAGTCCCACTAGGGGCTCCATTATCCTAGACCTGATCATTACCAACATGGGAAATTGATGCTCCACACCTATGGTCACCCCCTCATTGGTCAGGTCTGACCATAAGCTAATCACCCTTGACATCCACATCCCACCCCCATTCTCCAGTAAGGAATCCTCCGTAAAAAACTTCTCCAAAGCCAACTTCATGCTACTCAAGTCAGAAGTGACAAACTTCATGACACCCATGCAGACAGGAACTGAAATTTCGACTGCTGAATCCTACACTGAGGGGCTGTACGAGCACATCCACTCATGCATGAATCGTGCCATCCCAATAGATCGAAGATGCTCTCTTCCAAAAGAAGGAAGCCTATCAGGTGGTCCCTTGCCATAAACAAACTTTGCAAGAAAAGGAAGAAGCTGTTGCAGAAAAGAGGAAAATCCCATGATGCAAAAACCTCCCTTACCAGCCTCAGTAAGAAGCTGAGATCCCTCATAAAATCTTCCAAAGCTAGTTATGAAAATAAAATTGCCAAAGATTCCAAAGACAACCATGAGGCATTCTATAGCTATGTCAAAAATCTAAATGGCAATGCTCAGATCTGCTCTGAGATACAACAGAATGGCATTAAATATACTAATCTCAAGGATATTGCCAATATCCTGGCAGATCGATTCAGTGCAAACTTCACACCCCCTCTCACCCCCTAAAGGGCCCATCTCAATACCAAAAGGTTGCCAAATTCTGGTAATAATGGCCACACAGGTAAAAAACTCAATATACAAATCTATGTATACAGTATCCATGGGACTAGATGACATTCCAGGCTGTGTACTACATTAACTACAAAATGAACTGGCACCTTACCTAAGTGTCATGTTTAATCATAACCTCACCGCAGGCTTTGTGCCCACTGAGTGGCACACAGCTACAGTTATCCAACTCCACAAGGGTGGGATCCACCTTGGATCCTGGGAACTACTGCTCCATCAGTCTGACAAGCCTTATTACACCATCCTCGAAGTAGAACAAGAAATTGTGAACTTTTTGTCTAAGGGACTAACTTTTATTCCAGGAAAGAATATGGGCATAGCCAAGATGGTTATTGATTTAAAACTTTTTGTCAGAAAGTTGAATCTTGATCTGCTTTTTGGTGAAAACTCTTGTATGACTAATACTATCAGAGTCTCTAGTTTGTTTAATCCTCCCTTACATCCAAGTCTTAACACCTTTGAGAAAATGTGTGAGATGGACTTTTGGGAAACTAACAAGAGAAATCAAAAAGGTAATCATTTTAATATTAGTCAGTCTGAGCAAGAATTTTTAAAGCTACTGAATGACTGTAACATAAGAGTCATGAAGCCTGATAAGGGGGGAGGTCTGGTGTTCATGGACCATTGTGTATATGTAAAAAGTATGAACACACTTCTTAACACTGATGTATATATGCAGGTCAGTCTTAATGAAGTCAATTCAGCACACAAAAATATTAAATCCATGCTGAATGACTTATTTTTAGAAGGTTATATAGATCTAGACCTGCACCAATATCTAACTATGTTAGCACCTAGAACACCAGCTTTATTTGGCTCTCCAAAGATACATACAACCATTAATAACCCTCCCTTCAGGCCTATTGGTGATGGCCATGGGTCTGTTACATATGGCTGTGCTAAATACATAGATCATATCCTCAAACCCTTAGTAGAAAGTGAGCCCCATATATGTAAGGATTCATGGAGTTTCCTGAATAACAATAACAATTTAGTATATCTAAAGGATACTTGTTTTTTAACAATTGACATCAAGGATCTTTACACTGTAATTCCACAAGAAATTGGCTTGGAGCGGATTAGGGATTTTTTATTAAGAAAGAAATCCAGTGACAACACTACATATTTGATCGAAATTTTGCTTGAAATCGTTTTGACCAATAATTTTATGGTCTTTGAGAACAAATTTTATTTGCAAAGAACAGGAGTCGCCATGGGGTCTCCCTGTGGTGCTAGCTTTGCCAATGCGGTCATGACACAATGGGAGAACAATTTTTTGTTTACTAACACCATTTTCAAGGACAATGTCTCCTGGTATACTAGATACCAGGATGACATGTTCTGTATTTGGAAGGGTGACGTTTCCCTGATACCAGAGTTTATTGAACAAATAACACAAAATACTAGGTTTTTGGAATTCACTTACGAGATAAGCGAATGTTCGATCAATTATTTGAACATATTGTTAATTAATGACAAGATAAATGGAAGATACAAAAGCTTAATTTATAGAAAATCTACCTACTCAAACGCATTGTTACATTTTTCTAGCAATCTCCCTTACCATCAAAAGAAAGCCGTTGTCAAGGGCCAAATGGTAAGGGCTGCTAGAATGGTTACTGACAATATTGATTTCGAGTCCGAATGTGCGAATCTTATGAATATGTTTTTGAGTAGGGGATATCCATACCATATGGTTATAAATATTCAGAAAGAAGTGGTTTTTAAGAGGGGTATAGGCCATGTTGTACCCTTATTGAATAAAAAAGACGGGATCAATAATATGGAGGGTCGTTCTGAGAAAGATAGCTTAGTAGAGCAAAGAAGAGTATACGACTTGCAACATGCTGGTACGTATTACACTAGTTTTTTGTGTACATTCTCCCTTGATTACCATCTTATTAGAGATATTCTCAACAAAAATTGGGAGATCATCAAAGGTGATGAAACACTAATGAAAACTTTGGGTGTAAGACCAAAGATCACTTTCAGGAGGGGGCGTAATTTAAAGGCTATATTAGAAGTTAACAGGAAACCACAGATGAATAGGCCCATAGGTATGTTCAAATGTGGTTCCTGTTCTCAATGTAAATTCATCAGTGCCACTAATTATGTATGTATTAATGATAGAAATTATAAGATCAGTGGTAGGCATAATTGTGACATGAAGAGCGTCACTTATGTAGCATTATGTTCCCAATGTAAAGCTTATTATATAGGTAAAACTGAAAGAAAATTTAAACAACGTGTATACGAACATTGTTATGCCATCCTGAAGAAAGACACTAATAATGCATTGGCTAAACATTGCCTAGACCACCCTGGACATAGTTTTAAGTTTACCTTCCTGCAACATAGAGCGTAGGACATTAGGGGGGGACCTTGGCAAATACATTTAGAAATAGATGAATTAATGTGGCAGATCAAGACTAGAGCCCATATTTATCCTGGATTAAATGAATATATCTCTATTAGATGTATTTTGAAATTATTAGCCCTTAAAAGATGATAGTTCACATTTTAACTATATTACATATTGTTAAATATGGTTATGGTTGAGTGAATGTTGTACTTAAGTATTAATTGTCAACTTATATATTAATTGCTATAGGAAGTATTTACTAATAGTTTTTAGAAAAACAATAAGTTCAAATTATATTTTTGTATTGTTAGACTAGATGGTTGGTTTATTGATGTTGAAAGTGTTTAAAAGTATGTTCAAACGCTATTCACTGTCATTAGTACATCCTCTATTTTGTACTTTGGTTTTTACATTTAACCTCTTATGCTTCGTGAGAATTTCAACATTTTTAGAAGAATAGAATACTGTGTTTTTTAGGTTATTATTACTTACTTAACAATAGTTTTTTTTTTATAAAGTTTTACATTACATTTTGGTTTGATTCTATGTATCTTTAAATTATTAATTAAGTTTAAGGTAATTAATCAACACAATAAAACAGTTTTAGTTGATTTGCTGGCTCTTATTGATTCCTTTCTGCCTGTTTTAAAAGTTATACACAGTTACAGTTATCCCACTCCACAAGGGTGGGATCCACCTTGGATCCCGGGAACTACTGCTCCATCAGTCTGACAAGCCTGATCTGCAAGGCCATGGAACATATTATCATGGAACTTATAAACAAAGACAGTGGCAATCTTCAAACACTGGACCCCATGCAGTTTGGGTTCATGAAGGGCAGATCTTGTCTCCTGAACCTGACTGACTTCTTTGAATCAGTCTCCGGAGCCATGCACAAGGGTAAGGTGGTCCACGCAGTCTATCTGGACCTTGCCAAGGCCTTTAACACCATTCCCCACTCTGAAATCATAGATAAACCTACTAAGTTGGGCATTAATCCCTACGTCACTCGATGGGTTGCCAACTGGCTTACTGACAGAACCCACACTGTAAAAGTAGCCGACTCCAAATCCAGCTCCAGACAAATGACAAGTGGAGTATCTCAGGGTTTAGTCCTGGGACCGCTTTTGTTTGGCATCTACTTCTCTGAAGTACAGGCCAACACGAAGGGACTCTGGCTAACAAAATTTGCAGATGACTGCAAACTGAGAGTCATTATTGAATCCCCAAATGATGTGGATATTCTACAAAAGGGCCTTACAGAAACAGGTGCTTGACGCCAGAGCCATGGGCTCAAGCTCAATGCCAAGAAATGTATAGTTATCCTCTTTGGGAAAAAAACATGTACCCATGAATTACCACATAGGTGGCAGTACACTAAATACTGAAAGTGTGATAAGAGACTTAGGGACACAGGTGGACAATGGTCTCACCTTCAATAACCACATCGCCACAACAGTCAGGAAATCCTTCTATGTGGCACACCTCATCACTAAGAGCTTTTCATCCAGAAAAAAGGAGGTCGTTGTCCCACTGTACTCATCCCTCATTAGACACATTATAGAATACAGCGCCCATTTTGGTATGTACCTCTCAAGACATCTGCAACAACTGGAAAGGCCGCAGAAATACCCAACTAAAAGAATCACAGGCCTAAAGCAGATGACCTATGCTGACCGTCTAAAAAAACTCCACCTATACTCTGTCGCATATTGTCTACTCAGAGGAGATCTTTGCTTAACATACAAGTCCATGTCAAACCCAGAGCTGTTGAACATGCTACACTTAAAGAAATCCCAGTCCTTCAGAGACACACGCTCCAGGGATCTAAAGCTTGTCATCACAATGAACAAAACATGCCAGCAGGATAGGTTCCTCACACAGACACTCCCCAGACTCTGGACTAGACTGCCTATACATGTCAAGCAGAGCGCCTCTTTGACCCTCTTCAAAAGGAACCTTGATGATTGGATGGGAGATAGGAAATTCACCCCAGGATCACGTCAGTTGCCTGCTAGACAGGGGTCCAGGGAAGTAAATACTGTGGGAAGAAATAGCCAGGGAATTGTTATGACTAGGCTTGTATAGGCCCTAGGGCCGATAGCCTAGTACCAACCAATGAACCTATATACAGAAGCATAAAGAGTTAATAATAAGTCTTAAAAACAACAAACTCAGTGGAGATACCATAGCTTATGAGAATGATGTGGCATATGTAGATTTTTGTGTTTCTGCTAAATGTTTTAATCAGGATTGACCTTGGTCACAAAACAACAAAGCCAGAGTCTTTTGCTTTAAAAGAACTGGCACTGAACATCACGTAGTAAAAACAAATAAGTGTAATGCAACGTCTGACGTTAAACTACTCATTAGAGAAGGAACCAATGCTTCTGTAATGGATGTGCTACAAGCAAGAAGCTGTGGCATTTCTAGCAGACCAGTTGATAGTAATTCACCAAAAATGAATGGGGAAAATGATACCAGGGCCTGAACAAGGACTTTTTTAGTGGAGGAAAAGTAGGGCAAGAGTCAGAGAACACGAGCCCTAAGGAGAAAAGAAAGAACAGTGTCCAATTCCTCCATGGACAAACAAGTATACTGTAACAGAAAATAATGTTTTAAACCTAAGTACATACATTTTGAACTGTAATCATTTAAAAGTGTTAAATCTGGGTTTCAATTTTGTGCTTTCTAAGAGGACAAATGTTGCTAATACTTTGTTGAGTTTAATAAAGTACACGAGGTCTTTGAATTTAAATTACATATTCAAAGCCATTAAACTTAACCATGCTAAGTATATAAAGCTTTCATGTTATAACCCAACTTTGTTACACACTATCAAAGTTTTTGAATCTGCTTGTGAGAATGAGATAAGAAAATTTATGGGAAAGGGAATTGGTCATCGAAACATATATTATAATTTAAATAAAGAAGAGAGGAAAGCCCTTAAAGAAATAAAAGAAAATAACAATCTCAGGGTGATGAAGAGTGACAAAGGGGGTATTTTAGTTTTAATGAATCAGGATGTATATGTTGCTTGTATAGAAAAGATGTTAAGTAACACTACTGAATATAAACTTGTTGACATGACAGAAGTAGCTAAAAGCTATAGAAGTATTTATTCCTTTCTTTTTGATAGTTTAATGAATGGAAATTTGGAGAAGTAAGTTTATGACTTTTGTCATATTGACAATCCCAAGCTAGGTAGTTTCTTTGGAATTCCGAAAGTACACAAGAATGTAATCTCCCCACCATTTAGGCCTATAGTGTCTACCCCCAATTATATTACAGAAGGAATTTCCTTATTAGTAGATTCAATGTTAAATCCACTGGTTCAAAAAATGAGTTCTTATTTAAAAGACTCATGGGACTTTTTAAACAGTGTAAGGAATTACATTCAATTGTCAGTCTTTGACCCTTCTAAACGTGTCATGTTTTGTATTGATGTTGTTTCTCTTTTCAACTGTATTCCTCATTATGAAGGCGTAGAACATGTTAGAGAGTCTTTATGGAATTCTACTATGCATAGTAGTCATGAAAGTAATTTTTGTTGTGAACTAATTGATGTTTTGTTAAATAACAACTATTTTATATTTAACAAAAAAGTGTACAAACAAATTAAGGGGGTTGCTATGGGGTCCCCTACAGCTCCATCATTTGCGAATATAGTGATGGGTAATTGGGAAAACACTATGTTAAAACCATTAATAACTAAATATCACATTATATCTTTTAAAAGATTTATTGACAACCTGTTTTTATCATGGTTGGAGATGTAAGAAAAGTTCAACATTTTTTGGACACCCTTAATTCTATTTCAGAATATTTAAGATTCACTTTGGGGGATGTAGGACTAAAAATTAATTTTTTAGATGTAATTTTACAGTGAGATTTAAGTGTAGAAAAGCTAGCTAGTAGAATTTATTGGAAAGACACTTTCACTAACAGCTATTTACATTACACCACCTTCACCCACGTTACATGAAGGACAACATCCCAAAGGGACAGCTCATACGAGCTAGTCGAATGACCAGTGAGATGGGGGATTTTTCAAGAGAAGTTGAATTTATTACCTCTCTATTTAAAAATAGAGGGTATAGTGAGGTATTGCTAAAGGGACATCATGAGTAAAAGGGATACACATTATCCAGCCATTCTTAACCATGGACTAATAACATCAAATAAGAATAACAACAAAAACAGAGAAGATGTTGAAACTTATTTTTGTTTAGAAATTACCACAGACGGTAGTGTCATTAGAAAAATAATTTCTGGCAATTGGAAGATTCTAGAAGGGAATAAAGAGGTACAACAAGTTGTGGGGACTTACCCCAAGTTTGTTTATAAAAATCAAAGTAATTTAAAAATCATTTTTAAAAGGGAGAGAAACAAGTCAGCACACAACATGAATTTAACCCAAAAAAGATGGGGTATGCACAAATGTGGGAATTGTAACATCTGTAGATATATTTCTGAAGGACCTTTTGTTTATTTAGAACATTTACCTTATATCCTTAAGGTTCCTGGACATTTCAACTGCAAGAGTAAAGGAATTATTTACATAGGTGTTTGTTCACTGTGTGGAGCATTTTATATTGGCATGACCACTAGGTCCTTAGGTGTTAGAATAAAAGAACATTATTATAGTATTAAAAAGCAAGACAAAAACAATGCTTTTTACAAGCACACCATTAAATGCCCTGAGCATAAAAAATTTTTATTTTCCATTCTTGATCAGGGAGCAAATGATTTAAGGGGCGGTGATTTCAAAACATATCTTGAAGAAAGAGAAACCTTATGGCAAATCAGATTAAATTCAGACAAAGAACCGGGTATAAATGATGCTGTTAACATCAAATGTTTTTTAAAAGACTGAATAGTCTATATAAAGAAATATCCTGTTTTTAAATCTTGATGGATTAATTGTTTAATTGAAGTAATATGCCTATTGGTGAGGATGAATATTCATAGTGGCTTTAAATTGTGGGGGTTTGTATGTTTATTATATTCTGATGAAGTTTTTTAACGAAAGTGTGGATTAAAGGTTTTAGTACGCTGAAACACAGTGGAGTATACTTTGCTTTCTGCATACCCCAGTTTCTGGATTTGGTACTTTTTTTTAATATAAGCTTTACATTGAGTTGTCATAGCCCTGTTTTTTTATTTTGCAGTCTTGTACATGCACAGTTCCCACATACATTTGTAATGCAGGCACGGCTCCTACATGGATGCTTGTCTGCTTCCTGGATCGGTAAATCACCTAATTTGCATGGTTTTCACCAGCAAATAAGGTGATTTGCATTCCATGATCACCTCTGTGGTTGAACACCGCACCGCAAACACACCCTCAGCACTGTTTCCTGGATTGCACAACCTCCAAACTCTGTGTTTGGGCCACGGCACTATTTTTACTTAGAGATTAGCTCCGTGTAAGCTATATTGAATTACCCCCACAGTCTTTCAGAAGTTTGTATTCCATGAAGCTTTCATTATCATCAGTATCATCATCAACCGCCTCCTTTTTCATGTTTACACAGAGACAGGATGTTGTGCTGACTGCTGCTATCTCTCTTGGTTCAGAGCAACTGTTCTACCTCCTCCTTCAGTCAGCTGATTTAGGCAGTCCTACAATGGTTTACAGTCCAAGAAATACTGTAAAATTATTGCAGACTTTTTTTCATTGCAGACCTTCTCTCACATAAGTCCATGGCTGGATGGCCTCATCTCTTCTTACTGTCTTCCAGTCTCTCCCAGTTCTGCTTTATCAAATAATCTTCTGCTTCCTTGCCCATTTTACTGAGTCACTGTAGTCTGTTCACCTTGATATCACTGTAACTGTGGTTACTTTGGCTTCTACTCTGACGTCCATATTTCTTTGTCTAATGTCTTCATTTCTTTACCTGTTACACAAGTATACATCCTACTATCCATCTCAGGTACTTATTGTCTTATTCTGCTTCTTCGAGTTCACTGTCCATGCTTATGACATATAAAGAAACACTGACCACAATGCAGCATTGAACATGCTACTTTTCAGCTTCTTCTGTTATACACTACCCATTTAGTGCCAGGTGTCCACAGAACCTCTAATTCCAGCTTTGACCTACTCATTCTCACTTTCTTTCTCCACGTTCATGACTTCAAGGTACTTCTACTTCTTAACTTGTTTCAGTTCTTTCTTCTACTGCAGTTTTCATCTACTTCTGATTGTTCCCCTTTTGCTGCCATGACTTGTCTGTACTCATGTTCATCCTACGTCTCTTCAGTTTGCTTTCTAGTCCCCCGCACGTTGCTGAAGTTTTTGTTTAGAGACTGCTTGCATGTGATATCGTCTGCATACAGCACCTTTCTTGATCTATTCCATCCAGCACTTTAAGTGGTATGAACGAGAGTGAGCTCGTAGCTGAGTCCTAGTGCACACCAGCTCTCACTGAGAACCCCTTTGTGAGCTGATCACTGTTTGTACTTGTGTCATTGGGACCTTGTACATAGCCTGCAATAATTTTACCAGTATTTCTTGGACTATAAACCATTGTAGGACTGCCTAAATCAGCTTTTCTGACACATTTTCATCGGCCTTTTCTATATCTAGAAATGTCAAGTTAGACTTTTTTCATTTCAAGCTTATTCTCCATTATCTCACTACATACATTAGATAAGTCGTAATGCATAGAGATCTTAATCTGAACTGGTCATCTCCCACCTTACTTTTTACTACTCATTGCATTTGTTTATGATTAACTAGCATAAGCACTTCTGTGCAGTGTGATAAAAGAGTTTGATACTGCTATACTGCCTGCCATACCCCTCAACTGTACAGATTTTCACAGAATGTCCAGATTTTGGCCTCATATTTTTTATCCATTCTTTATAAAATTGTGGTTTTCTGGTACATTAGTGGCAAATCATTAAAGATTGGAGCTACAAATTAATGACAGACATTTGAGTTTCAGGCTTTATACTATTCAGAAAATGCATGCTAATGCAAAATATACATATATAACAGCAATATTTACATATTGTCCCTATTTTGGGGCCTTTTGTCCCATGTTTATGTATGGCTTTGTCCAGATTTGTTGCTCTAAGAGGTTGAGAGGTATGCTGCCTGCAATTGTAAGTAACCCCTTTTGCTTTGTGCACTGTCAAATGAATGTTTGTTTTCCAGTCATCTGTGATACATCTCTCTTTCTCTGTACTGCCATGAAACCCGTCAGGAGTTATTTCTCCCCTAATGCACCCAACATCTTCAGAATATCTGCCATGATTTTATCTGAACTGGATATTTTCTCTGACTTCATTTTCCTTATTCACTTCATTATTATATGGTGGGTTCACCTTCCTCTTGTGTCACAGGCTGTACATGTAGTAGTACAGCTCCTGTGCCGTTTCTTCACAAAGTTCCTTGAAGTCCTCCTTCAGACTGCCCTTGATGTTCTCTGCAATACCGAGCAGATTATTGCTTGCATTTCTTATGAATGATGACTGCTGACTACCTTCTTTATCTTTTTATAGATTCCTTGCAGTCTGATAAATATTCTTTACACCATCCTCTAAGTCACTTTCCAAATGGTAGTAGGGTTTCTCTGATGACATTTTTGCCATTGTGATTGCTCTATGTCTCTTTGTTAGCTAACAATCATTCCTCATTCCCACTTCTTCCTGCTTTAATTTTCTTCTTATAACTTCCTGTACTTTTACATTCCACAACCAACTTCTTATGTGTCTTATCTCTGTACCTGGCTCAAGTGCATATCTGTTCTATTTTCTTTTTGCATGTTTCTCTGTTCTGAGATGCTTCCATTCTTCTTCTTCTACTCCACTTATTTTATCTTCTTTCTAAGTTAAGAGATACACAAGCTTTCCTAGAACCTCTGTGCTTCTGCATCAGTCAACTTCCGGGTCATTAGCCTAATCTCAGTTGTCGTTAGACATGCTTCTGACTACTGTATTGGCTGGCTGTAGTCACCAGATCTTTATCACGGGGACTGATAAATTCATTAAAGTTGAGTTTGCATTTGCTGATTTGACCACAGTGTCCTTCTTTATACAAAGGTAGTTTATCTGAGTTACATCCTGTTTACTGTTCTATGTGCTGTTGTGATAGGCTTTCGTGCTGAGCTATATGTTGGCCACCATTAAGACATTTGCCAGACAGAAGTCTAGAATGGCCTCTCCTTCATTATTCCTGTTTTCCTACCCTTATGGACTCAGGCAATGCTCATACCCTGTTCTTTCTCCTGCAAGATTGTGCTAGGGCCAAACTTGCATATGCAGTGGTAGTAGTGGTTTCTATTTCCATGCCAAGTGCTTTGATTTAGTTTTACAATAATGACATCACATTGCAGTATAAAAGAATGCTGCACAGGAGATGGATGCTTGTACAGTACACAGATGTTTTCCTGTCTTGATGATGCTTAGTTTCTGCTAATCCTTTCTCTCTTTCCACTAAAAAAAAAAAAAAAAAAAAAAAGTTTCTAAGCTTGTTTCCTGCCTTTCCTGTTGGTAGTCTAGCCTGAATATAGATTTGCTGTGTCCAGGACTATTTGTAGGCTTCTAGGCCCCCAAGCCTTTCTGTGTTGGAGGGAAGCCTTCTAGCTTAATTTTGTTTCTTAGAACTAGCCAGTTTTTTGTTTCAGCACTTGTTCAGAACTTATTGTAAGCACTAAATAAGCTACAAATTACTACAGCACTCAACTTTCCTCACTGTCTAGAGGAAAACAGTTTCTAGTACTTAACAAATAAGCACCTATCCAGGTATGTCTAAGGGTCAGACCCCGGTGTTTTCTCCTGTCTACCTGATGAATGTGGGCATCTTGGGGCAATGCAGTAATTGCCTCATGTACACAGACAACTCTCTCCTCCTACCACCCAACACTACAACCTGTGAGGGATGCACTTATATAGCCAAACTGGAAGCAAAGCTCTCTTCACCCAAGACTGGACTAGACAGTCAAGAGGAGAAGGTAAACACTTGCACCACACCACACTCAGCACATAGTCCCTCAAAACCTACACCACCAAAACACACACATAGAAACACAAAACACACACCTACATTCGTGGAGGCTCTCAGTAAAAACCTGCCCAAGCAACAGGGACCTCCAAAGCAGAAACACAAGCAACCTCCACCCCCCAACACAACCCAAATGACACACAGCCCACAAACTCAGTGTGCCACTCAACCACAGCCCATAAGGCATAACAATGTGCCCAACACTCTAGTCATTGGTGACTCTATAGTCAGGCACACTGATGTTCCACTCACCAGGCTAAACAAGGAGAAAGTTACTGTCAGCTGCCTGTCGGGTACCAGGATCTGCCACATAACACATGCACTCAGGTCACTCCACAACAAGTACAAATATGACTCTGTCATTGTCCATGTTGGTGTGAATGACCTGAGACGTACCTCCTTGGACTACATGAAAAGGGACATGGAGGAGCTGTCCAATCTTGTAGCCCAGGCAGGTATGACCCTAGCCCTGAGTAGCATCCTACCAACACCCAGAATGATACCACAGTACAAGGACAAAATGATTGACTTCAAAAATTGGCTAAGCTTCTGGTGTCATTCTAAGGGGATCCAGTATCTGTCTGCCTGGGATGATATGATCAACAAGCTACGATGCTTTGCCAGAGATGGCCTGCACCTGTCGCCCCTGGGATTCTGGATACTGGCTAAGGCTCTAGCCACCCCTATAGTGCCTTTTTTAGGCAAGGTTCAAATGACAAATTCACCACCCTAACACGTACAGGCAAGAAGAATCTGAGGGTATTGCTACAAAATGCTAGAAGTCTAAACCTCAAAATGCACTCTCTCGAGGCACTCCTTAAAATGGAGAACATCGACATCTGTGCAATGACAGAGACCTGGTTCATGGCTCCAGAGAGTACCCCTGCATTACCAGGCTATAATTCATACCACACCTTTCGGCCACCTAACCTGGACTGAAACACTAAAGGCGGAGGCGTGTCCATATTCATTAAGGAAATCCACACCTCCAGGCTAGTTGCTCAGCATAATGCATCTGAGATTATCCAAGTGCAATTAACTCTGGGCAAGACCACAATCCAAATTGTAGCATGCTACAGATCCCCCACCATGCCTCAGGATTCCCACTCCTCATTTCTTAATACACTGGAAAATATTAGGGTACAACCTAACACCCTAATAATGGATGATTTCAACTACCCTACCATTAACTGGGAAAACTACTCATGTACCAACTCTTGTGCTCAACGTTTTCTGGAATTTATAAATTCCAAAGCCATGGATCAACTTATCCACACCCCCACCAGGGGCAGCAATATCCTAGACCTGGTTATTACCAACATGGGCAACCGGTGCTCCACACCAGAGGTCCATTCCTCGTTGGTCAGATCTAACCATAAGCTAATCACCCTAGACATCCACATCCCTCCCCCACCCCCCATTAGGGAAACCACAGTAAAAAATTTCTCCAAAGCCAACTTCACGAAGTGGCAAACTTCACGACACCCATGCTGACGGACAATAAAGGTATGACTGCTGAATCTTACACAAATGCACTTTATAAGCACTTACATGAGTGCATGGATCATGCAATCCCTAACAGAACCAAGATGCTATCCTCCAAAAAAAGGAAGCCAATCTGGTGGTCCCCTGCCATAAACAAACTCTACAACATAAGAAAGAAACTGTTGCAAAAAAGAGTAAAGCCCATGATTGGAGAAACTCCCTGGTCAGCTTCAGTAAGAAGCTGAGATCCCTCATAAAATCCTCCAAAGCTAGTTATGAAAACAAAATTGCCACTGACTCTAAAGACAACCACAAAGCATTCTATAGCTATGTCAAGAATCTCAATGGCAACACTCAGATCTGCTCTGATTTACAACACAATGGCACTAAATATACAGAACCAACGGATATTGCCAACATCCTGGCTGATAGGTTAAGTGCTAACTTTACCCCTCTGTCATCCCATAAAGGGTCCATCTCTATACCAGAAGAATGCAAAGTTCCTGTAATCATGGCTGCACAGGTAAAAAACACACTATCCAAAGCCAAGAACACAGCATCCATGAGACCTGACGACATCCCAGGCTGTGTTCTACATGAACTACAGAACGAACTGGCACCCCACCTAAGTACCATGTTCAATCATAGCCTCACCTCAGGCTATGTGCCCATTGAATGGCACACAGCGACAGTTATCCCACTCCACAAAGGGGGAGCCACCACAGACCCCGGAAACTACCACCCCATTAGCCTAACGAGCCTGGTCTGCAAGGCTATGGAGCGTATCATCATGGAACTTATAAACAATGACATTGGTAATCTCCAAACTCAGGACCCCACCCAGTTCGGGTTTGTAAAAGGCAGATCATGTCTCCTAAACCTGACAGACTTCTTTGAAGCAGTCACCAAAGCCATAGATGAGGGTAAGGTGGTTCACACAGCCTATCTAGATCTCGCCAGGGCTTTTGACACCATCCCCCACTCTGGAATTATAGATAAACTCACTAAACTAGGTATAAATCCCTATGTCACAAAATGGGTTGCCAACTGGCTCACTGGCAGAACCCACACTGTGAAAGTAGCAGACTCCAAATCCAGCTTCAGAACAGTGACAACTGGAGTACCACAGGGCTCAGTCCTGGGTCCTCTCCTGTTTGGTATCTACTTCTCTGAAGTACAGGCCAACACAGAAGGTCTTTGGCTAATGAAGTTCGCAGATGACTGCAAACTAGGAGCCATAATCAAAACTCCAAAAGATGTGGACATCCTACAAAAGGGCCTTGCTGAGACAGATGTCTGGTGTCAAAGCCATAACCTCAAGCTCAGTGCCAAAAAGTGCATTTTCATTCCTTTTGGTAAAAACTCAGTACCCATGGACTACCACATAGGTGGTAGTCTACTTAACACCGAAAGTGTGATAAGAGACCTTGGGACACAGGTGGACAGTAGTCTTTCCTTTGATAATCACATCGCCACAGTAGTCAGGAAATCCTTCTATGTGAGGTTTCTCATCCAGGAAAAAAGAGGTCATTGTTCCCCTCTACTCGTCACTCCTTAGACCCATTATAGAGTACAATGCCCCTTTTGGTATGTACCTCACAAGACATCTGCAACAACTGGAAAGACCACAGAAATATCTCACAAAGAGGATTACCGGCCTCAAAGAGATGCCCTATGCAGACCGTCTCAAAAAACTGCAGCTTTACTCCGTTGCATATGGTCTACTCAGAGGTGATCTCTGCCTAACACACAAAGCTATGTCAAACCCAGAGCTTTTAGACATGCTCCACTTAAAGAAATCCCAATCCCTACGAACTACACGCTCTAGGGACCTAAACCTCGTCACCACAATAAACAGAAAATGTTGGAGGGATAGATTCCTGTCTCAGAGACTTCCCATACTCTGGAACAAACTACTTATCTATATCAAACAAAGCTCCTCATTAGCACTCTTCAAGAAAAATCTTGATGATTGGATGGGAGATAGGAAATTCACCCTGGGGATCACTTCTGTGGCTCTGCTCGACAGTGGCACAGGAAAATAATTTTATTGGGTGGCGAAAGCCAGGGTACCTTTAGCTAGGCTTATATAGGCCCTAGAGTCAATAGCCTAGTACCTACCTATGAACTATGAACCACAATCACCTCTTGTCACCATAGGGGTCATCTAGATTCTGGGCTACTGCCCATGTCTGTGTTTATTTTTGCATTGGCAGACTTTTCCATTTGACTTTGAACCTTGTACCTTTTATCCTTGACATGCTAAAAACCTAGAATGTTTTAGATGATAGAAGAAATCATAAATAAGCAGGGGGATAAAATACAAGATCCACTCTACCAATGACTGGTGCAAAAGATTGAACACAGGACCTTGTATCTGTGAGATGATGACTTAAACCATTATGAACATGTCGCCTCTGCTTCATTGCTTCATTCCTTTTATCAAAATCACTGCTGGACTATGAGTATCAAAGTCTGGAGATCACTTAAAATTTACATAATTTTAGTAATGAAAGAAATATATTGGTAAGTTTACCTTTAACTTCATTTTTAAATAGTGTCATCATCTTTAATACTAACACAATTATGTATAAATTTCAGAGAACTACAGAATCAAATGTTATTAACTTGTATCTGTAAATACTCAAAGTCAGGGTACACCCATGGATATGAAGATATATATTCTGAGTAGAATGTCATTCCAGTGAAAATGTTTCTCTGGGGAAAAGTTCATTGAAATGAGTATATTTTTGTGTCAGATACTATTGTAAATATATACATTTCTCCCTGAAATACAATAATACAAATTATAGATAATCAATTTCTTTACATCAAATGTTTCAGAACCATACTTCTCAACTTTCTCTGCTGAAGAATTCTTGACAAAGCCAAAAATAATAGGGGTCAAAGGGCCAAAATCAGGGAAAGATTTTAAATATTGCACTTATAAACTTAAAATATTGCTAGAGTAACAGGATTTGTATTAACATATATTTAACTGAAAGATATGAAGTCTGAAATTCAAATGTCTTGTCATTATTTAGTGACTGCAGTCCTCAATGATTTGCCAGAGAACCACAGATTTTACAAGGAACAGTCCAAAATTATGAAGCACAATTAGAAGCATAGCTGGCTGTAGCAGTACTGTGTGCCAGTACCAAAAACTGGTGCCCCACACCCTCAAAAAAAAAAAAAAAAAAAAAAGCACAGACAATTTATTGTAATATTAAGCCAATAGCTACATTTTAGAGATTGGCTTATTATATTACAGCCAGTACAGTCAGAACCATGTCCTCCTCCCCCAACTTAAAAAAAAAAAAACAGTTACTGCATTGTCAATCTCTACATATAGATCCATGGCCTCCCACCATCAACTCTTTCATTCAAGAAATTTCTTCTACGACATACCAACCAGGTGGCCAGATGCATGATGTGCTCTCTTATTGCCCCAGCCATTCAGGTCCAATTTCTGTACCCTGCCTCTGAGTCTCCTTCCACTTCGCACATCCAACTATAAAAATAATGCTTTAAAACTATAGCACACTGCTTGCCACAAATGGAACAAACAGTTACTATAGGTCATACCCTGCCTGCATGGAGCACTATGGTACTCACGTCTTACTTAAAAAAAAAACACCTTTTCTATCAAACTTGCAATGTGCTTGCTACAAATGTAGCAAATAGTTACTATGGTTTAGATTACACACACAGGGTTGCAGTGCTCAGGATTCACCGCAAATGCAATGCAGGCTTTTAAAAATTGATAATTGCACTAAAGAGTAAGAGTGATGAAGGATGGATGATTACACCCCCCAACCCTTTGCATCTGGGGCAATTGCCTCTCTCGCCCCACACTAGTTATGTTTCTGGGGAAAAATATGAACATTCTGTGAAATTCTGGAAAGTTCCAAGGTATGCTCAGAACTGCTGCAACTGGGTTTGTAATGATGGTGGTAGAAGTGGCACCTTGTTTCCATAGAGAGATATTAAAATAATACTTGGTGTGAGACTAAGGAGACTGCAGAATGTGTCAGGCAGTACACAGCAGCACACCTTATGGACAGCTGTATGTTAGTAATTGGCTGTAATAATTAGCTAGTATATGAAAAAAAGATTCGGAATGACTTGGAAATGTGTCAGGTCTGCAAAATACACAGATTTGAGGTGATCCTATGCCTATAACATGATGTCTGCATATCATCCCTTTGTTCTGTACATTGACATTATCCATTACAATTATGTTGCAATAAAGAAAACATCATATGAGTATAATAATAATAGAAAAAAAAACACTCCACAATCTAAATCCTACCTCCCAGGAGATAAAGATGCTTATAGTCACAGAAACATTCATCAAAAGAAAAAAACATACAACCAAATAGGCATCCTTGCTTAATCCCATGTTTCATGCGAGCACCAGCACTAAACCAACCATTAACCAAAGGCACAAAGACACAATATTTATACACAGGCTTATAGAAATCTGTAAGCTAAGGCCCAAACCCATAGCATTTTTAGTATGTTCCATAAAGAATTGTAAGTAATGGAGTCAAAAGCTTTACAAATGCTGCAAAGCAGCAGTTTGTCATTTCCTGTGCCATTTCATTTGCTGACCACTACCCCCTGCAACAAAAGGAAAAGGTCTTGGAGTGGTTTTCCTAGTGAAACATAAATTTCCTTGGCTGTCCTATCTTTTATCACCTAGACAGCTACACAAGGAACATTTTCATAAATTATTTTGTACTCCATTTGATAAAGGGAATTTGGCCTCTTTTTAAATAAATGAAGCCTGTAGTTGCTCTTTTTAATACAGCTTCATTTTATATACCGACTAAATACTATCCATTGATATGAACAGGATGAAATGCTAAAAGTATAACTGTCAAAATGAATTTTCTCTAACAGAATTATTTCAGACATTATGTCAAAACAAGCTAGGCTGGAAAGAAATCTGTGCTTTCTGTGAATGATCTTAGATACTATGACACAGTCTAGATAAGAAGGCATAGCTAAGCTTTTGTGTGAAAGTTGCAGTGTGAACATAAAACACTGTCAGAAAAGTGCAATTAGAAACATACAGACAGCTTGCCATTGTTTTAACCTTGCCTTTATTTCAAATACTGTAATGAATGGAGTATTATTATGTGAAGGAAAATTACTGGAGCCTGCAGCATGAGATCATGGGAAACATTTAGAAATGTAACCATTTGAGCTGTTATTCAAGTGACAAAAATAGATTATTGAATTATTTTTTTCTCAGTTTAGGATGTGTGAATTATGATTGGAGAATATTCAAAAATGTAACACCTAAGCTGAAAAAGTACTGGTTTTCTTTGTGTTTAAGTTAATCTTCGTATTCTGCCACCTCAGATTTGTTTTTGTGTAATCTCAGTAAGCCGTCAAAATTTATTCTGAATAAAGATTGTTGTCAAAACATAATTTACGTCTCAGTCGATTTACAGCCGAATACATTCAACAACCAAGATTTCATATTTTCAACCATAGTTACATAAATATAAGCTGGCCATATTTCCCAGCCACTGAATTCCTGTGATAGAAATGTAACATTAGATTTATCTCCTCTATAGAAGAATCACTACCAGGAGAACATTGAACAGAAGAAATATTTATTTATTTATTTATTTATTTTATTTTGTTTACCAGGAGTGTCCGACTGAGCCAGAAAGACCTGTTTTCAGCAGAGGCCAGGGGAGAAAAGTTCAAAGTTAGTAACAATGTTATCATAGAATGTACAAAATAACAGGTTACATAGTAAACCGTGAATACAGCTGACAGGAAATGGACAAAACAAGTATCAATAATACAAATAATGCAGTAAACATGGCAGTCATACATATTACTCATCATAATTGTTGGTCTTTGAATGCATCACATCAGAAACTAAAACATTATGCATTTTTACTTAGGGGTGGGGTGGTACCCTCACCAAATTAAACAATTAGTGTAGAAATATACAGTAATAAGCTGGCAATGGGTTCCACTGGGAGCATAAATATTAGAGAGGAATAATATAGGAAGAATGGTGCAAACAAAAGAGAAAAAATACTGAGAAGTCAGTCTGGTGTTGAGCAAGCTGTTTTTTCATCAAATGGGCCTTGAGATGACTTTTGAATTTGGAAGGACCAGCTGTGTAAAGATTGGGCTGGGGAACTGAGTTCCAAATTATTGAGATGTGCTTTGAGAACAAGGCATCTTCATTGCTATTACTGGCTTTAGAGACTTCAAGGAGACGTTTGTCAGATAAATGGGAGGATCTATTGCTAGTATAGGGTTTTACTAGGTTTTTAAGGGCTGGACATTTATCTGGTAGGTAGATGATGGAATGGCAAATTATGAGTTGTCTGAGGCATAATAGGCTTGGGAGTTCTAACCAGTCTAGTTTGTTAAGAGCTGTAGAGTGATGTGTTCTGTATAGGAGGTTGGTGGCAAACCTGGCTATTTTGTTGTTGCAGGGTTCTGTTTTATTTAGATTTGATTTTTTTTTAAATTTATGAAAATTGGGGAGGCCTATAACAGTGTAGATAGCACATGGGCTTGGGCAATGGCTATTTTGATGGTTTGGGTGAGGAATGGATTGGCTCTATAGAGTGCACTGTGTTTTATGTGGACCTTTTTAATAGTTTGGGATATGTGCAGGTCATAACTTAGAGAATTTGTCAGTGGTGACCCTTAATAGTTTGATGTGGTCAACTGGCTCTATTTTGGTGTTGTTAGTGGAGTAGATGATGAACTGCATAGGGGAGTGAGATATTTTATTGTTAGCAAATATTAAAAGTTTGGTCTTGTTGGGGTTGAGAATTAGTTGATTTGTCGTAAGGTACTATTCAACATCTGTAAATACTTTTTGTGTTTTTTCAAGAGTTCGGGAATTGAGGTAGCTGAGCAGATAAGTGTAGAATAATCTGCCCAAAGACAAAATAAATCACCAAAGCAGTTAAAGGACTTCAAAGCACCAGGAATAAAGCCCAAAAAGTAAAACAAAGATGTCCATGCCCTCAAATAAAGAAGTTTAATAAAATATCAAAGCTTTCAAGTAAAAAACTCTTCATCAGTGTTTAAAACTCAAGGTCACTGAGAACCGTTTTAAATAACATACAGCCAATTAGTTAAAACAATCAATTAACTCATTAAAATACTTTAAAGCACCCATACAAAAATTCACTGCAGTATTATTTTAGTTCTTCCAAATCCTAGCTTACTAAAGCATTTATATAACATCAAGTTTATCTTTCAGAATAGGTTTGATACTAACACTTGCATTCAGTCCAGGAAAATGGTCTGCTCGAAAAAAAAAAATATCCATTTGTATTCAGTTAATTGTTTGTTTTAACTAATTGGCTGCATGCTGTTTAAAAAGGTTCTCAGTGACCTTGAGTTTTAAACACTGATGAAGAGTTTTTACTTGAAAGCTTTGCTATTTTATTAAACTTCTTTATTTGAGGGCGTTGCCTTCTTTATTCTACTTTTTGGACTGTAGAATCATCTGTGTATTGTATAATGTTAGCTGACGTGGTGGCTGGATTGAGATCATTTGTAAAAAACTGTAAAGAGAAGTGGGCCAAGTACAGAACATTGTGGCACTCCTACTGAGACAGGTAGGAGTTAGGATATATTGTCTTGCCAATTAACAGTTTGCCGTCTGTCTGACAAGTACCTATGGAACCATGATAGTGTGGTTTGTTAGAAGTTTAAGGTGGCTAGTTGGTACAGAGGTTTTTTGTGTGAGACAGTGTCAAATGCTTTTGACAAGTCTAGGAAAATGGATGAAGCATAAAGGCTGTTGTTTCTTGACTTATTGGCTATGTCTGTGAAGCTAAGTAGGGCGGATGTGGTGCTATACTTAGACCTGAAGCCATGCTGTGTATCTCAGAGGAGGTTGTTGTTGAGGAGATAGGGAAGAATTTGTGAGTGCACACATTTTTTCAGGATTTTGGCAAGGGGAGGGAGTACTGCATTGGGTCTGTAGTTAGATAGTATATTGATGTGCCTCCTTTGTGTGTGTGTGTGTGTGTGGGGGGGGGGGGGGTAATATGGAATATCTTCCAAAATTTCAGGATTTATTGCTCAGTAATGGACCAATGTATTAGCAGGGACACTGGGTAAGTAATGGCATCAGCTGCTACCTTTAGGAATTCATTGGAAAGCAAGTTGGCTGCTAAGTTTGAAGGATTAAGTCGATGGAGAATTGATTGGATGCAGGGGTGGAGGATACTATTAGTGGGCTTGCAGTGTTATGATTTAGTAGTGATAGTATGGCATTAGTAAACTGAGAGTTGAATTCCATGGCAATAGATTCAGTGCTGTTTGGGAAGGAAGGGTTAGGGGATGAGGTATGTTTGGGACTGAGAATTTGATTTACAGAGGCACAAAACTTTTGGGGGTTATTCTGATGTTTCTGTTGAGCTGTTGAATCATAGTTTTTTTGTCTGTTTTTATTTGCTTTTTGACTATGTTTCTTAATTGTTAGTACTTTTGAAGGGTTCTTTGTTTTTTGGTGGCTAGACATTGGGACCATGCTCTGTCTCTTTGTTTCATAAGGAGTTTAGTGGGTTTTGTTAGCCATGAGGTTGGTTTAGCTTTACATGGATTTTCCTGATGGGGGCTTCTTTGTCTAGGATTTCCAGGAATGTGCAGGTAAAGTATTGAGTTGCATTATCTAATTGGAGGTATTTTAGTGGGGACAAGTTACTTTGTTTCAGGGAGAAGTTAAAGATATATGTTGCAAAATTCTTTGTGCCATGATAAAGGACAAATTATTATTCCAGGGATAAAAATCCAAAGGGGGATATTCTAGGGTGACTTCAACAACTGGCTAAGCTTTTGGTGTCATTCTAAAGGGATCCAGTATCTGTCTGCCTGGGATGACATGGTCGACAGACCATGATGCTTTACCAGAGATGGCCTGCACCTGTCACCCCTGGGATTCTGGATACTGGCTAAGGTTCTTGCCGCCACTATAGTGCCTTTTTTAGGCAAGGTTCAAATGAAAAATTCACCACCATAACAGGAACAGGCAAGCAAAAACTGAGGGTGATGCTACTCAATGCTAGAAGTCTAAATCTCAAAATGCACAAACTCGAGGCACTCCTTAAAATGGAGAACATCGATATCTGTGCAGTGACTGAGACCTGGTTCAAGGCTCCAGACAGCACCCCTGCACTACCAGGCTATAACTCATACCACACTTTTCGGTCATGTAACCTGGACTGGAACACCAAAGGCGGAGGTGTGTCCATATTCATTAAGGATATCCACACCTCCAGGCTAGTTGCTCAGCATAATGCATCCGAAGTTATCCAAGCGCAACTAACTCTGGGCAAAACTGCAATCCAAATTGTAGCTTGCTACAGATCCCCCACCATGCCCCAGGATTCCCACTCCTCTTTTCTTGATGTACTGGAAAATATTAGGGTTCAACCAAACACCCTAATAATGGGCGATTTCAACCACCCCACCATTAACTGGCAAAACTACTCATGTACCAACTCCTTCGCGGAATGCTTTTTGGAATTCATAAACTCCAATGCCCAGGATCAACTTATCCACACCCCCACCAGGGGCAACAATATCCTAGATCTAGTCATTACCAACATGAGTGACCGGTGTTCCACACCTGAAGTCAATGCCTCATTGGTCCAATCCAACCATAAGCTAATTACCCTAGATATCCACATCCTGCCCCCACCCCCCATTAAGGAAACCACGGTAAAACATTTCTCCAAAGCCAACTTCATGCTTTTTAAGACAGAAGTGGTGAACTTCATGAAACCAACGCAGATGGACAATACAGTTACGACTACTGAATCCTACACAACTGCACTTTATAAGCACTTACACGAGTGCATGGATCATGCTATCCCAAAAAGAACCAAGATGCTATCCTCCAAAAAAAGGAAGCCAATCTGGTGGTCCCCTGCCATAAAAAAACTGTACAACAGAAGGAAGAAACTGTTGCAAAAGAGAGTAAAATCCCATGAGTGGAGAAGATCCCTGGTCAGCCTCAGTAAGAAGCTGCGATCCCTGCTAAAATCCTCCAAAGCTAGTTATGAAAAGAAAATCACCACTGATTCTAAAGACAACCACAAAGCATTCTATAGCTATGTCAAGAATCTCAATGGCAACACTCAGATCTGCTCTGAGTTAAAGCACAATGGCACTAAATATACAGAACAAACTGATATTGCCAACATCCTGGCAGATAGGTTCAGTACTAACTTTACCCCCCACTCACCCCCTAAAGAGCCCATCTCTATACTGGAAGAATGGAAAGTTCCTGTAATCACGGCTGCACAGGTAAAAAACTACACTCACCAAAGCCAAGAACACAGCATCCATGGGACCTGACAACATCCCAGGCTGCGTTCTACATGAACTACAGAACGAACTGGTACCCCACCTAAGTACCATGTTCAGTCATAGCCTCACCTCAGGCTTTGTGCCTGCTGAATGGCGTACAGCGACAGTTATCCCACTCCACAAGGGGGGAGCCACCACAGACCCTGGTAACTACCACCCCATTAGCCTGACGGGCATTGTCTGCAAGGCCATGGAATATATCATCATGGAACTTATAAACAAAGACATCGGTAATCTCCAAACTCTGGCCCCACCCAGTTCGGGATTGTAAAAGGCAGATCATGTCTCCTAAACCTGATAGACTTCTTTGAAGCAGTCACCAAAGCTGTAGGCAAGGGTAAGGTTGTTCACACAGCCTATCTAGATCTTGCCAAGGCTTTCGACACCATCCCCCACTCTGGATTTATAGATAAACTACCTAAACTAGGTATAAATCCCTATGTCACAAGATAGGTTGCCAACTGGCTCACTGATAGAACCCACACTGTGAAAGTAGCAGACTCCAAATCCGACTTCAGACCAGTGACAAGTGGAGTACCACACTGTTCAGTCCTGGGTCCTCTCCTGTTTGGTATCTACTTCTCTGAAGTACAGGATAACACAGAAGGTCTTTGGCTAATGAAGTTCGCAGATGACTGCAAACTAGGAGCCATAATTGAAACTCCTAACGATGTGGATATCCTACAAAAGGGCCTCACTGAGACAGATGCCTGGTGTCAAATCCATGGCCTCAAGCTCAATGCCACAAAATGCATTGTCATCCCCTTTGGTAAAAACTCTGTACCATGAACTACAACATAGATGGTAGTATACTTAACAGTGAAAGTGTGATAAGAGACCTTGGGACACAGGTGGACAGTAGTCTCTCCTTTGATAATCACATCGTCACAGTAGTCAGGAAATCCTTCTACGTGGCACTCATCACAAAAGGTTTCTCATCCAGAAAAAAAGAGGTCGTTGTTCCCCTCTACTCATCACTCATTAGACCCATTATAGAGTACAACTCTCCTTTTGGTATGTACCTCACAAGACATCTACAACAACTGGAAAGGCCGCAGAAATACCTCACAAAGAGGATTACAGGCCTCAAACAGATGCCCTACCTAGACCGTCTCAAAAACTCCAGCTTTACTCTGTCGCATATCGCCTACTCAGAGGTGATCTCTGCCTCACATACAAAGCTATGTCAAACCCAGAGCTGTTGGACATGCTCCACTTAAAGAAATCCCAATCCCTGTGAGCTACATGCTCTAGGAACCTAAATCTTGTCACCAGAACAAACAGAACATGCCGGAGGGATAGATTCCTGTCCCAGAGACTTCCCATACTCTGGAATAAACTACATATCTATATCAAACAAAGTTCCTCATTAGTACTCTTCAAGAAAAATCTTGATGATTGGATGGGAAGTAGGAAATTCACCCCGGGTTCACTTCTGTGGCTCTGCTCGACAGTGGCACAAGAAAATAATTTTCTTGGGTGGCAAAAGCAAGCGAACCTTTTTTGGCTGGGCTTGTATAGGCCCTAGGGCCGATAGCCTAGCACCTACCTATGAGCCTATGACTCCCTGTCACCTCTGCTATTCTGTCCTGCCCTTAACCCATTAAGCTGTCTACTTAACAGGTTAGGCCTTGGCTATAATTTGGCTCCTAGAAAATAACAAAGTGTAAAGACTCCTCGTCTTCTCTTTGCTGATGATTTAAAACTATATAGTTCATCAGATGAGGAACTGAAAGTACAACTGCAAGTAATAAAAACTTTTTCAGATGATATAAGAATGTCATTTGATCTTGATAACTGTGCAACAGCAACCTTTAAAGCAGGATAACTGCAGCAGCAAGAAAACATCAGTTTGGGACAACAATGTGATATAAAAGAACTTGAGCAAGAGGAAGTGTATAAATATTTGGGAAATGATTTAGGATCAACAATAAAACATGAACAAATGTGAATAAAACTTAGTAAGGAATATTTTAGAAGACTTAAATTATTCCTGAAAACAACATTGACGTATAGGAACAAAATTTAAACTATAAACCAATTTGCTCTTCCTGTCCTAACATACAGTTTTGGAGTGATTGACTGGCCCCAAAACATGTTGGATAAATAAGAAAACAAGAAGGATGCTTCATGCTTACTAAATGATTTATAAAAATATCAGTGCATACCAAGATTATGTATTCCCCATTCTGAAGGAGGTATGGGCCTCCTTAAAAATTGATTACATGTATAGAACTGCAATTGAAGGACTGCACACATATCTGTTAACCTCAGAGGACCCAAATGTAGTAAAAGTTTTGAAACACAAGGAGAATAAATCTAAGATGATTTCCTTTCTTAGTTTAGCATGAGCATATCGACATCAAGCAGGAATGGAAATCAAACCAGAAGTAGATAAAAGTCAGACGGAAGCTAAGTGTGCCAAATAACAAAAGAAAGAATATGAGGTGAAGGATCAGATGAGAAGGCAAGAAATGTGGAAAATGCATAAATATAATTGCAAGTATGGAAAACGTCTGGAAGAACCTCATATTAATCAGGATCAAATGCAGGAATGGTTAAGGAGAGACGAATTCAAGCCAAAAGATGAAAGGTTAATACTGGCGGCCCAAGAGAGTGGGCTACACACATGTTGGTTTACAAAGTCCACTGAACATGTGGAAGAAACAGACAAATGCAGGTTTTGTAAAACCTAACCGGAAACAGTCACACACCTCATTGCTGGTTGTAACACACTAATGGCAGAAGGACTGTATACTGAAAGACATAATAATGTAGCAAGACTGTTCCACTGGGGTTTGTGTAAAGATTATGGTACTGAAGTATCTGAAAAACACTGGAAACATGAACCACAAAGCATCATAGAAAATGATGAAGTTTATATCACATGGGGCCATCCATTACCAACAGTTTTAACGATAGGTGCTAGAAAACTGGATATAGTGGTTCAAGAAAAGAAGACAAGAGTAGCACTGATCATTGAAATCACCACACCTACTGACTACAGTGTCTTGCATACAGAGAGACACAAAGTCATAAAATATCAGGATCTGCAGTCAGAAATGAGAGCAATGTGAAAAGAAAGATACTCAGACAGTTCCAATACTAGTAGGAGGAATGGGTCTTATAAAAAAAATCTACATACTTATGTTACCAATACATGTAACTCCATACAAACTGCAAAAGGAGTCACTACTGGACACATTATGGATGCTGCAAAGAGCACATCTGACTGACATCAAAGATTGAAACAATACTAATTTCATGAACTTTAATAATACTTTGACTGAGGAATGGGGTTCATTCCCATCATGGTAATAGATACCCAAAAGACTTGGAGAAATTTAAAAAAGTAAAAACAGAAATGCCAGCCTTGGACTGTAAACACTATTAGGAGGCCAAAGTTCTTAACAAGGGTGCATAATTAAAAGATGGTGTCATCCTGATATCCTGTAACTACAAACTGCTTTCTTTTTAAAACATTATTCATCTTACCTAAATCCGGCTGAAACAAAAAAGTGATCTTTCTGAAGATATAAGAACAGCTGGGTAAGAATCCAAAATAGTTGGTAAACAGCACTTTGAGATGACTTTCAGCATTCTCTAAAACTACATACTCACATCTACACTATTCTTTAAAAGATCACCACGATGACCAAAAACTGTAACAGTCCCTCATTTCTGTGTGCACAAACCATAGTTTTGTCATGAATTCTTAAAACCATGTCAATCAACAATTTCAATCATTCAGACATTTAATAACATTGACTTCTTTAATAATTGTAGAATTAGTACTCCATATCCCCCACACCCTTATATGGCCTGAAAAAACAATGGAAAGGGTGCCAGAAAACATTTCCTGCAAACACCAGAAAAAAGTCAGTTTTCTTTTTTAACTGCAGAAAACATTCCTTTATTTTATTCAGCAATAAAAAACAATACAAACCATTCAGGGATGCTCAGTAATATATAACACTGACAGATGTTGGATGAACCATTGTTTAAGCCGGTTTATAAAACTAAAACTCCTTAAAAGCATAATGCATTTAGGGGTATGAAACCCTTACATCCAGTTCATCGCACACTCTTAAATTCCATCTTAGGCTGATTCTGAGAGTAGTTCATCTGTAATGTAGTTACACCTCTGCAATATGTGTAGTGTTTAAAATGTTCAACTTGTAGCCGTGTGAACAAGCCCTAATATCAGAGCATGCCATACGACTCCCAAGAAAGAAGGCTAAGATTAACAATCTAGCAGTTAGCACAGAAGATTAAGGTTAGAAGCTATTAATGAGTTGCTTCCTGTAATCCATAATTTGATTCCCTTTCCCTCCATTTGCCTATTGTGTAATTCTAAACAAATCATTTGACCAGACAGTGCTCTGTGGCAATTGAAAAATTGGACTATGCTCCTCAAATGTTCTCCTTTACCACATAACCAATAAATGCTTATGAAGACCAAAATCACCTATGCAATCAATGTCTAGATTAACAGTGGCATACAATTTAAATTTAACAAGCAATAAATAACTTTCTGTCAGATGGTAGTGTAGCAGCTTTAAGACCAAGCACACATCTTACCAAAGGCCTCTGGCATTGTAAATCAAGAGTAACTCACCTGCCAGGCTTTATAATTGTGATATCCAGGAGATGCACAAACTTAGCACTAACCACTGCAAAAAGCATACAATAGTGTTGCCCCATAAAGCCTGAAAAGCAAGTAATTAAGCAAAAAGGTTAAATGTGATATCCAATGAGCATATAATATCAGTCATGACTTGCTAAGAGTACTGTAAAACAAATAATTAATGTAAGTAAGATTTCATGTTTTTGTCATTAAGTGAAACAACATGTATATTAGTCATTGTTTTACCCCTGCCCTTTTACTTGTTTTAATTTATGTCTTCATTTTTTTCTGCTTTACATGATTTAAAATAGAACCAGTTTTTTGACCATAGGATAGGGTTTCTCTAAACTGCATTCGGTATCACCCTTAGCATGCACAATAGAAAATGTATTATGTGGGACCAGAGGATGCTGAGAAGAAAAAGAAGAAGAAACAACAACTATAAGGAAATGGATTGCAACATTGTATCACTAACTGTATCAGCTGGAAGGAGAGATTGTATTAGCTGAGAAGACAGTTGCTCCAAGCAAATACCTTAGAATTCCATGGCAGCAGTCTGGAAACCTGACATTCTAAATCCACAACAGGCAACTCGGGGTGACAAGCAGCATTCCAGTCAAATCAGTAATGAGACCAAATGGTACAATTAGTATAAATGAGCACACAACACTGTTTTATGTGACCTCTCTGCCAAGATTGTCCACTAGACCGAAAAGGACACTTTCAAAACAAGTGAGCAAATACATTTTAAGAAGTATCAGGTTTTAGGCTGAAAGGCATAATGTAACATTACAACTCCTATGAACCTGTGAACCTATAAATAGTAATTACTGCATTCATCTGGAAAAGCTGGTTATCTGTAACTTTCAGATCAGTCCTTTCTATACACTTCTATAGACCTTTAAACATTTAATTTCATGAATGGTTTCAATTTCATGTTGTAAAAGGATTGCATATCAAATGTGTACAAAACTTCAGTATTAAATTGGATGAATAAACTTGCTTTTAGCCATGAAGGCCTAAATCATGTAAGCAAATAGATTCCAGGGGGCTAAATTTTGTTTGAGTCTAAAAACAGACACAAAATGATCCATTAAATCAGGTGATTCGAATGTAACATACACAAACCACTCATGACCCAAATGAATTAAGTAACACCATCGTGACAGTATAAAACCAAATGGTTAATCTGTATTCTGTATTACATAGCTGGGAAATATGTCAGAATTCTTTGTGGATAAGTCTTATCAAAGACATCTGGCATTGTAGCAACATAATGTGTTCTAATCAGTCCTCACATCCAGTAGATGTTTGTGAAAAAGAAAAAAAGTACTGGTACAGAAAACACAATTTTATTCCAGTCAAAGTGGTTGACTGTCACCAGTTCAGTCAGCATGCATTTTATCAATGGGAAACCGTGCTTCCTAAAGGGTAATGTGCAACAAAACATTCCTAATATTTCAGATCTGACCAGACAGAAGCAGAAGCTGGTTACAAACAGGATATATGCCAATAATCGACAACAACTAGATATGCCCTAATGGATCCCTGGGTCTTAGCTATAAACTACAAACTGAAAAATATAGCTTGTGTTAGCAACTGTTCTGCAGTTTCTTTCAATCACATTCTATTGAAAGTCCAATATTGTGTAAGCCAATGATGCAGTGCAGTGAGAAAGTACAATTGTGTAAGTTGAGCTTAACATAAATAGATGTTCAAATAATCACTGCTGCAGTAGTCTTAACAATATGGGTTATATTCTTCTTAGGATATAACAGCCAGACAACTTAGAAAACTTCAGGGTACCTTCCACTGTCAAGCTTGAGATGAGTTGACTAAAACACAAGTTTGGGTGCAAAGCCCTTCAGAGCTTTAATGCTAGCAGAGAGAGGTATTTCAGCCTTGAAAAGACAATGCTAGGAATAACAAAAATAAATGTCTACACCCTAGCATAAAAAGCACACCAAAAACAAGGGGGATAGAGGGAGGGAGGGAGGGAGTGGATCCTGCAGAAGTGATCATCAAAGTATCCAATATTGTGGTAAGTTCAGCTTAAGTGACTGTACTATGCTCTTCATATCAATGACTGCCGCAGTAGCCTTAGCAATACGATCAGATTACCATAGCTAACTATATTTGGGAAGAGGAAGTAGAAGAGTCCAGGAACCCCTGGAAAATGGTTCTAGCAAAACTTGATCTAGGCCTGGAGAAGTAAAAAGACTTATAGTGCTTTGTAAAAGTATGTACAGAAGACCAAGTAACAAATTCTAGAATACTTCTAGAATCTAGCCTTTTCCCATTACTCACAGATGAACCCAAGGCCCTGGTAAAGTGGGCTTTGACACTGCTTACAGCAGATTTTCAGATGAGTATAAGAAAAGTTAATAGCATTTGACAACCATTTGAAAATAGTCTGTGCTGACAAAAGTTGTATCTTATTCTTACTTTCACAAGAAATGAACAATTGATCCGAAGAGCTGAAAGAGTTAATCCTGTCAAGGTAGTTCCTGAGTTGTCTGTGGACATCCAAGGTATGTGGTATCCTTTCTACCTCATTTTTAGGTTTAGGAAAGAAAATGGGGAGATGGATAGTTTGGCTTAATGTAAACTCAGATACCACTTTAGGCACAAAAGAAGCAAAAGCTGGTTGCAAACAAACCCTGTCCCTATGGAAAATAATGTTGGACTGACTCACCATAACAGCTTGCAACTCAGATACTCTTCTTGCAAAGGTCAGAGAAAGCAGTAAATTGTTTTCCATGTTAAGAACCTCAAGTCAGCCAGATTAGTTGGTTCAAACGGAGCAAGTTTTAATTTCTCTAACACAAAATTAAGATCCCAAGGAGGCGCCACCAGTTTATTTGATGGTCTCTTATTCAAAACACCTGTTAAGAACATTTTGCCATTAGACTTTCATAAAAGAAGAGGGTTTATTGGCAGACATACTGAAATGGCTAAGAAATGAACCTTGTTGAAGGAATAAGAAAGGCCATAGGATAGTAACTGACACAATTACTGTAAAACCAGAGAACAACTAGTCCTGAAAAGGTACTGCTTATGTTGTTGGCACTAACTAGAAAGCCTTTTCCATTTGCTAATATATGATTTTCTAGTAGCTGACTTTCTTGCCTCATTAGTATATGCTGCATGTACTCAGAAAACAGGTGCCTAAAAGGAATTACCACCGTATCGTCCAGGCAGTCAATTGAAGATTTGATGTTGGGATGTATCAAATATGCCTGTTCATGTGTGAATAGATCCATTCTGGGAGAAAGTTTGTAGTACTTGCCCCTGGCCATTTCCAAATGAAGGGAGAACCATGGTTGTCTCTGCCAGAAGGGAGCCACTACAATGATCTTGGAAGACTTCTTCTGAATTTTAAGGAATAGACTGGATATTAGTGGAAAGGATGGGAAGGCATACAGGAACATTTCTGTCCAAAGAAAAGCAAAGGCATCTGCCTTCCAGTCCTTCTTGCATGGGATCCTGAAACTGAATTTTGACAGTTGATTGTTTAGAGAGGAGGCAAAGAGGTCTGCTTGAGGAACTCCCCACAGAAGGACCAACTATTGGAATAGCCCCTGATCTAGTTTCCATTTGTGAGTGTCTGCGCTGGGCCTGTGACAGTTTGTCTGCCACACAATTTTGCTTTGACATAATGTAGTATGCCTGTAGAGTGAGACTGTGCTGTGAAGCTATATTGCAAGCTATCATAGATAGTCTGCAAAGGGGGTAAAACCTGGTCCCCCCTTGCTTGTTAAAGTAGCACAAGACTGTGATATTTTCTGTAACCAATTAAAAATGTCTTGGGGACCAAAGATGGTTCAGAGAGTTGAGTGCCTTGGTTAGGGCAAGCATCCCCTTGATATTTATGTCCATCTGTCCTTGGTGTCCCACACCTGGTGCACTTTTATCCCTCCAGCTACTTCTTCCCAAGCAAAAGTCTGAAGAGTCAGTGGTGAGTGGTTGCTTTAGAGCAGGAGTGGAGAAAGGGAGACCTGCATTTAAGGATATCTATTGTCTCCACCAAAACATTTCTCTTCTAACAAACTCCAGTACTGGGATCTGAAAAGATAAAGGGTGTTGATGCTAGGACCAAAGTGTTTTCAGATACCACTGTATCTTTCTCATGTGTTGTCTTGCCAGGGATATCACGATCATCATAAATGCCATAAGACCCAAAATTCTGAGATATTCCCTTGCAGTGACTGAAGTCTGTGTGGAAAACCTTTGACATAGATCTAGGTAAAGATCTATTTTTTCCTGTGGAAGAAAAGTTCTTTGAAATATGGTATTTAGTTGACATTCTAGAAACACCATCCTGTGTGAGGAAGTCAAGAAAGACTTTTGAATGTTCTTTAGAAATCCCAGCTTGTGCAAGAGATCTCATACCCTGCAGAGAGATTCCTGACATTTTGAAAAAGACTCTGCAAAGAAAAACAAGTCATCCAAACTTAGAAAATTGTGAACTGCAATGAGCTATAACTGGACCCAGACACTTTGTGAATACTCTTGATGCAGTAGATAGTCCAAAGGGTAAAGCAGAGGACTGATAATGTGATTCAGAGACATCATTTTGAATTTGGGCACCATTCCAAACAGGTTTAGGAAAGAAAGATTCAGAACTAATCTTCAAGTATTTTCTTTCTTTTTGGCACTAATAACATCTTTGAATAAAACCCCTTCCCCACCTTGAAAGGAGGGACAAGTTCTCTCATTCCTTGGGACAGCATGTGATGAAGAACTTGAGAAAACAAAAGAGTCCGATTTGCAGGATGAGGAATCATCCCCTGGAAAGGAGGAATTTCCTCCCAGTGCCATCTTTAACCCTCTTGAAATATTTTCCAGAACCCATTTGTCTGAAACAATCTGTTGCCAAACAGAAAAAATGGAGACTCAGACTTTCTGGAAGAGAATAGGGGGCAGGGTTAGAGGGGGTCACAGGATCACTTGAATAATCATTCAGACTTGTTGGACTGTAATTGGCTTGATAAGGTTTGAAACTTTGTTTTAGAACACCATTGCTACTTCCTGTTAAACGTCTGTTTACAAACTGGATGAAGAGAAAGAAAATCCCTTGAACAACTTGGAAAATGAGGGTTGAGAAATCTTAGAGAGCCCCTGGATCAGCTTGCCCCTTTCATCACACTTTTTGATCACTTCTGCATCAGAGGGGGCAAACACTAAATTTATGTCTAAGGGAGAATTTAAAATCTCATTTTATAAATCATCTGGGATGTCCTGAAAAAGCAGCCAAGCACACCTCCATAAAACAGTACCAGTGGCCATAGCCCTGGAAGAAGTATCAACAGAATCATACTCACACTGTAAATTAGAAAAAAACTATTTTTTAAACATTTTTTTCTTCACAAGAACAAATTGTATATAAAACATTCCTCATACTTTCACAATATGTCAGAACAAACCTTAACATAAAAAACATGACAATTTAAAATTCTGAAAAAAAACTTTCCCCATACCTATCAATAAAGTTTACCATCCTTATTACAAAGACTAGGATTGGAATTAAGTGCTTAACAGCAGTGGTGTCTACTAAGGCTATAGCTCCTGGATCAGGTTTGGGAATAGTGTATAAACATTTACAAAATTGGGGAACTTAATACATCCTATCTGCTTCTTTATGGACAGCTAAACAACCAACAAGAAGGATCCACCAAAAGAAGTTTAATAAAAGTTCTCTGACGTCTCAGCCACAGCCTTCAAGGAGTACAGACAGCTGCCTGACTATCAGGAAAACTGCAAGCAGTCAGACACATATACTCTAAAGCAGTGAGGGTAGGAGGAATGGGTGTAAGTTGGAAAATCCTGTAACAACTCATAGCATTTTTTGAAGGACTGAGAAAGCTCAGTGTTCTCCCACTGAAAGCACTAGGACATTCTAGCAATAATGTCAGAGAAAGTGAAACCCCAACAGGAAGAATCAGTAACTGAGCTCTCGTCTGAGTCTCCTGAGACAGTTCCAGTAAACTACTCCCATTCAAAGAAATTTGAGTAGGAATAGATACATTTTTTGTTTGTTTCTTTTTGACATGAAAATTGGATCCAACTGTGTTAGTAACAGCAGCAGCTGCTTTCCCATGGATTGGCATAGCATTCTGACATAATTGGAAACCCTTCCCTGTTCATTCTTGCATGACTGACAAGAGTGGCTTTCCCTTGCCCACATAAGGAACTCTAATAGCCACAGAGGATTTGGCTAACTATATAGTCCATACTAGCTGCAGGTGATACACCAGAGGGATTAGGTCAGATCTGACCATAAGCAAATCACCCTTGACATCCACATCCCACCCCCCCACCCCCCACTCCCCAGTAAGGAAACCTCCATAAAAAACTTCTCCAAAGCCAACTTCATGCTACTCAAGTCAGAAGTGACAAACTTCAGGGCACCCATGCAGACAGGATCTGAAAGTTCTACTTCTGAATCCTACACTAAGGCACTGTACGAGCACATCCACTTGTGCATGAATCATGCCATCCCAAATAGAACCAAGATGCTCTCCTCCAAAAAAAGGAAGCCAATCTGGTAGTTCCCTGTGATAAACAAACTATACAACAGAAGGAAGACACTGTTGCAGAAAAGAGAAAAATCTCAAGATGCAAAAAACTCCCTTACCAGCCTCAGTAAGAAGCTGAGATCCCTCATAAAATCCTCAAAAGCTAGTTACGAAAATAAAATTACCAAAGATTCCAAAGACAACCACAAGGCATTCTACAGTTATGTCAAGAATCTAAATGGCAATGCTCAGATCTGCTCTGAGCTACAACAGAATGCCATTAAATATACTGATCCCAAGAATATTGCCAGTATCCTGGCAGATTGATTTAGTTCCAACTTCACCCCACTCTCACCCCCTAAAGGGCCCATCTCAATACCAAAAGATTGCCAAATTCTATTAATCACGGCCACACAGGTAGAACCCACACCCTCCAAAGCTAAGAATACAGCATCCATGGGACCAGATGACATCCCGGGCTGTGTAATACATGAACTACAAAATGAACTGGCACCTCACCTAAGTGCCATGTTTAATCATAGTCTCACCTCAGGCTTCATGCCCACTGAGTGGTGCACAGCTGCAGTTACCCCACTCCACAAGGGGGGATCCACCTTGGATCCCGGGAGCTACCATCCCATCAGTCTGATGGGTCTGATCTACAATGGCATGGAAGCATTATCATGGAACTTATAAACAAAGACATTGGCAACCTTCAAACACTGGACCCCACCCAGTTTGGGTTCATGAAGGGCCGATCTTGTCTTCTGAACCTGATTGACTTCTTCAAATCAGTCTCCAGAGCTGTGGACGAGGGTAAGGTGGTCCACACAGCCTATCTGGACCTCGCTGAGGCCTTCAACACCATCCCCCTCTCTCTGGAATCATAGATAAACTTACTAAGCTGGGCATAAATCCCTACATCACTAGATGGGTTGCCAACTGGCTTACTGACAGAAACCAGACTGTAAAAGTTGCCAACTCCAAATCCAGCTCCAGACAAGTGACAAGTGGAGTACCTTAGGGTTCAGTCCTGGGATCGCTGTTGTTTGGCATCTACTTCTCTGAAGTACAGGCCAACACTAAGGGACTCTGGCTAACAAAGTTCATAGATGACTGCAAACTGGGAGAAATTATTGAATCCCCAAATTATGTGGATATTCTACAAAAGGCCCTTACATTAACAGATGCTTGGTGCCAGAGCCATGGACTCAAGCATAATGCCAAGAAATGTACAGTTATCCCCTTTGGGAAAAATCATGAATTAGCACATAGGTGGCAGTACACTAAACACCAAAAGTGTGATGAGAGACTTAGGGACACAGGTGGACAGTGGTCTCACCTTTGATAACCACATCACCACAACAGTCAGGAAATCCTTCTGTGGCACACCTCATAAATAAGGGCTTTTCATCCAGAAAAAAGGAGGTCATTGTCCCACTGTACTCATCCCTCATTAGACCCATTATAGAGTATAACACCCCGTTTGGTATGTACCTCACAAGACATCTGCAACAGCTGGAAAGGCCACAAAAATACCTCACTAAAATAATCACAGGCCTAAAGCAGATGCCATATGCTGAACATCTAAAAAACTCCAGCTATACTCTGTGGCATATCGTCTATTCAGAGGTGATTTCTGCTTGACATACAAGGCCATGTCAAACCCTGAGCTGTTGAGCATGCTCCATTTAAAGAAATCCCAATCCCTCAGAGCCACATGCTCCAGGGATCTAAACCTTGTCATCACAATGAACAAAACATACTAGAGGGATATGTTCCTGACCCAGAGACTCCCCATACTCTGGAATAGCCTGCCCATACATGTCAAGCAGAGTGCCTCCTTGGCCCTTTTCAAAAGGAACCTTGAAAATTGGATGGGAGATAGGAAATTCATCCCGGGGATCATGTCAGCCGCTCTGCTAGACAGGGGTCCAGGGAAGTAAATATCGTGGGAAGAAATATCCAGGGAATTGTTATGGCTAGGCTTGTATAGGCCCTAGAGCCGATAGCCTATTACCAACCTATGAACCTATGAACAGCACTTTCAAACATGATGGCAGCCCTACAGTGGAAAATTAAACACAATTTCTCCACAGAAAATATGTTATCAGTTAGTTTACAATACTTTAAAACTGACAGAAAAACAAGTCCTCCATTTAAAAGTACGTTACAGTTTCAAGACTGTTCATTAAAATACAACATGCCTAGCTTTAAAATAACTTTCCTGAAGAGAAAAGAAATAAAAGATTAGTAAAAATGAGGAAATCATGTTTTTTTCCCCAAAGTGAACTTATCTGCTCAGCAAAGGAAAGCACAAGCAGACCTTTGATCCTCAAAGCCTCATAGGAGCATACCCTTCAGAGGTAGTAAATCTCCGAAGGGCTTCACATCCAAACTTGTCTTTTACTCAGCTCCAGCTGCTTGACAGTTTGAGTGTGTGGAAGATGCTCTGAAGCCTTGGAAGCTGTCCAGCTGATATATCCTTGGCAGGATATAACCTGTATAGCTAAGGCTCCTGCAGCAGTGATCAATATGAAGAGGATTGTTCTCTTCCTCCATTATAGGGGGACTGTGTAGGTGGTATATACATAAATAAAGGGATGTAGAGGTGGGATATTTCACATAAAAAGGGGAGCAGAAGGCTTTATCCCCTGCAAAACAATACAATTTTTTTGCCTTTTCACCATATTTGTATTATGCTTATCGGTATGTAACAAACTGGAAAATGGAAACTCATTCTAGTGGGATTCAGTGGAGCATAGGAAACTTAGAGCTGCATTATTGCTCAGTACACTCATTGACATAATATGAATATAAAATATTAAATTATGATTACTGTTCACCACTACTCAGTAGGCTGCAGTTTAAAAGCTAATTATATATTTTTAGAAATAACGGAGGAATCATATATACAGACCTCCATCCACACTTGTTCTATGTGGAAAAAGCTTTCTGTTTAGAACAGTCCCTCAGAGAACATTAGGAATATAGAACTATTGACTTTCAAGAAAACACTCAGAGACCACTCAAAGAAAGTAAATGCAAATGTTATAGTGACATGGTCCAATGCAATGATACACTAATTCTTAGGTTCCTCTGCTAGGGTGATTTCATTCCAAAATGTGCAGGTTTAATCTTTTTGATGCTACTGTAGAACAACAAGAGTGAAGCAAATATAATTAATTCTTCTCTCTCCTTTTTTTTTCTGTAAAGCCATGCAGCATTCAGAAATTGATTCCGAGTCCAGTGCACTTTTGAGAGCTGTGCAAGATGCTTGCATGTAATTATGTGCTTTATAATGACATTTAAGTCATCAGCATCGTATATTTAAGCATTATTATTAAGGTATGCAGTCTTCTAAATGTACTTTAGTATTTTACATATTCAATGTTACCTATTGGGTATGATTTTGCATGCAGTGTTTATGAATGTCTTAATGCCAGTATTGTTTTTCTTTTAATCCTATGAGCATTTCTTACTTGTTTTTGGCATTGCCATTTTGGCCTGGTTTGAGTCTGAAAACATTCCATGTACTGCTTCACTTACCTAGTTAGCTAAATATAAATAAAACCCTTACCAGCATTATTGTTTTTATCTGAAGCATTAAATATTTCTGCCAAAATATTATTACACAAGCCATTGCTTTTTATTTTATTTATCCTTTGTTGAATGGGTTAGTCCCAAATAGCAGTAGCAGGGATCATTGCTTTTTGTAAAGGGACTTTACAGTTTATCTCTTCAGGTTGTGCAGGTTTAAAACACATTTAAAAGGAAGAAAGAGTTAGTGGATTAGAACACAGTGCAAATGTTCTAGTCACATTACTTGTCAAACTAGCCTGGCAGTTTGGCACAGAGAATGAAAGCTATTAACTGCTAATCAGCTTCATTCCTTCCCTTTTTTTTGGTTTCATAACCGTGAAGACAGACAGTTGTGCCTGCTGTGTTTATCTGGCTAACCCAGGAATAAACTTTAAAAAATTGGCCAAGTGCTAGTACGTACAAGATAATTCATTATACACCAAAACAGTTGACTGACAGGAAAAAAAATAATTAAAATAATAAACTTCTGCCATATAAATTCATCAACATTTCATTAACAGGTTTCATTTGCTAGAATTAGACATTGAGCTGCTTACTATGCAAATGATTTTATGTATTTATTATTACATATACTTATGAAAAAAGATTCCGTATTATAACAGCTGACTAAAAAACATTTAATTTGCTTTAAGTAAATACCGTTTTGGTCATTTATCATATACTTTATAACTTAAACTTACACCTAATGTATTTTGGCTGCTGCAGACTTCATCATACCCCTATAGCCTCGATCCCAACAAGTCCTAACCATGATGATTCCCTGGTGTGACTCACACAAGGAGGGTCTCTCTACTGCGGAGAACCTGTGCATGGAGTTTTCCCTGTCCGCACACAGGCTGATTGGAGTTGCACAAACTTTTGCAAGACAAGTGATCAATGCAGGGTTGGAAGGGATAGTCATAACAATGCTTGCATTGTTTTTTTTTCCTTTCTTTCTTTGCATTGCCACCTCACAGCAAGAGGTTCTCCGGTTCGATTCTCGGCTGGGGTTCCTTCTGTGTCGAGTCTGCATGTCCTCCATGTAGTCACGTGGGTTTCCTCTGGGTGATCTAGTTTCCTCCCACATCCCAAAGATATGCAGTAGGTGGACTGGACACTCTAAATTTGCCATAGCTGTGAATGTGTGAGTGTGTGTACCTTCAGTGGAAGATTGAGCATTGGGATGGCAACTTGACACCATAAAACTCCACTGCCACTCGTTCTGCAGACCATTGTTTCACAGTGGCGACCCCTAACAGTAAAAAGCTGAAAGAAGAAGAAGAAGCCTCCCACTCCATGCATGCTGATGACTGCATTAGCTTTTTTTTTTTTAAGGCAACAGGGAGTAGCTTGAGCTGTGTTCCATCCTGAACTCATGTAGTTGGGCATGCTTGGTCTGTTCTCCCTCCTACTCTAACCTGGTATCATTCCTTTGAGGTCTGGCCTCTGCAAGAACTTTAAAACAGGGATGTGTGGCAGAGTTATACCCCTACTCTTCACACACACACACACACACACACACACACACACACACACACACACACACACACACACACACACACACACACACACACACACACATTTGCTTGGATCATTATACACCTGAGCTGCTAATCACACCAGTTGCCTTGGTCAAAATCAGGGTTTTATGCCTTTATGCAACTGGGATAAATAGATTAATATTTAAAATTTGTGGAGCTTTTCTCCCCAGGTCTCCACTGAAAATAGGCTACTCAGCTCATTCGGACTAACCTGGTCAATAAAATAAAATAAAATTTTACAATGAAATCAAATTTTAGGTACTCCGCATTAATTATGTAATAGCTACCTTCTGACATAATTTCATATTTATTTTTGTATTATCAATTTAAATGTGGGCAATCATGTTTCATTCAGTGCATTCATTTGACAATCATATAACATAGCAGAATAATGAAAACAAGGTCATTAATATTTTACCAACTACAGAATTAAATTATGATAACAATTATCTAGCAAAATAAGCCACAATAAAACATTTTCCACATATTGCTTGCACTGTTTTTGTAAATATTTTTTTTCACATGGAATAAAACGTACACATTTTTAGCATAAAATTCTTTATAATGCTGACATGAACCATAACCCTGTTCAGCACCATTATAATAGTATATTTTACAGATTCATCTGCTGTCTCATCTGGATAATAATCTTTTAAGAGAAATCAATAAGAATATAAAGTAGTCTCTCTTCATAAAGCAAGTTGTTGTACGCCGTGTTTGAGTTATCAAAATGCTGTCCGATGCTTGAAGAGAGAAACAAATTATGAAATGCTAGCATTCATGGAGACAGGGAATCTGTCCATCTTTTGTGGTACTGCAGACATCTTCAGCTGACTATGAAGAAGGGCTCTGAATACAACAAACATTCATGTCTGAGCAAATGAATGAAATCAGAATATCATTTCAAAAATGCATTTTTTTCTTTAGTCTTTTTTTAAACCATTAAATGTCTAGTGACTTAAAACATGCACGTCTACTACTTCATTACTGTGGTTGGACAATATTTTCACAGTAATGTTGTACAGATGGTAGAAATGCAAACATTTTGTTTGGGATTTATTAAATATTGAATAACTGGAAAAATAGCCGTCTCACTTCACCCTACAATAATGACTATAACAAGTTCTTTCTGGGCTATATAAGAATAACTAAGTTAGCCAGAAGAGGCTACAATCACATGACACACTTAAAAAACAATTTCTTTCAAGATAATTAAGCATAGTTTAAAAATCCAGTTACAATGAACATTCATGACTATATCTGTAAATAAATAAATCCACTTCCAGTAATAGAAAACATTTGTAAGCAGTTTAAAAACTATACGTCCAGAAGCTTCTGTGGCATAGTTCAGGTGTAATACTAATCACCTCATTTAGTCCCAGTGCTAAGTAAGCATTGAAATGTAACTACCATTTCAATGGGGATAAATCACTGGAAGTGTGTCATGTGATTATTATTGAGTTACCACTATAAGTTTGAACACCAGAATGCCAGCTCAGACAATACTTTAAGGAAAACACCATACCTCTCAGTGCTGAATGCTGACATTAATGAATTGCTGGACTCACTCCCCCCTTGTTGGACCATTGTCAGCACTAATCCCTAGGTCTGGATTGGTAGGGACTTTCAAGATTCAGTATAGTTTGGGAGATTGTGGTCTTCAACATTTTGAGGTATAGTATTTTCCTTAAAGTATTGCTGGAATGGATGCTCCAGTGTTTGAGCTCATGATAGTAAACCATTTTTAATAAGTATATAAGGAATGGATTGTGTAGATGAGAAACAGTGTGATGGAGTCCTATATGTAAGGACAAAATGGTATACATTTAACAAATGTTTGTAATTGTCTAGTTTCTGAGATTTTTTTTGTTTTAATTTTATATATATATATATATATATATTATCAGCTTTAATTATTTATTTTTCTGACAAAGTCACACCCAATAAGATTCAAAAGACTGATTCCATTCGCAATAAAGTTATCTTCTTTATATGCTTACTGTTGTGTTTCTATCAGTTTCACAAACCTTCCAGTATTATTCTCTAGACTAATTAGAATACAATGAAGTAAAATGCCATTTATATGACATGCAGTTTTTACAGTATTAATTAATATAAATGACTTCAGTCTCAATGGCCTTCTTTTGTACTTTTTCAGATTTGAAAGGTGATATGCAGGCTAAACTGTCTTTGGATACAAAGACCAAAACACTCCCACACCCCCACACATACACGCACACTCACACACACACACACACACATGTGCACATGTGTATGTGGATAGATAGGTAGACAGAGAGATAGATATTTCCATGGTGACTGCTGAGTCTAAGAAGCATGCTGATTGCTTGTTTTATGGAAGGGAAGTGCAAAGTTTCTAAACAGAATCAGTCTGGAAAAGGAGAGAGTGGCAATTTTCCATGGCAACTAACAAGGAACAGCTACCTCTTGGAGTATGCCATGGTCAGTTCCACTTACTGGAGTAAGATTCCTGACCTCTGAATCCTGACAGGAAGTAATGTGTTAAAGATGAAAGACTTCTATAACAAAACTTTAAAACTGGGGAAAAAGCATAAAAAAGCTGTTGTAAGATGAAACTAATGGAACTTGCCCCCTGACTATGGGATAAAGTGATAAAGTGTGTTATTTTTGAGTACTACTTGTGTCAGAATGCTGCTGGACTGAAGAAATGGATTTTGATGTGCATTTAAGATTGATGCTTCATTTAAAGTAAGTATTACTTAAAGGATCATTATGTGATTATAATAGAAATTTGCCTTCCTTATTTTTCTTTGTTGGCAAAGGTGAAAATATGGAAAGATTGATTTGGTATTCTTGAAAGATTTTCTTTTCTTTTTTTTGTAGTCTCTACATATCCATGGTCATAAACTTTTAAATAAATGTCATCTTAAATCAAAAAGCTGATTTAGATACTATTTGTGTTAATACATGCCTAGCAAACTTATGCGTATTATCTATATTACACATACACACACATATATACATTTATCTATCAAAAGATAAAGATACATAGGTATGTATGAATGTATGTCACACCATGAATCATAATACAAAGAACATGCAGAGAGGCTGTATATTCAAAAATTCACAAAACTAACAGGACCACAAACAGTTTTAACTTGGAGGTTTGTGAATATAGTTACATTCTCATCTTAGATTGCTGAATATATATACATGTTTATACCTATATCTATATCACTCTCTATATAGATGTGTGTGTGTGCGTGTGTGTGTGTGTGTGCGTGTGTGTGTGTGTGTGTGTGTGTGTGTGTGTGTGTGTGTGTGTGTGTGTGTGTGTGTGTGTGTGTGTGTGTATATATATATATATATATATATATACACACATATATATATATATATATATATATATATATATATATACACACACACATACAGGACAAGGAACCTAGAACAGAGGCTTGTGAGGCGTGCTATGCAAAGAAAATTGGTTCTTGGAGAGAACTTGAACTGCTCTCTTTTCTAGGTAACTTTGGAACCACTTGAAAGGTTTCTGTAGATCTGAGGAAGCCCATATGTTGGGGGAAAACTGTTCATTTTGTACCTACTTGGATGCTTTCTTTGTTGAACAAATTCTTTGTGGACCGAGAAGAAACACGTCTGTGGAAATCATTTTGACAAAAGTTACCAAATTTTTTTAACTTCAAGAAACTGTTCTTATCTGAATGATTTGCCTGGTTCTAGTGTATTGCCTTTGAATTAAGTTACCCTTTCAGCTCTGAACTTTCATTTTTGAGGGAGGAAGGGATTTCTTTATTGTATGCCATGGGGAGGGATAGTCTACCAAATATCACATTTTGCTTAGAATTAATATAAACCTGTTATTTGTACGCCACATAGTTACAAGGTTGAGCTCTTGCTGAAGGGCTTGGGTGTCAAAGGGTGACTTGACAATGACTCCCACTTAACAATGATCCACAAAATTGGTTATCTAGAAGTCTTGGTTCATCATCTGGAGATCAGGCAAGTCAATGTTGAACAAAAGGGGTTCCAGCACAGTGTGTTGTGTGGCACCACTGGTCCCATTCATACTCTCTGATGATGCTTCTCCTGCTACTCACACTGTATGGATTTTGTCCTTTATTCGATTTACTATCCATCTTACCACATAGGGTTTTATTTGTAATAATGAGGGAAGTATGGCGTATGGTATCAAAGGGTTTGGTGAGGTCAATGTATGCTGTGTGGACATCATGACCACTGTCGACAGCTTGTTTTACTTTCTCAAAAGATTTGAGCAAATTCTTTAGATAGGATCTACTCTTGACAAAGTCAAACTATTGCACTTTCATTCTGATGAAATCTTTAATTATTTAATTTTATAATATGTTTGGCCATATCTTTAAAGATGAGGTCAAAAGTTACATTTTCTTGACTGAAGGTTTGGTCAGGTAGCGTTCTTCACTATTTGTTCTAGGTTAAATTTTGTTGACCTATTTAGCCTCATAGCCAGTTGCATTGAAGTGTAGGTCTTCTACTAAAATGATATTTTGCTGGCATCTTTTACAATTCTTTTAAAGTGCATCTTTAATAATGTTGACAGAGGAGGGAGGAGAAATATAAACTGAGGTAACTGAGAGATGGATGTGATTTCCTACCATTAGGTTGGCTGTTATCCATTTAGGGATTTTGTCATTAATTTGGTTGACTTTGTTCTAGTTAAGAGTATCTAAAAAATGTTTGACTAAGAGCACGACATCACCGGCCATTCTAGGACCAGGAATAAAGTCATAGAAGATGTCATAGTTTGTGAATGCAATTTGGTGGGTAGAACTTGACTTCTAATGACGTTTTTCATATGACTAGAAGTGGGAAAAAGTGGTTGTGGATGGATGGATGGATAGATGGATGGATGGAGGGGTGGATGGATGAGGGTTTTCAGATGAGATCCAAGCCTCAAGCATGATACATTTGTTATTTACACTGAAAGTGGTGATGCAGGCTATCTTGAGATTGTTATTTGTAGTTGCGGCATTATTATTTAGTTGAGAAGGGACTGAAGTTGGTTAGACAGGGAATTTATAGATTCATAGGTTCATAGGTTAGTACTAGGCTATCGGCCCTAGGGCCTATACAAGACTAGCCATAACAATTCCCTGGCTATTTCTTCCCACTCTATTTAATTCACTGGACCCCTGTCTAGCAGGGTGGCTGATGTGATCCCCGGGGTAAATTTGCTTTCTCCCATCCAATCGTCAAGGTTCCTTTTGAAGAGGGCCAAAGAGGCACTCTGCTTGACATGTATGGGCAGTCTATTCCAGAGTCTGGGGAGTCTCTGGATCAGGAACCTATCCCTCTAGAATGTTTTGTTTATTGTGATGACAAGATTTAGATCCCTGGAGCATGTGGCTCTGAGGGATTGGGATTTCTTTAAGTGTAGCATGTCCAACAGTTCTGGGTTTGACATGGCCTTGTATGTTAAGAAGAGATCGCCTCTGAGTAGATGATATACAACAGAGTATAGCTGGAGTTTTTTAAGTCGGTCAGAGTAGGGCATCTGCTTTAGGCCTGTAATTCTTTTAGTGAGGTATTTCTGCAGCCTTCCAGTTATTGCACATGTCTTTAGAGGTACATACCAAACGGGGTGTTGTATTCTATAATGGGTCTAATGAGGAATGAGTATAGTGGGACAATGACCTCCTTTTTTCTGGATGAAAAGCCCTTAGTGATGAGGTGTGTCACATAGAAGGATTTCCTGACTGTTGTGGTGATGTAGTTATCGAAGGTGAGACCACTATCCACGTGTGTCCCCAAGTCTCTAATCACACTTTTGGTGTTTAGTGTACTGCCACCTATGTGGTAAATCACAGGTACATGTTTTTTTCCCAAAGGAGATAACTATACATTTCTTGGCATTGAATTTGAGCCCATGGCTCTGGCACCAAGCATCTGTTTCTGTAAAGCCCTTTTATAGAGTATCCACATCATTTGGGGAATCAAACAAGTGCGGTCCTAGGACTGAACCCTGAGGTACTCCACTTGTTACTTGTCAGGAGTTGGATTTGGAGTCGGCTACTTTTACAGTGTGGGTTCTGTCAGTATGCCAGTTGGCAACCCATTGAGTGATGTATAGATTAATGCCCAGCTTAGTAAGTCTATCTATGATTCCAGAGTGGGGGATGGTGTCAAAGGCCTTGGCAAGGTCCAAATAGGCTGTGTGGACTGTCTTACCCTCGTCCACAGCTCTGGAGACTGATTTGAAGAAGTCAATCAGGTTCAGGAGACAAGATCGGCCCTTCATGAACCCAAACTCGGTGGGGGTCCAGTGTTTGAAGGTTGCCAATGTCTTTGTTTATAAGTTCCATGATAATACATTCCATGGCTTTGCAGATCAGGCTCGTCAGACAGATGGGGTGGTAGTTCCCGGGATCCAAGGTGGAACCCCCCTTTTGGAGTGGGATTATTGCAGCTGTGCACCACTCAGTGAGCACAAAACCTGAGGTGAGGCTATGATTAAACATGACACTTAGGTGAGGTGCCAGTTCATTTTGTAGTTCATGTAGTACACAGCCCGGGATGTCATCTGGTCCCATGGATGCTGTATTCTTAGCTTTGGAGAGTGCGTTTTTTACCTGTGTGGCGTTTTTACCGAAATTTGGTAATCTTCCAGTATTGAGATGGGCTCTTTAGGGGGTGAGAGGGGGGTGAAGTTGGCACTGAATTGATCTTCTGATATTGGCAATATCCTTGGGATCAGTATATTTAATGTCATTCTGTTGTAGCTCAGAGCAGATCTGGGCATTGCCATTTAGATTCTTGACATAGTTATAGAATGCCTTGTGGTTGTCTTTGGAATCTTTGGGAATTTTATTTTCATAACTAGCTTTGGAGGATTTTATGAGGGATCTCAACTTCTTGCTGAGGCTGGTAAGGGAGTTTTTTGCATCCTGGGATTTTCCTCTTTTCTGCAACAGTTTCTTCCTTTTGTTGTAAAGTTTGTTTATGGCAGGGGACCACCAGATTGGCTTCCTTTTTTTGGAGGACAGCATCTTGGTTCTGTTTGAGATGGCATGATTCATGCATGAGTGGATGTGCTCATACAGTGCCTTAATGTAGGATTCAGCAGTCAAACTTTTCATTCCCGTCTGCATGGGTGTCATGAAGTTTGTCACTTCTGACTTGAGTAGCATGAAGTTGGCTTTGGAGAAGTTTTTTATGAAGGTTTCCTTACTGGGGGGGTGGAATGTGGATGTTAAGGGTGATTAGCTTATGGTCAGACCTGACCAACGAGAGGGTGAACATAGATGTGGAGCATCGATTTCCCATGTTGGTAATGACCAGGTCTAGGATATTGTAGCCCCTGGTGGGACTATGGATTAGTTGATTCTGGGCGTTGGAATTTATGAATTCCAAGAACTGTTGGGCAAAGTTGTTGGTACACGAGTAGTTTTCCCAGTTAATGGCAGGGTAGTTGAAATCACCCAGTGTTATGGTATTTGGTTGCATCTTAATATTTTCCAGTATGTTTAGAAAGGTGTAGTGAGAATCTTGAAGTACATTTAAGTAATGTTTAGCATAGTGGTGGTGAAGGAGGAACGGTATTTGTCTGGGAATTGTAAAAGAACTTGGCGAATGGCTATTAGTGATTATAGCAGAATCTGTAGAGAAATTATCAGTAAGGTAGAGGCAGACTGTTTAAACAGTGTTAATTACTTACTTACAGTGAGCAGGCATTCTAGGAAATAAGATATGCAAGCAAATTAAGCCTGCATGCTATAGTATAGATAAACAGCTCCAAATAAGTTGGGTTGAAGCCTTTTATTTCCATTTTCCCATATACATGCACCATCAGAAATGGTACATAAAGTATAACAAGAGTCAAAGGATTTGAATTGATGGGCAAACAGAGGGTTGAGCCATCTCATTTTCTCTGTAATAAGTGCTTAATCCCTTAAGAAACACGGAAGCAGGGTGTAGCCTGTATATTTTCCCTATATTGCACCAACAGCCATCAGTAACTCATTGAATGTACATATCATACTGCACCCTTCACTAAATTAGTTAAGCTTGGAGATTACCCCTCGATCTCTACTACCACAACAATCATTCTTGATTACCATTAATATGTAAATATGCATGTAACTGATATTCATAACTGCTGGGTAAAAAGATATATAACTCACGATATGTGAATCTTACCAACCTTTTGTGTGGATACAGTAACCCTTACTAGGTAATAAAAGGAAGAACTGTTCATAGTAATACACTACAGCATACTAAGACTAGTGGGTGACATCCCCTCCCCGCAACAACAGAAGACAGGCGAATTTCCATATTGTAAGATACTTCCACGCACAGTGATTGTCCACCATGAGTGGTAATAGCTACTGTGACTGGCTAGAGGAATGAGCTGTACATCTCATGTTGAATCCTTCACTTCCCAGATTTACTAAATGTACCAAGCTTCCAGATGACACCTTGATCTCAACTACTTCAGCTTACATTCTTACCATATTATTTTTAATATGCAAATATCAGCAATATTTATAACTGAATAAAAAAAGCTATATAGTTCAAGATATGTGCATATGACCAACCTGTTTTTGTGGATACTGTACCCCATATTGAATAATAAGAAAAAAACTTACAATAATAATATAGTGCAGCATATTCACAGCAGTTGGTAGAATAGACTCTACCACAACAATGAAAGAGAGGCATGCTTCATATGTACTTCAATTTACTAATAGAAGTAACTCATAACAAGTGACTGTCTATCTAAAACATAATGAGGTGGGGTGTGTGTTGAGAGGGAAAAATAGTTGTTTAAAGTTACAAAGATTCAGAGTTTCAAAAGTTCACAGTACAATTCTTCATGCCTGGATCAGCAGAGTTGTTATGTAAAGCAAGGCACAGTAATGCAATATCTGCAGAGATTAATAATAACAACTATGCTGTTGAAAAAATAAATAAAGACAATTGTGAGGCACATTGCAAGCAGCATACTATCACTGGAGTGGTGCCATAACAGAAAGCAAAATATGGTAATAAAATGTCTGCATAGATCAGCTGTTTGAAGAGATTAACATTTATACCGCTGAAAAAAAAATAATAATAATAAAAGAAAATGTAAAACACCTATAAACAACATAAGAATGTTGGAGAGGAGCCATGACATAAAGTATGACATAGTCACATATTTATAAAATGTCTGCAGAGGTTGACATTTACAACTGTATTGCTAAATTAAAAAAAAATCCATGCATCCATGCTATTATGTGCTCCTGACCTTTAAGTGCTATTCTGAACCAATGGCAACTGGTGATTTCAAAGAAAGAGGGAATGTCAGAAAGCAACTGAGTGAGTAGGATATATTACAGCAGATCAATGAGCATTACCTGTGACCAAGTAGTGACCAAGTAACATCTGAGTCAGTACACTTCATCCACATAGAGCCTCATTCCATCCATTTTACTAACTTGATGTACCTCAGATGTCCCAGTGGTCACCAATGGGAGAAATGCAGCTCAATTCAAATGACCCTATAGGACCACCCCCACTACCAACTAATTCCCCATCACCAGCACCACAGCCCATTTTTCTTCTGTCCTGGCATCCCTAACCCATCTACACATATTACATATTTCTTGTTTTTTTTCACATTGAATCTTACTTTTCAGCTTTTTCCTGCATCCAGTATACCTAAATGTATAAGGAAAGGACCTTCATATTTTTATTCATTTTCAATGAAGAAATCAGTTGTGTCCATGGTAGACTGTGATGAAAGTGAAAGAATAATATATTTCAAGTTGTTGTTGTGAAGCATGTACACAGTATACACACTTACACCCTACCTCAAAAGACAGACACATATTGTGTACCCTCTGAAGTTAGACTGGGTCAAAAGTAAAAGAGCAAATGGCCACAATGATATATTCCAACTTGTTGCTTTCAGCTGTATAATACAGCATGCCTGCTTACACCTTTACCCAAAGGAAAGCCACCTGTATAAACATCTCATGTTTGATTGTAAGGAAAGTAAAAAAAAAATGATCACAGTAACGCATTCCAATTTGTTGCTCATATGTAGTTCACTGGCCCTAGCAAGCTGTAAAAAACTTCTGCTACCTTTCTGGGGTCTTACTGTAAGAAACGTTAAAGAAATATAGACTTTATTCTCTCCACTCTCACAATATAGTCTGGACAAAACTCACACAGAGGTTGGTAGGGCAGTTAGACTCCAGAGAAGGAGCCACTTCTAAAAACTCAACCAGAAAATTAAGTTCTGTTAGATAAGATCTATATATAATGCACAGTGCTAAAGTATGACTATGATGGAAATGGTGAGAAACAATGACTAATGTGTTACTCGAGCACATTGTACCACACAGCATATGCATTCATATATAAGTCATAGCAAACATCAGTTTAAACTGATTTCAGCAAATAATATTTATTGTGAGAACTGTTCCTATTCAGTTGGATCAGCGACTGTATAACAGAAATTAAGCAGGAGCAGGAATAATTCAGTTCTTTACTCAGACAGCCTCTATACTCACTCATTATAGTCACTGTATACACAGTGTGCATACCTCAGCTATCAGTTTTTGGTTATATGGACAAATTAATGTATACCAACATCATTCACACACATGCAGAGTCAGATTAGTCACACTGTTCCTTTTGATCACAGCAGCATGCATCACATATATGATAATCAAATTATAGCCACGTTGTTGACTGTAATGTATTTAAACTTTTCCATGCAAACAGCAGCAGCAACAAAGTATTCCAACTTGCTTCATACAAAAATTGCGGGCATACATGGAGTCACTCTGCTATTCCCACACATAGGCATAAACACACATGAACAGTCTCAACACCCACACCAACATTCATAGTGTATATATATATGCATCACTGATATGTTGACATTTGCTGTTTATGGGGTTGTCGAAAAGTGCATCAGTCCTGTAACCTCTTCTTCTCTGTGGTGCTGATCTGAGAGCTGCATTACATTGCAAATGAATGGACCTTGTTGAGTGCGCATAAATGTACACCTCTGTTGCAGCCAAGTAATAATATTTACACACTGCATTGAGAAACAGAGCTGTGATTGGTTGCAGAGTGGTATAACATTGATTTGAGTCTAGAGAGCAAACAAGAATGCTGTGATGTAAATAACACCAAACAGATGCAGTATGATCTTTTTAAAAAACTATTTGGGAACTAATTATTCATTTCTAGGGACCAAAGGAAGGAATTCATTTAAAAATAGTTTATTGAAATCAGGCATCACTCCCTTTAGATGATAGTGGCTCACAGGAACACCATAGGGAAAAGTGCATGTTTAAGCATGTGCTTGTTAATTTTTTAATGTAATGGTATATATTTCTACACGTGCACATAAGGTACTAAGCTGCATATATTGCTTTGTTTGTGATCTGTAGATGCTACATTTGCACTTGTGTGGCCATACTAGATCTTACAGGCTACACAGCAATTGGGATTTCCTACAAATCTGCATGTTTAGGAAGCAAGATGAGCATACTCTTATATTCTACACAGCAACTTGGATTTCCTATCAAGCATGTTTGTTTTGGGAAGCAATGAGTCAAGGCATGCATAATTTTATTTTGTGTTGCCATGTCATGACCCACAGCTGTGGACTACATGATTACTCTTTGCTAGAGTTGCAATGTATTGCATCCAACTCTACTTCAGCTATGGTACTGCTGTCTTGTCCTACTCCCCAGCTCTCCACCCTGCCCTTTGGCTGCTGGTACAACTAATATGGAAAACACCACCAAGATGTTCACCTGCTGCTCCACCTATTTGTGCAGTCTAATACTGTACAGCATAATTCACACACACACACACACACACACACACACACACACACACAGACACACACACACATACACACACACACACACACACACACACACACACACACACACACACACACACACACACACACACACACACACAAATGTTGTAGATTTGTGGACTGTATTGCAGTGCTGCTGTTGTAATACAATTTGTATTTCTGCATGAGCTGTGTTATAGGCTATTTTCTGCATGGTCTTGGGATTATTAATGAGATTCATTAACCAGGGCTTTAAGGCATATTCAACATCATCTGTTGCCTGCTTGCATGGTACCCACTTGTATTCTGGAGATTATTAAGCATATATGTGCAACTTCCAACCAGACAATCCCGTGGAAGGTTCCCCTAACATGAAAACGTGACATAGACATTATTGTTCTCTAGGAGTACGTGTCTCAGACAGGTATGTGCCTTGCATTGAGCCTCATTCTATCTTCCTAAGGGTTTTGCCACAGTACAAACAAAAGATGGTTGACTTTAATAATTGTCATTCCAGGGCGATTCAGTATTTGTCAGCATGGGAGGACATGGATAACAAACCACATTGCTTGGCATAGGTTAATTTGCACCTGCCCCACCTAGGCTTTTGAATATTAGCTAAAACTTCATCCACTTCATTACAGCCTTTTTAGGCAATGCCATATTAATAAACCTACTGACATAGTAAATAAAAGCCAAATAATCTTAAAGGTATTAAAACTTAATGTTAGTATCCCAAACATGAAACTACACCCTACAAACTCTTCTCATTCTGAATATAGATACATGTAGCATTACTGAGATGGTTTAATGTCACAGAAAGTACCATGGCAATGGAAAGTTTCAGTACCTTCCACATATTTAGACCATGAGTTGCACAGAAAGTGACTAAAAATGGAGGAGTCTTGATTTACATTAACAAGTGTACCCCTAAGTTGGTTAAACAAGAAGATGCCTTGGAGTTTATCCACCTGCAAATCGCCACAGACAACATCCCATATCATATCCTAGAAAGCTACAGGTCACCCTGTATGTTACAAGACACCCATATCTCATACTCAGACCTACTGGAGACTCTCACCATACAACCTAATACCCTATGCATGGAGGACTTTAACTATCCCTTCGCAGACTGGGAAACCTACACTGCTTCAAACGTGCAAGCACAATGCTTCCTGGACTTTATTAACACAAATACCCTTGACCAGGTAGTTCACACACCCACAAGACATTGTCACACACTGGCTGATACTCATAAATATGGGATAGTGCTGCATCCTCCCCAGTGTCACGTTGTCATTGGTGAGGTGAGACAAGAAAGTTATCTCCTTTGAAATAAAAATCAACTTGATAACCCCAGCAAACTCTATAACAGGTAGGAAACATTCTAAAGCAAACTACATCTTATTAAGCAATAGTGTGTCAAAATTCAGTGTCCCTCCTAACTCTGAGTTCACAGCAACCTACACAGATTATTGAAAGAGACCCTGTTCAACTATGTAAATGCTGCATAAAAGCTGCTGTACCTAGCAGAAGTAAGTCCAAAACAAACTCTAAAAACAAACCACATTGGTGGAATCCTAATCTTAATACATTAAACAAATGCAAAAGGAAAGAAAAATCATGGCTAAAATCAGGAATAGCAACACTCATAAGGATAAGAGCTCTTTCTTTATACTGAGCCAGGAACTAACAGCACAAAGTTAGGAAAGGTCAATTATGAGGCCAAGATAGCCTCACTGGCTAAAGACAACCATAAGGCCTTCTACAGCTATGTCTGAAATCTTAAAGGCAGCACACAACAGTGCATCAAACTGATGGTCAAGGGTGCCACTTTCACAGAGTAGAGTGATATGGTGAATATGCTGGCTAACAAATTCAGCTCAAACTGTTCCCCTCACCCTCCCCTGCCTCCCCCCCCATTAAATACCTGTTAACATGACATCCCAAACTATTAGCAGGCATCAGGTCCTGGCAGTACTCACTAAGGCCAAAACATAGACTCAGTGTCTTGGGATGCATCTTAAATAGTCTGAAACATGGCCTATCATGACCCATTGAGTCACTTTTCAGCTGTAGTCTCAAAACAGGCTTTGTACCACATGAATGGAGGACTGTAAAGTTTATCCATATATCACATATGGAAAGATTCATAGATAATTACTAGGCTAACAACCCAGGAGTCCTTTCTAAGCCTAGCCAAGTTTTTCCATAAGAATAATGATGTCCTGTATCCAAAAAGGGTAGTGATGGCCAGACAAATATAAGCTACCTCTGTCCATAAGAGACATAGGTGCCAGGCCAGGTGTAAATGTCCTATTCCCCTTCCACTGGACCAGGCTGATGAACCCAGCTTCACATGGATGGGAAGCCTGTTTCACAGGAGGGTCAGTCAGACATATATGTCTCTCAAGCATGTTCTGGTTAAACCAAAGACAAAAATCTGGTCCTTAAACTTTGTATTTCAAATCTGGTCCTCAAACATTGTATTTCTGGTACTGTTTGACTTATGAATATGCAGGACATTCATAACTGTGGGTGTTTGCAGATGCCCTGTAAGTGAGGCATAGTTCACCCCTCAACAATCTATATGAGACTGAGTAGAGAGAAAGGGCTTTAAGGCAGGTCTGTTACACCTTGCATTCTTTTTGTGAGGAACCTCTGAGGTTGTCCTATTTACTGCATATGCCAGGTTAAGTACATACCGAAACGAGAATTTTACTCTATGATCAGTCTGATAAGGGCAGAGTACAGTGGGATAATGACCTGTTTGGACCTAGATGTCATGCCTTACTCATAACTTGCACAACATAAAAGGATTTACTCACCACTGTGGTCACATGGTCATCAAAGGTAAGGCTACTCTCTACATGCGTACACAGATCCCTGACCACTGGGTCAGCTTGTAGTGGTGTATTATCAACATACTAATTAGCTGGGATGGTTGACTTCCCAAAGGGTACAATTATGCATGAGTTTAAGACCATGACTTTGGCACCATTGTTAGTCAGTGTCAGACCTTCTTAAAGAATGCTAATGTCTGCAGGGGACTCTATGATAACCCCCAGCTTGCAATCATCTGTAGACTTAGCCTGCCATAAACCTTTAGAGTTTGCTTTCACTTCAGATAAATAGATGCAGGGGAGGGGAGTGGTATAAGGGGGAAAGGGGTGATCTAATGGTTAAGCTGTTTGCCTCTGAGACACAAGGTACAGAGTTTGATTCTCACAGCGGGTCATTGGCTAGGCTTAAAATGGCCCCCAAAGGCAATTAGCCTAGTACCAACCTATGAACCTATGAACCAAAAATGAACTGGCCCAGTACTGAGCTCCAGGGGATTCTGCTAGTGACTGGCTTCTTGATGGAGGTGGCATCGCCTACATTGACCTCCTAGTTGCTGTCAGTGAGCCAGATGGGTACCTAGTGAGTGATGAAAGGGCTTATACCTAATTTAGCGAGCTTGTGTACAATACCTGAGTGAGGTATTGTATAAAAGCCTTGGCCAGGCCAAGATAAGCTGTCTGCACAGTCTTGCCCTCATTCCTTTGGTGGACTTCTTAAAGAAGTCCACTAGATTTAATAGGCATAACAAAGCTGACATGTGATGGGTCCAGTATTTTCAGGTTACTTATGTCCTCATTTATCATGTCCATGATGATTCTTTCCATGGCCTTACATATGAGGCTGTTCAGACTTATGAGTCTGTAGTTACCCAGACTGGTAGTTGAACCTCCTTTGTGCAGGTGAATGTCTGTAACCATCTTCCATTTCTTGGGCTGAAAACTTGAATGTAAGCTCCTGTTGAAAAGTGATTCAAATGGAGAGGTCATGCTTCATGATATTTAGTAAGCATCCCAGTAAGTTATTGGGACTCAGTGATGCAGAATTTGTGGCCTTTAAAAGTGCATTGAATACTTGTTCCCTTGTAAGGGTTGAGGGGATTGTGATATGTGATATTTCCTTTGGGCTATCAGAGGGAGTGGGGGAGAAATTTGAGCTGAACTTGTCAGCCAAAAGGTGGGCAGTGGCCTCAGGTTCTTTCTCTTTTTAATTTCTCCAAATCTTTTGGGTTTCTGACCCCATTTCTAAGTCAAAGTATGATTAAAGTTCATGAAATTAGTATTGTTTTAATCTTTCATGTCAGCCAGAAGTGCTCTTCGTAGCACACACAATATGCCCAGTAGACTCCCTCTGCAATTCGTATGGAGTTACATGTATCGGTAACATATCCAAATACGATTGTAGATTCTTTTTATAAGACCCATTGCTCATACTACTATTGGAACAGTCTGGGTATATTTCTTCTGCATCACTTTTGCTTCAGCCAGCAAATCCTGATATTTTGCTTTCTTTCTCTTTGTATACAAGACACTGTAGTCACTGGGTGTAGTGTAGTGATTTTAGAGATCAATGCTATTTTTGTCTTCTTTTCATGGACCACTATATCTGTTTTTCTTGTATCTATCTTTTGAACTGCTGGTAATGGATGATCTCATGTGATGTACACTTCATCATTTTCTATGACGCTTTGTGGCTCATGTTTCCAATGTTTTTCAGCTATTTCAATATTATAATATTTACAAAATGCCCAGTGTAATAGTCTTGCCACATTATTATGCCTCTCAGTATATAGTCCTTCTGCCATTAGTATGTCACAACCAGCAACGAGGTGTGTAACTGTTTCCAGTAATGTTTTATAAAACCTACATTTGTCTGTTTCTCCCACATGTTCAATGGACTTTGTAAATCAACATGTACATAGTCCGCTAACTTGGGCCGCCAGTATTAACCTTTCATCTTTTGGTTTGAATTCACCTCTCCACAAACGAAACAGCAGAGGCACTAAAATATGACCAATAAACCAAGACGAGAGTGCCAAAGGACCAAGGAATCGCTGTAAATATCACCACCAAGAGTTTAATTGAGTATTCCACTTACAAACGTTGAAAATGTTAAAAACAAATTAATGCTCTTATATCGTAAACTACATAAAACGCGTTTTCGTCCATACATCTAGGACTTCATCAGATGAGTGTCATTGAAACACATTTACATTTATATAGCTTAATTCAATAATTTAGTCACTTAAAATCCAATGAAACAACATCAATTAATTCAAAATAGCAAATTAAGTCTTAACCTTTCATCTTTTGGTTTGAATTCACCTCTCCTTAACCGTTCCTGCATTTGATCCTGATCAATATGACATTTCTAGACTTGCAACTAAATTTTTGCATTTTCCACATTTCTTGCCTTCTGATTTGGTCCTTCACCTTATATTCTTACTTTTGTTTTTTGGCACATTCAGTTGCTGCCTGATTTTTATCTACTTCTGGTTTGATTCCCATTCCTGCTTGTGCAGATATGCTTCTGCTGGACTAAGAAGGAAAGTCATCTTAGATTTATTCTCCTCATGTTTAAAAACTTTCACTATGTTTTGGGTCTGTGAAGTCAGCAGATATGTATGCAGTTCCATGATTGCAAATCTATAGATGTAATCAATTTCAAGGAGGCCCATACCTCCTTCAGATAGGGGAATACTTAATCTTGGCATGCACTGATTTTTATAAATCATTTGATAATCATGAAGCACCCTTTTTGTTTTCCTAACTAATCTATACAACACCTTTTGGGGCCAGTCAATATTCTAAAACTGTAAGTTAGGACAGGAAGGGTTAAATTGGTTTATAGTTTGAACTTTGTTCCTAGTTTTCTAAAATATTCCTTACTGTATTTTACTTACATTTGTTCATGTTTTATTGTTGATCCTTCAATTCCAAAATATTTATAAACTTCCTAGTGCTCAAGTTCTTTTATATCACATTCTTGTTCCAAACTGATGTTTTCTTGGTGCTTCAGCTTTCCTGCTTTAAAGGTTGCTTTTGCACATTTATCAAGACCAAATGACATTCTTATATCATCTGAAAAAGTTTTGACTACTTGCAATTGTGCTTTCAGTTCCTCATCTGATGAGATATACAGTTTTATATAATTGACAAAGAGAAGATGAGAATTCTTCACACTTTGTTGCTTTCTGGGAGCCAAATTATAGCCATTACTTAACATGACTTAATCTGTTAAGCAGACAGCTTAATGGGTTAAGGGCAAGGCAAAAGGGCAGTGGTGAAAGAGTCACCCTGGAATATCCTTCTTTGGATTTTTATCCCTGGAATAATAATTTGTCCATTATCATGGCTTAGCTGCAAAGTGGTTTGTCATTGTTTCATGGTCACTGTGATATAGTTTATCAGTGTAGATTTTCTCTATCTTATACATTTTTAAGCACTCTTTTATCCATGAATGTGGTACACTGTCAAATGCTTTTTTTTTTTTTTAATTTCTCCAAGTCTTTTGGATTTCTAATACCATGACAGGAATGGACCTCATTCCCAAGTCAAACTATGATTAAAGTACATGAAATTAGTATTGTTTCAATCTTTGATGTCAGCCAAAAGTGTTCTTTGGAGCACCTGCAATGTGCCCAGTAATGACTCCTTCTGCAATTCATATGGAGCTACATGGACTGGTAACATATCTTAATACAATTATAGATTATTTTTTATAAGACCCATTGTTTCTACTACTATTGGGACTGTCTGGGTATCTTTCTTCCAGATTGCTCTTGTTTCTGCCTGGAGATCTTGATATTTTATGACTTTGTGTCTCTCTGTACTCAAGACACTATAGTCACTGGATGTAGCGAATTCAATGATCAATGCTACTCTTGTCTTCTTTTCTTGAACCACTATATCCATTTTTTTAGAATCTATCTTTAAAACTATTGGTAATGGATGGTTCCATGTGATATAAACTTCATCATTTTGTATGATGCTTTGTGGATCATGTTTCCAGTGTTTTTCAGCTGGATCATGTTTCCAGTGTTTTTCAGCCACTTCAATATCATAATGTTTCCATAATCCACAGTGCAACAATCTTGACACATTATTATGCCTTTTAGTATACAGTCCTTCTGCCATTAGTATGTCGCAACCTGCATCAAGGTGTGCAACTGTTTCCAATTTGGTTTTACAAAATCTACATTTGTCTATTTCTCCCACATGTTCAATGGACTTTGTAAACTAGTGTATGTAGCCCACTATCTTGGGCTGCCAATATTAACCTTTCATCTCCTTGTTTGAATACGCCTCTCCTTAACCATTTCTGCATTCATTCCTGATCAAAATGAGGTTCTTCCAGAAGTTTTCTATACTTGCAACTATATTTATGCTTTTTCCACATTTCTTGCCTTCTCATCTGATCCTTCGCCTAATATTCTTTCTTAGGTTCATAGGTTCATAGGTTCATACTAGGCTATCTGCCCGAGGGCATTTACAAGCCTAGCCCATAGTTTTGTGGCTTACGCCACCCCTTTAGTATGGGGAACTATACCCATTATTTTGCTGTGCCTCTGTCGAGCAGTGACACTGAGGTAATCCCTGGGGTATATCTGCGATCTCCCATCCATTGGTCAAGATTTCTCTTGAACAAGGCCACGAATTTCTTTCACCTTCTTCACACATTCAATTGCTGCCTGATTCTTATCCACTTCTGGTTTAATTTCCATTCCTGCTTGACGTCTATATTCTTCTGATAAATTATGTAGAGAAGTTATCTTAGATTTATTCTCCTCATGTTTCAAAACTTTCACTATGTTTGGGTGTTGAGAGGTCAGCAGATATGTGTGCAGTCCCATGATTACAATTCTATACATTCAATTAATTTCAAGGAGGTCCATCCCTCCTTCAGAATGGGGAATATATCATCTTGGTTTGCACTGATATTTATAAATAATTTGGTGAGCATGAAGCATCCTTCTTGTTTTCCTATCTAATCTATCCAACACGTTTTGTGGCCAGTCAATCACTTAAAAACTGCAAGGTGGACAGGAAGAGCAAATTGGTTTATAGCTTGAATTTTGTTCCTAGATGTCAGTGCTGTTTTCAAGATTAATTTAAGTCTTCTGAAATATTCCTTACTAAGTTTTATTCGCATTTGTTCATGGTTTATTGTTGATTTTTCATCAATTCCCAAGTATTTATACACTCCCTTTTGCTCAAGTTCTTTTACATCACATTCTTGTCCCAAACTGATATTTTCCTGACGTTGCATTTTTCTGCTTTAAAAGTTGCTTTTGCACATTTATCAAGACCAAATGAAATTCTTATATCATCTGAAAAAGTTTTGACAAATTGCAGTTGTGCTTTCAGTTCTTCATCTGATGAGCTATACAGTTTTAAATCATCAACAAAGAGAAGATGAGAAGTCTTTCACTTTGTTGTTTTCTAGGAGCCAAATTATAGCCATGGCCTAATCTGTTAAGTAGACAGATTAATGGGTTAAGGGCAAGGCAAAATAGTAGCGGTGACAAAGAGTCACCCTGGAAAATTCCCCTTTGAATTGTTATCCCTAGGATAATAATTTGTTCTTTATCATCTCTTAACTGCAAAGTGGTCTGCCATTGTTTCATGGTCACTGTAATGTAGTTGATCAGTGTAGGGTGTATCTTATACATTTTAAGCACTCTTTTATCCGTGAATGTGGGATACTATCAAATGCTTTTTTGTAGTCAATCCATGCCATACTTAGATTCTTCTCCATTTTACAGTTCTCCACTATGACTTTAACAACAAATGATCCTTTGTTCCATATGATTTTCTTTTGCCTTTTTGTTCTACTACCATTACTGAGTTTTCTTCTAAATGACTATAAACTCTTGTCAGCATCAATTCACATGTATAGTTTATATGTCATCAGAAGGCAAGTTATTGGTCTATAATTTTTAGGATAGCTTGCAGGTTCACTCTTAAGTAGGAGCATTGTTTTTCCTGTTGTAAGCCAGGTTGGTGTCTGTTTGTGGTGTCCATATAAATAGTTCTTACTCATGGCTAAATCTTTATGCAAAGATGTTAATACTTTCAGCCAAAAATTAGGTACTGCATCTGGGCCTGGGGTTTTCCAATTAGAGCTTTTCTTAACTTTGTTTCAATCTCTCTGGCTGTTGCTTCATCCCATTTCACTTCTTATTAATTCTTTTACTTCTATCCATTTAGCATCTTTATTATGTTCCACAGGATCTTCATAAATATTTCTCCAAAATGTATCTATTTCTTCTTTTTTTGATGGTCTTTCAATTCCTTTTACCTTGTTTCACAATTGTCTATAAAACTTTTTTGAGTCATCAATAAATTGCTTATTTTGTACTTTTCCTTTAAAAAACTAAAACTAAGTAAACCAAAAGAATGCACGGAAGCAGCAACCAAAGCTCAAACATTTATTGAGTGCTTTCATCAACAATTATACTTACTTCTTCAGAATAACACCTCATACAAATAAACTCCTTATAAAGCCAGGCCAACTCATTTGAATATCAAACAATCATACAATTAATTAATTAAAGACACCATACTTTTTAAAGCAGCAGCACTATAAACATCAATAATACATTCCATATAAAAATAAAACTAGAAACTGCATAAAAATAAAAAGTGTATGTATATTATAAACATGAAAAATCAATTAACCCAGCAAAAACACTCCTAGTCATACTTCATAAACCAAAATCAACTTATAAATCAGGAATAAGGTGCACCACGACATACATAATGTTAAATATGAAACTCTGCCTTCAATTTGAAATAACTTGTAAGGGATATAACATAGTTTAACCCTTGTGGACTAGTGGCGTTAACTCTAAGTTGCTACATAAGTTCCTTATACTCTAAGAACAAATCACTCAGACCACTTCTTTCATTGGGTTCAATTTGTTCAAGTACTGTAAACTTAAATCTGTGGTCGGGACAACTATTAAGATGTTTATCAAGGGCATTTTTGACACTACATTTATTAATGTCATAAATATGGTATATATGCAACCTAAATGCATTCTTAGTTTTGCCTATATAGTATCTGTCACATACTTGGCACATCACAGCATAAATCACATTCTTGGTCCCACAATTACATTTGTAATTAAATCTAACTATACCATATTGGGGAATAATAATGCTGTTCCCTTTTAAAATATATCTACATTGCAAACTTTCATCTGTCCTTTATTCTGGTATTTCTGACCCTCTTTGTTTTGCTCCCATACATTTTTGAGACAAGTGTCCTTTTTATATACCGCAGTAGGCTTTTCCCCTAACCTACCCCCATTTGGTCATCATTTCTTAAAATAAATCAATTCTTGATCAAAATGTCTTTGATACAAGAAAACTGGCGGGGGGGGGGTTGTAGGTCTGAATCAATGCGTTTTTGTATGCATCTCTGTTACTCTCACTGCAACAATTAGTAGTATTAGTTACTGACACACCTGCCTCTTCCTGCACACCTAAGCCTAATATTGGATGAAAATGACCAGATCTTATCTTATATGTAACCTCCACTAAAATAGGGGTTATAAACTCCTCCGGATATCCTCTTGTCAATAATATACCCTGTAACATGTACCTTTCCTTATAAAACATATCCAGGTCACTAACCATATCAGCCAACCATACCCCTTGTCCCTTTATCAGTGACCTTTTTTGGTGCAAAGGGTGACCACTTTCGAAATTCTTAGACTCTCTATCTTTAAAAATCTGAATATCCAAATAATTGATGGTGTCCAACTTTGTTTCCATAGTAAAACACAAAAAGGAGGTACTAGAATTAAGAAAATGAAAAAATTCATTCAGCTGGTCCAAATTACCATCCCATAAAAGCAAGATTTCATCCAGGTATCTCCCACAAATTTGCAATGTTTATAACCTAGGGTTGGCAAAACCATGGACAACTCCCATTGCATTAAGACTATATTTGCAAAAATCAGGGCACACACTGCCCCCATAGTGACCCCCTGATGTTTGCCTAAACAATTGACTATCAAAAGTGATATAATTGTTCTCCAATATTAATTGCATCAGGGTCCTAAAAGTTATTATTCTAGAGTGTGTATGGTGTGTTTGCCCACAAAGAAAGTCATAGAACAATTCAATTCCTTCCTGATGTGGTATAACATTAAAAAGATCCTTTATATCAATAGTCACTAATATAATATTGTCACCATATAGCTCCTGTTAATCTTCCTCAAACAATCCCATGAATCCTTAATGATATGTTGGAATTTTGTGATGCTAGTTTTAAGATGAGAATCCAGGAACTGTGCCATGGTCAAACTTTTTGATGCTTTTGCATCAACAGTTGGTCTAAGAGATGGGTTGATGGTATCTTTGTGGATATTGAGAATTCCAAATATTGTTAGAATCCTGGGACTAGTCTGTAACAAAAAATTAAATTCAGTACTTGAAATCTGGTCATTCAAGAGTAAATAATTTAGTATTATAGTGATGTTCCTTTAAGCTATAGTTAGTTCCTTCAATGATACTTGCTCGTAGCCATCACCAAAAAGAAACCCTAGCATAGTATCCATATAATGTTGTTGGCCCATAACCACCAAGCCACCTCCTTTATCGGGTTTCATAACCCTGATTGATCTGTTGTTGGAAATACTATCCAACAGACTATGTTCCTTTTCAGTTAAATTGTACTCGCCACTAAAAACTTTTCTGTTCTTACATAATGTTCTAACATCATTCATGCAAATTGTTTCAAACAATTGCAGTGTGAGGTGCAGGTGGGGATTTAGGACACATGATTTTTTACATACCACATCCATATTGACACTCTGTTCAAAGTTCATACCTACATTGATGTTCAATTTCCTCATATACAACATGAAATCTAACAACGTTCTATCAACTCGTGCATTTCTTGTAGGTACAAAATTGAGCCCCTTTTGAAACAGGTTAGCCCATTCCTGGCTAACCTGGTGACTAATTAAATTGTAAATTTTGAAATCATGGTGCTTATTATAAATAATGCTGTCACTGGCATCACCAGGTACAATAAAATTGCTAGGTACAATGAAATTGTCAAAGACATTTTCTACCATTTCTTGGCTTTCCCCCTCCCCCTTCCTGTCCCCTTCCCTTGAAAACCACTTCCCTGGTTGTGGCCATTCCAATAGGTCTTCAATTGTGTCCAATTGTTGTTGTAGTTCTGCTGTCTCAAGTTGCGTATCCTCTCTGATCTCCTGGGAGGTACGTCTAAAGGGATGTCTTCATGACCAAGGTTTTCATTATAACATTCATTAGTTGCAACCCCTACATCCTGTTCATGCAAAAGAACATTCTCATTGAAACCATACTGTTCGTTGTTAAAAATGTAACATTTCTGCCTTTAGGGAGGGGGCATGCCTGCCCTGCATCATATTCCTGTTTATCCCTCTCTAATTTTTTACATTTTTTATGCTTGATATTACTGATAGTTTTATCAACATTTACAAATACAGGCCTGTACTCATTCTGTTTAAAAGAAAAACACAAGGCCTGTATAATTTGTTCATTCATTCTATTAATTGAGTCTTTAAAATATTAAATTTTTAATCGTTGTCCCTTACCAAGGCTTCAAGAAGCTCTCAACCATGTCAATTAAACATTGCAGTCAACTCTCTGTGCAAATCCGAACCACTGTCTAGGCTGTTTGGAAATTTCCAACACCGAAGACCTTTGGGGACTTGCTCTCATTTCAATTCCCTCAGATAGTTGTTTTCCACCTGTAATTTCCTTAATTTCAAAACCTTGACCTCCAGAGCCTTAAGTTGCTGGTCTAAAGTTCCATTAGCGACTCGTTTCTGGGTTATAACGAACACACTGTCACCTTCCTTGTTAAGTGCTGCTGCTTTAAAAAGTATGGTGTCTTTAATTAATTAATTGTAAGATTATTTGATATTCAAATGAGTTGGCCTGGCTTTATAAGGAGTGTATTTGTATGAGGTGTTATTCTGAAGAAGTCAAGTATAAATGTAGACGAAAGCGCTCAATAAATGTTTCAGCTTTGGTTGCTGCTTCTGTATGTTCTTTTGATGTACTTTTCATTTGTATTTATTTTTGTATCTTTTAAGACTTTCCACCTGTGCTGAAAGTTTTGGTTTGTTATTTGCAATAGTGCATGATAGATCCTGGTCTGTTCTAATACTGCACTTAGCTTTCATCATATCTATTTTTTTTAATATTTTTTGTTGATCTATTCCCTCTTCTAAAATCTTCTAATAGTGACACTTCATGTCTTAACTGCTTTATATTTTTCTCTATTTGATATTTCCATGATGGTATTCAATTTCTCCCCTTCCTTTTCCTCACTACCCAGTGTTCTTGTGGTAGAACTTTATCAGTTATTAATTTAGCTACACAGCAATATATCCTGTTTACTTCTGTTATATCACATGGGTCTCTACAAACAGTCCTAATTACTGTGTTCATTTGTTTTGTCAAACTTCTGACTTTTTGGGTTTTATTAACCTTCTGCAGTCTATTTCTTTCATTGATCTTGATATATCTGTCTATGTCCATTATATCAAGAAACTCTTCTCTTAGCTCATTTTCTTCCAAACTAAGGGCACATCCCTTGTTTTCTAATTCCTGAGGGCATTCTATAGAAGATTATATAGCATCTTCCTGTGCCACATTCTCTTCAACTTCATCCCGTGCCTTCTGTTGCTCTATCATATGGGAACTCACTAGCCTATCACTCCTCAACATTGACTGCATCAGAGTTTCCACAGTTTCCTATGGAAGGCTCCAAATTATCTTCATATGGCACCTGACCACTTGCTTCCTGTTCCACTGATTTCCCCTTAATTTGGATATCCATTATTCTATCCTGTTGTGGTGTTTTCTGAATTAGGTTTTCTATACCGAATCTTTCACTTTGCAGGTACTCCATGACCTTAGTTTCTATTTCTTTAACTTCTCCATTACTAATCTCCTTTTCTACTTTTCCTCTTTGTCTTCTTATTTTTTGTATTGTAAAGTTGTCCATGTCTGGATTCCTTTGCCTGTATTTCTCTTCAAATATCTTTGGTGCTGATCTTTTTGTATTGGTTAGTTTTGCTTTCTCCTTTGCATAAATATTACACCATATTAAATCTCTTTTTTTTTCCCATGTCCAAATGCCTTCTTCAGATGTTTCCTGATGTTCCTGTTTCTCCCTACTTTGGGGACTCACTCCATCCTGCTGTGATGTAATCTGTCCTAGGCCTTCTACACCAAATCCTTAATTTTGTATGCACTCCATAACTTCAACTTCTATGTTCTGCTCTACTAATCTTTTCTATGTTCTGTCTTTGTGATGTTATTTTTTTTATTGTGAAATTTTCCATATCTGGATGCCTTTGCCTGTATTTCTCTTCAAATATCTTTGGGGCTGCCTTCTTCACATTGATTAATTTGGCTTTCTCCTTTGCATAAATATTGCACCATATCAAATCTCTCTTTCTTTACCATGTGCATATTTCTTTTTTATACTTTTCAAGTATCTCTTGGTTTTGTTGTTTATATTTTCGCACTTCCTCAGATGCTTCTTTTTCCAAACAGGTCAAGGTTTCTTGATCTATATACTGATTTTCACAAATCTGTTTTATCAATGAACATAAATTTTCATTTGAAGCTTCTGACAGTTTTTCTTCTGGAAGTATTTTTCTTTCCTCTAATTTCTCTCCTAATCATTTTGTATATCGTGTGTCTGGAAATTCTGGGCTTTTTGCATCTTAACATTCGGACCCCTTTTGCTTTTTCAGTGTGGGCAATGCCATTTACAATAAGTTCTACTCATTGTTGTGTGTGTTTCTCTAAAGGTTACAACATAGCTGAAGAAAGCTTTATGGTTCTCCTTTGCCGTAGAAACTATTTTTTATTCAAATTTAGCCACTGAAGTATTAATTAATGCTCTTAGCTGCCTATTTAGATTGGTCAGCTTTTTTTTTAGTCTGTTGGGCTTTGTTCCTGCAATGCTTGTTCAAAACATTTTTCTTTTGTTGCATAACTAATTGATATTATGATTCCATGAAGGTGGCTTGTCTTTTGAGTTTGTCTTATTCTTAATAAAAGTGAGCACAGCTCACTCTATTCAGCTATCAATATGGCTGTACAGTGATTTTGTAAATAGCTCAGCATATACTATAGTTTTTACTGGGTTTGGGAGTACATGGAATTTAGCCAAGGTATCACTTACTATAGTGAGGTTAGCATTCAATAGTTCCTAAAGGCTTTTGGTTTTGCTGGGTCCCCAAATTTAATTTTTATTTCAAGCCATACTGCCTCATGGTCAGATCTGACAAGCAAAGAACATTACACTGGGTGAGGAACATTGCTCTCCGCGTATGTGGGTCTATATGATGCTGTCGAATGGACTAAATAGCGAATGCTATTTAGTCGATCTGATACTGTTGAAATGGCGAAATAGCGAAGTCACGAAACATCAAATTTTTTCCCAGGGAAAAAATTTGGTGGGCCGTCTTAGGGACTTTGCCATTTCCTCCACTATGGTGCGATCTTGGAGTTGGTATATTTAAGTTGGGGGGTGTGGGGGCAAATCCCCCCACTTAAATTTGTGTTTAAGTTTATTTATTTATTTATTTTTTATGGAGAAGCAAATATTTTCCCTGGTAAAAAATTTGCTGTTCCGTTTGTTCGATATTTTGTTGTTTTGATATTATTGGTACAATGAAATAGCGTTCGCTATTTACATCGTACGATAATATGATAGAGACACATATTTGTGAGTACAAGGTCAAGGGTATCTGTACCACTGGTAGGAGAATGAACCAACTTTCCAGAATGTTGGTACTAACAAAGTTTAGGAATTGCTAACCTTGTGCATTAGAAATGTAGGATTCCCATTCTATACAGGAGGAATTGAAATCCCCCATTAAGTTCATATTGGGTTGAAAAGTGAAGGACTCTAGTACATTTAGATATGTAGTATGGTTTTCCTGGGGCATGGAGGGTGGCCCTATAGGTTGGAATGATATTGTACAAGACCCTTTTATGGTGAGTTGTACCTGTACGAGTTCCAGTGGGTCATACACTTTAACTAATCTGGATGTGCGATTCTTTTTAATATAGACTGAGACTCCTGCACCTTTAGTTCCCTCCAGTGCAGTAGCTGGTCTAAAGGTCTGAAAGGCATTATAACATTGCACTGCTGGGATACTCTCCATGACTTTAAACCATGTTTCAGTTACTACCTAGATATTACACTCTCTTGGGAGTGGAGTTGCTTGTTAAGGCTTCTAGAATTGAGCAGTACCACTTTCAGATATTCCTTAATTGGTTCAGCTAAATCAGGAGGTTTATCAGTTTGGCATTGCCTTAAAAAGGCACTACAAGGGAGGAAAGGTATTTGCCACTATCTGAAAGTCTACAAGGGATAAGTGCAGATGATCACTGACAAAACAGTGTGGACTGTCAACCATGTTCTCCCAGGCTGTCATACATTGTATCCCCATGGACTGACTCAAAAAGCTAAGCTAATTGTTAAAATCAATTGTTTTCTGTTGGTAATGTGGGATCATCCTTGGAGAAGGGTAGTATGCTGCTCAGTGCTAGGCTCATACCTGCCTGAGATACATAATCACATAAACGATGGGTTACCTATAAGTGCCTCAGTATAAGTAATTTGTTTATGTAGGGTATTTACCCTATGCAATTGGCGTGGTGTGACTGTCACTGACAACCTGTATAGGATTAGTTTTGGTTGTATGTGATAGTTTTGTCTCCAGCATTAAAGTGTATTTACACTTCTTGCATAATTTACCTATTTTATTAAGAATAAGTGAGTTGTCAGTGTACATGAGGCAATTGCTATGATGCCTCAGAATACCCATCTCAACCACACTGGCCAGAGGGAGAGAGTTGGGAAGTGTATAACCATGGCTGCTGATCTACTAGGGAGGAATGAAGGAAATTTAAATATTGAATAGGTAAATAACACAAGGAACTTAATGAGCAATGCTCAGCTATGTGAAAACTAGATGCTCTAGTAGTTAAAAAAACTGTCTAGATAGTAAGGGTATGTTAAGGGAATCTTACACACAAAAAAGTCCCTGTGGCCAATCAAAAACAGCACACTCATCATTCCTTTAAACAATTCTGGGCCAGAAAATGATGCAGGTCCACTCTACATTCTCAAAAGTAGAACCAAGGCAGTTCTAACTAAAAAAAAAATGTCAAAAATGCAGATATTCAACAGTGAAACACTCAATTAATGCAGAGAAAAAAGTGCCAAAACAATGGATATGGGAATGTAGGTCATAGTTTTTGTAGAGTTTAGCAGACACCAGCAATACTCTTCTTCTCAGGTGATGTAGTCATCAAATATTACTAAATGCCTCAGGCACAGAAACTCACATTTTAAACAAGCTAGCCCTCTAGCCAATCAAATAAAGGCACAATAAAACTTATACCAGCAATTTCCAGCTCAGGACATATGCTATCCTCTCCTAGAGTGTAGACTACAAACCTTCCTAATGTAGAATAACTGGTTTGGAGCCCAAGTGCTTAAAACAGAACAAAGACACTTAGAATAACTGGTACAATTAGCCTTCATCTGCAATTCCCAGCTCAGCAAGTTGGAGGCTACACGCTTCTACCACAAGAATGTAGAACACAAACCATCTTAATGTAAAATAACTGGTCTGGAGCCCAAGCTCTTAACCAGAGCAAATGCACTTTTAAAATAACAGACACAATAAAGCTTCAGTGAGCCATTCCCAACTCAGAAGGATGCAAGCTACCTCTCCTAAAACAAGAGTGTAGACCTCAAACCTTCTGAATGTAAGATAACTAGTTTGTAGCCCAAGTGCTTTAATCTAAGTGACTTGGAGTGACAGTTATAATGTAATAAGGCTACTGACTAGCAGTAATAAATGCAGCAGATTAAATGCAACTGAATACACTGTAAATGTGCAGTAAAAAGCTAAAAAGCTAAAATCCAAACAAAGATGGGCCATCAATTGACTCTAGAAACTACAGCTACATTATTCTGACTAGCTGAATATGCAAAGCCCTGGAATACATTTTCATGAAAATGATCAACAAAGACATAGGCAACCCTCAGACAATGGACCCAACCAGTTTGGCTTTGTCAAGGGAAGATCATATCTACTAAACCTGGTGGGCTTGAGTATTTATCAGATATAAACCTCACCAAATTGGCCATAAACCTCTACATAACTCAATGGATTGCCATCTGGCTCAAAGACAGGACCCAGGAAGTCAGGATTGGTGATACAACCTGTACAAAGAGACTGGACACAAGCAGCATACTTCAAGACTGTGTTAGGCCACTTGTATTTGGCATCTACTTCTCAGAGGTCAAGGCTAATGTTAAGGGCCTTTGAATGATCACGCTTGCAGATGACTCCAAATTAGGAGTTATTATAGATTCCGTGTGTGCCACAAACATCTCACAAGAGGGTATAACACAGACAAATGACTACTGCTAAAGTTGCGGCTTAAAACTCAGTGCCACGAAATGCATTATAGTACCTTTTGGGAAACTGTCCACCCAGGTAAATTACTGCATTAAGAAGATATCCCTGAACATCGACCTGGTATTCAAGCATCTGGGAACATATGTATATAATGATCTGGTCTTTTACCAACATATGGCCAAAGTAGTAAGAAAATCATTCTATGTTACCCAACTTATAAGTAAGGGCATGACATCCAGGTCCAATAAAGTCATAATGTACTTACTAAACCCATCACTGAGTATAATGCTCCCTTCACCATACACATAACCAGACATATGCAACAGTTGGAACACCCACAAAGGTTCCTTTCCAAGAAAATCTAAGGCATAAAGACATTGTTGTATATGGATCGTCTTAAACCCCTATCTCTATACCCTACCTACTACAGATTACTAACAGACTATCCATACCAGGCATACAAGGCATCCTTAGATCTAGCTCTGATAAAGCTTTTGCACATTGGCAAAATGAACAGCCTCAGAACTACTAGATCTCAGGATTTAAATTTTGCTTACAAAATAAATAGGACATGTTGGTGAGACAGATATGTGTCTCAAAGGATTCCCATTCTCTGGAATAGGTTTCCCATGCATTTGAAGCAGACTCCCTGTCTAACTATTTTTAAGAGTGGGTAATATTGACCAATGGATGGGAAATAAGAAATTCACCCTGGGTGTGGCCCCACGTCTCTGATGGACAGAGGCAGAAAGTGAGACATTAGGATCATAGGTTCATAGGACATTACTAGGCTATTGGCCCTGAGGACCTTACAAGCCTAGCCAAGAATTTAGCCCATGTTCTGACAAGTCAGCACCGATGTTCCTGTCCAGCAGGGACACAGGTGGAATTCCAGGAGTGCATTTTCTGTCCCCATCTAGTTATCCAGGTTGCGCTTAAAAGAGTTAATGAGGTAGATACTCTGACATGGAAAGGGAGTTTATTCCACAGAATGAGGAGTCTCTGGGATACAAATCTGTTCCACCAAGAAGTCCTATTGAAGTCACAAACTAGGTTGAAGTCATGCATGCAGGTTACTTGAGAGGAGATTGACTTACAGATATGTAGCAGTCCCATCAAGGTGGGATCAGAGATTGTTTTGTATGACAGACAGAGGTTACCTCTGAGAAGTCTGTATGAGACTGAATAGAGGGACAGAACTTTTAGCCTATCTGTGTAGAGTAGATGTTTGAGGCCCTGCATTCTCCTGGTGAGGAGTCTCTGTTGTCTCTCCAGCTGCTGCATGTGCTTTGTGAGGTACATGCTGAAAGGGATGTTGTACTCAATAATGGGTCTTATAAGGGATAATACAGGGATGTTATGACCTCCTTGTCCCTGGATGAGATAACCCTAATGAGGTGGGCCATGTAGAAAGCTTTCCATACAACAGAGAAAATATGGTGGTCAAAAGTCAGTTTGCTATCAACCTGGGTGCCCAAGTCCCTCACGACAGATTACGTGCTTAGGACTTTATTATTAACATGATAATGTGTGAGGATGTCAATCTTCCCAAAGGAAATGGTGATGCATTTGTTGGCATTCAATTTGAGGCTGTATTTCTGGCACCAGTCATTTGTTTGGGCGAGACCATCTTGGAGGATGTCCACATCACTAAGGGAATTGATGACAGTGCCCAGCTTGCAGTCATTTGCAAACATGGTCAGCCATAGCCCACTGGTTTTGGCCTGCATTGTGGTTGGCTCTTATCAGGGAGGATGACACTGTAGGGATGCTGCAGTGGTTACTCATGTTGGTTAATGACAAGTCCAATATATTATCACCTCTTGTGAGTGTGTCAACCAGCTGGTCCTTTGCATTGATGAAATCAAGGAATCTCAGAGCATTTATGTTTTGGCATGAGTAGTTCTTCAAGTCTATGCTTGGATAAAGTTACCCAGGATCAGGGTAAAGGGTTGAATACAGTTTCAAAGAGGTCCAGATAGGTGGAGTGGGCATCTTGAGTCAACATTGGGGGCCTGAAGCTAGCAATGATTTGAATAGGGGTCTTATTAACAGATAACTGCACCTGGAGTGTCTCCTATGGGTCATACTGTTTGACCACCCTGGAGGTGTGTATGTCTTTAATATATATTGAAACACCAGCTCCTTTTGCTTTGCTGCCCATGGTTTGGGGTCTGAATGTATGATAAGATAAGTAACCCGGTATGGCTGGGATGCTCAATGCAGCTTTGAACCAGGTTTCTGTGACTGCACAAATGTCAGTATCTTCCAGGGTCAAGAATGCTTGAATGAGTGCAGTTTCATGTTTAGACTCCTAGATTTAAGCAGCATGACCTTTAATTTGTATTTTGATGAAATGTTCATGTTGGTAGTTTTGACCTCATGGCATTGCCAAAAAATGGCAAGAGCCTTTGCCAGAAGCATGAAGCCCAAGGGAGACAGATGCAGACCATTTTTGGCAAAGAATTTTGGACTGTCGATTATGTCTTCCTAGGCTGTCAGGTACTGGACCTCCTTGGAATGACACCAGAAACTAAGCTAATTGTTAAAGTCCATCATTTTCTCTTTGTATTGAGGCATCATTCTAGATGATGGTAGAATGCTACTTAAGGCTAGTTACATACCAGACTGGGACACATATTCAGCAAGCTTGATCATGTCTCTCTTCATATAGTCTAGGGAGGTACATCTCAATTCATTCACACCAACATGGGCTATGACAGAATCATAACAGTACCTTTACTATACCAGCTTGTGCCAGACAAGGTCTAAGCAGCCCTGCTACTTTCACAAGCAGAGAAGATAGGCCCCTACCAACACAAAATGGCTGCCAAAAAGACAGAAGGCAAACACAAAATGGCTGCCAGAAACACAGAAGGCAAAAAAAAAAAACAGCTCTGGATGCAGCAAACCAGTATCCAGATTATGCTACTCTGTGAAATGGTTAAAACACAGTAAAACTCCCAAAAAAGCACAGATTAATCACTTACAGACAAAAACAGAACTCACCGTATGAAAAATTCAGTTAAACAGTAATGAAATGCAGTACAATGCAGTTAAACAGTAATGGATTATAGTAAATAGCAATGAAATACAGTTAAACAGTAATGAAAAGGAGTTAATTGTTAAATTGATTTAAAACAGTACAAATATGATAACTTAGTTATAAGACACAGACAAAAACAACAGGCAAGAGACAGCCAATAAAATAAGTGAAAATAAATGAAAAAGTACTTAGACTGGTCTTGTAGCCTCAGGAAGTTTGTAAAACATCACAGGGGTGAAGTACCAAACAAGCTCAAACATGGGATTTAAATACCACAAAAAACAGAAGATTCTAGTAACACAGAAATCTAGCCAATCTTGTTAGTCCCTGCTTTCTTTACCAATCAGCTTGTTCTAGACAGGTCCAGGAAGCCCTACTACTCTCACTAGCAGAGAAGACAGGCCCCTACCAACACAAGATAGCTGCCAGAAACACAGAAGGCAAACACAAATTGACTGCCAGAAACACAGAAGGCAAAAATAAACAGCTCTGGATGCAGTAAATTTGTATCCAGGTTATGCTACTCAATTTAAGGTTTAAGAACACAGTAAAACTCACAGAAAAGCACAGATTAACCACTTATAGACAAAAACAGGACCAGCAGTATGACAAAATACAGTTAATCAGCAATTAAATGCAGCAAAATGCAGTTAAACAGTAATGAATTGCAGTAAAGAGCAATGAAATGCAGTTAAAACAGTAACAAAATGCAGTTAACTGGTAAATTGCTTTAAAACAGTGCACATTTTATAAATTAGCTATAAGTCACAGATAAAAATGATAGGCAAGTGCAAATGCAACGAAATAAGTCAAAATAAATGAAAAAGCTTTTAGATTGGTCTTGGAGCCTCAGGAATTTTGTAAAACATCTCAGAGATGATTCACCTCAGCAGAGCCTGGTTCAAACAAACCCAAACTAGCTCAAACATGGGGTTTAAATACCACAAAAAAATATAAGATTCTAGTGACACAGAAATGTAGACAATCCTGCTAGCCCCTGCTTTCTTTACCAATTAGCTTATGCCAGATAAGGTTCAGGCCATCCTGCTACTCTCACTAGCAGAAAAGACAGGCCCCTACTAACACAAGAAGGCTGCCAGAAACACAGAAGTCAACAACAAACAGCTCTGGATGCAGCAAACTTGTATCCAGGCTATGCTACTTAATTTAAGGGTTAAGAACACAGTAAAACTCACAGAAAAACATCAATTAATCACTTATAGACAAAAACAGAACTCACAGTATGGAAAAATACAGTTAAGCAGCAATAAAATACAGTAAAATGCAGTTAAACAGTAATGAATTGCAGTAAAGAGCAATGAAATGCAGTTAAACAGTAACAAAATGCAGTCAATCAGTAAATTGCTTTAAAACAGTACAAATGTGATAAACTAGCTATTAGTCACAGATAAAAAATTACAGGGGGGAGGAGCCTAGATGGCACTCTAAAAACATTTTTAGAGATCCTTAAAACTACTTTAAATAACAGGAAAATAATTATTTTTTTTAGAAAAAAATAGTTAATATTGTTCTTTAACATTTTTACTACTATCATACCAAAATTGGAATACATTCTTCAAAATTTCCTGTCAGAAATAACTGGAGTTTAAACTGAACTGGGAAGATAAGCAGTTCAAAGAATTCACATGCAGAAACTACTCTGAGGAAAGAAATCCAGTTGATGTCTTCAACTCTACAAGAGTTATCTCTTAAAATGGACAGTTTCAAGGACAATTTAGAAAATTTGAGAGAAAGTTGTCATAATCAAAGTGAAACCTTTAAAGAACTACTTCAGCAGCATCAAACTAAAATATTAAACATTGCAGAGTCTTTATCTGATATAGATGGAAGGCTTAAAATGGAGGAAATCCAGGGTGAATTTCTTCAGCAGCAGAATAAATGGCTTACTAACAAGTTGATGATATGGAAAATAAAAAAAAAGGAGGACTAATGTTGGGTTACCTGAGAAGTCCGAAGGTGATGATATTATCTCTTTCCTTAATTCCTGGTTACCTGACATCCTAGATCTGAAAGAAGGATTCTCATACGGTATAGAAAGAGCTCACAGAGCTATTGGAAAACCCATTCCTTCATCATCAGCATCCACACCTAGATCTATTGCGGTTAAATTTTTTTCTTATCTTGACAAAGAACTTGTTCTTAAATACACTTGGAGAAAGTCTCCACTGAAGTATAAGCAAAAGCTAATCAGATTTGATAATGACTTCTGCTATCGAGTTTTGGAAATGAGAAAGAAAGCCTGGCCACTTATGAAGTTACTCAAGCAAAACAAAATAAAAGCCCAATTAGCATACCGTGCAAAAATAAGGATTTTTATTTCAAATGAAATAAGGACATTCAATGACATTGAGGAAGCAATACACTTCATTAAAAATAATATAATGACAATTCCAGATGAGATGGATTGGTCATTAACTACTTCACTGAAAAGAACCCCTGAGAAAAATAATTGGATTGATGTGAAGAAAAAAAAGTAAAGAACTGATTCAAAAAGTAATCTTTCTTCTGCTTCTCACAAAGAATCAACTAAAACAAAAAATCCATGCTAAAGGTAATAAAATATGTATTGTCTATTCACTCTAAGTATTTTACAAATTATCTCTCAATAATACTAATATTACATATACATACTTCAGCTTTAATAGTTAACTTATATACAGTAGCCTAATAACAACAGTTTAAGTGATTTAACTAATTTTCACTTAATTGTGATGGAAATCTATAAAAAATGATGTATGGTGAAGAAACTAGTTAATACACACTGTACTTTGAAATGTAACAATTATGGGCAGGATTCACGAATCCTCTGTGTAAGACTTAATAAGTCTTACACGGAGGCTGCAGTTGAACAGTATGACATCAGCGATCCATGAATATTCATGAGGGCACGCTGACTCATCAGTAACTCTTACACAGACTGAGTATGAAAGCAGGGGCGTGTCCGACTGCTGAGCAGTCTAAATGTTCACACCCCTGCAAGTTGTTACAAAGCAAAATGTCAACACACAAGAGCAAGGTCGCTCAAATGTACTTGCACCCAACAGCACACTCTCTGACACTGGAAACCCCAATCAAAGTTATAAAACATAAAATATAAATTTTTTATTTTTAATCCACGATATAGCTGCCTGCATACCTCTCAACCTCTTAGAATAAGAAATCTGGACAAAGCCATTAAAAAACTGGTACAAATAGGGACATGTTTTAAATATTGCTCTTACAAATTAGAAAGTTGATAGAATAACAGGTTTTGCATTAGTATGCATGTTCTGTATGATATGAAGTCTAAAACTCAAATGTCTGTCATTATTTTCTAACTTCAATCTTTAATAATTTGCCAGAAAGCCACAATTTTATGAAAAATAGACCAAAAATATAAGGCAAAAATTTGGACATTCTGCGAAAATCTGTACAGTTGAGAGGTATGCCCGTATTTGCGCATGTGTGTGCGGGTGTGCCCATTGCCTAACCACAGTTAGCAATTGTGACAGCGAATAGCATATAAGAACTAATTATTCAAAGTCTACCAAGTAACAGTAGTGTAATGGTAGAGCGTTAGCCCAGAGAGTAGGCGTTCAAGGTTTGAGTCCCACCACTACCCTTTTTATGTTCCAAATCAGTATATGAAATAATACCTGACATATATGATTAAAATATTATAAAAAGCAGTGAAATGGCCAATTTATTAATGAAGAAAATATATATTTTAAAGGCTCCAGATTTAAGCAGTGCTTTACCCAGCTAAATAGGGTTCCCCAAAGTTTATCAGTGCTTTATCCAGTGCAATGTGTATGTGCGGACGTGTGCACCGCACCAACCAGGGCACTATAGGGATACATATCCTACACAAGGGTATCATACAGACAGATGTCTGTCATCTGATACATGCTGTATAGCAGTAAGCCGACTATGGCATAGTCATCCACATGTACTATACTTACTATACCGTCAGTACCACATAGGTGGTAGCCCTCAACATGTATGCTGGGTACCAATGTGTACATACAGCCTCATGTTATGTCATGTGTCCCTTGGTATCCACATATCCATAGGTATTGTGGAGTTCCAAGGTGTGTCACATGAGACATTAGAGGCCTGGATGCATATCCACAAGGTGGTTGTACACCTATAAAGACTGTCTATTATTGTCAGTCATTGTTGTGTATGAACATGTCTGACATATACCCCAGGCATATACCCTCACTCACACTACTGTTAAGTAACTGTCATGGGTGTGTGTGGCACAGATGACCCTGGCCACATCACCTATGATCTGAGAAACAGCGGCACAACCTGTCAATGGCAACAAATGTATTCATGTAGTATGCAGGCTTCACACCTATGTACTGATTAAGGGAACATGTACACATATATATTTGCCATGCAGATACCTGATGTGTGCAATGCACTTACTGTTGTAATCATAATATGTCATAACATAGTAAAAGCAAAACCCACACCACATTGTCCAAGAGTGACAAACACAGAATCAGCACTTACAGGATTCAAAACCCTGCCTAAGTATGTTATGACACTAGAGAGAGATGCATTAGCACAGCATGCTATTTTCTTTACTGGGTGACTTCTCTTCTCCATCTGTATTTCTAGGGTGGTGAGATCATCAGTCTTTCCAAAGAGGAATATACATCTTTAGTGTGTTTTCCCAGTCTTCAAAGAGGCCACTCCTTTCAAACAGAATTGCTCACACAGTCAGCGCTTACAGGATTCAAACCTCTATTTCCATATGTTATAATACTACAGAGACATGTATCAACAGGGCACGCTACATGCTTTACTTGGCATTTTTCTACACCTGCTATACTTGTAGGATGCTGACATCATCAGACTTTCCAAAGAAGAATGTAGCTCCTTCATTGTGTCTACAGTCTACAAAAAGACCAATCTTCTCAAAGGATGTGACACACATACACAACATGCCCCCATACACACACATTCAGCATTTGCAGGTTTCATACCCCTACCTAACTATGTTATGATACTACAGAGACAGGCATTAACAAGGCACACTATATGCTTTATTGGGCATTTGTCTCCTGCTGTACTTGTAGGATGCTGACATCACCAGACTTTCCAAAGAAGAATGTAGCTCCTTCATTGCGTCTACAGTCTACAAAAAGGCCACTCCTCTCAAAGGATGTGACACACATACACAACACCCCCCCCTACACACACACATTCAGCATTTGCAGGTTTCAAACCCCTACCTATGTTATGATACTATAGAAACAGGCATTAACACAGCGTGTTATATGCTTTACTGGGCATTTGTTTCCACCTGCTGTACTTGTAGGATGCTTACATCACCAGACTTTCCAAAGAAGAATGTAGCTCCTTCATTGTGTCTACAGTCTACAAAAAGGCCACTCCTGTCAAAGGATGTGACACACATACATTTAGCATTTGCAGGTTTCAAACCCCTAGCGAATTATGTTATGATACTACAGAGACAGGCATTAACATGGCACGCTATATGCTTTACTGGGCATTTGTCTCCACCTGCTATACTTGTAGGATGCTAACATCACCAGACTTTCTAAAGAAGAATGTAGCTCCTTCATTGCGTCTACAAAAAGGCCACTCCTCTCAAAGGATGTGACACACATACACACACAGCATTTGTAGGTTTCAAACCCCTACTTAACTATGTTATGATACTACAAAGACAGGCATTAACACGGCACACTATATGCTTTACTGGGTGTTTCCTTTTCACCTGCCACATTTGTAGGTTGCAGATATCTTATGACTGGTCATGGTAATGTCTGCAGTAATTGCAGGAATGAGCCATGTGTGTTGGAAGGTGTCCAATAGCTCTGTGTGAGTCAGCTGGACAGGTGTATGGGTGATTGTATGTTTGGCCATGGGATATCTTCTGTGTCCCTGCTACACAGATGCACAATGGACTGTACATATATGGGCTATCTTGTGTGACCTACTTTTCACATGCACAGTATTCAACTTGGACATGTTGCACATGCCAGACACACTCTGTCTAGGTGTGTACATGCCCTAGGGCAGATAGCCTAGGATCAGACTCTGCACCTATGATAATGTTCAGGATTCACACCTGTTTATTGATGATACCCTTTGCAGGTGTTTATCGTCTTCATTTCCTCACTTTCTATGAACAACTTGGGTATCTGCAGCAAAGATGTGATTATGACAGGGTTCGACTATATTGTATATGTGTCTATTGTCATATAGCTGTCTGCACAGGCCAGATTGCTGGATAGAGTGTGGTTCCTGGGTTGACACCTGTAACTGCCTGATAGGTATGGACCATTGCTATACTCTGACATGGCCATGCCCAGTGTAACCTTTCAGAATGTTGCTGATTGAGTTCCACTACCATAGTTGATTTATTCAACGTTTTACCTGTAGCTAAAAGGCTTGTAGTCTGCTCATCTGCAAAATAAAACAGCCCTGTCAGTCTCAAACCCCAGACCTTGGACACACTAGACTGCATGAATTATTACGAAGCCAAAGCAGATATAAAATAACTTGATGTTGTAATAAATATATCATTCCTTACAATGAAAGAATGTAAAGGAATAAGAGAAAGGCCATTAGACAAAGCCTGTTCTGTGAATCGTTAACAGCCAGTGTTGTGGAATTGCATTACATGACAGTGATAAGAGAAGCAGTCATTCTAGCAAACAATAACGTTACAGAGGCACTTTACAAACCACACACAGTATCAGGGCACTACAGACACTAGCATATCTGAGTGGGGCAGACGCCATAGCTCCTAAATATGTTCGATGCAAGTTCATGATTGTGCAATGTATGTTAGCTGTGTCACTCTCACTCCCTCTAGAAAGTATTGCCGTCATGTATAGAGGTGGGGTATTGCACAATGAATACTGACATTAATAACAGTAGACACTGCTTGCAACTGCAGCCACTAACATTTTTTTTGTCAGTTATGCTTTTTAAGTTTTCACTTCTCTTAGTTAACTCCAGTGTTGCAGTGTCTCTTGACAGAAACATAATGGGCTGTTGTTTTCAGAGTTTTAAGTGCTGGGCTGGGCTGGGTTTGTATACTGCCTGTGTGATTGCCTGATTCTGATTATTTCCACCTGCTAGCTCTGCTGACTCTCCCTGGTTAACTTCCTACTGTTTGTTGTGCTTCCTTTTCCCTTTCCATTCCCTCAGGGGGGTGGACACAGTGTGCACCTTCTATTTCTTGACTTTAGCTAGGATACCTACTGACACACCTCTTACAGTGATGAGCAACTGACAGCTAACACATGCCACTCTGCTCCAATGAGATTAGCTTCTTTCATACATATCCCCCTCATTATGTCACCTATATCCTACTCTGTTACTCCCCTTATCCTAGTCTTACACTCCACTGACTATGCTCATTTGCTATGTAGACTTGGGATTCACTATCCTTACCCTCATTTGCATAGGATTGCCTACTAATGCTTGGTTACATCTCTTAGACTGGGTTCCCCCCTTAGCAACCCCTACTCGGTAGCCATGTTGTCTTCAGCCTGCCATTGCCTTGCATTGTACATTACAAATTCACATAAAATTCACATTTGTGGATTTTTATTATTAGTTTTCTGGTTTTTAGAGCACTGTCCTTTAGTGCAACGCTGTGCTACGCTTAAACATCGGAAATCGGACAAAAAAAAAAAAATTAATTTTTTTTCATTTTTCATCAGGAAACATTGCCAATGGCCATATATTTGGCCATTGGCATGCTTCCTCTACTGGATGCAACCTTTATTTTGAGCTGTCACGCCTCCGTTTTGCTATTTGCAGAATGGTACTCAGTTGTCAACTGAGTACATTTCTGCAGATAACACTACTCTTACTTGGACAGGTTCGGGTTTCCTGAATCTAAAAGCTACCTCATTTACATGCCTTTCAGCTGCAATTGAGGTAATTTGCATGTCCCGGCCCTGTCCATGTAAGAGATGTGTTAGGAGCTCTCTTGCACACCCCTGCAGGCTGTTCCTGGATCGCTCGTCGGACATGATTGCTGCATGGAGTCTTACTCTACTCTTAGACTCAGTGCAAGCCATCGTGAATCCAGCCCTATATGTAAATTACTTTGATTCTAATAAGCAATGATTGCTAAGTGACATGCAAGTTTTAAACGTGTTTTTGTTTCATTTTGTATTGAAACATGATTTAGTTCAATCCAGTCAATGCACAATATCTAAAAAGTATTACAATAAGCACTGTCTTGAATTTCAGTTAAACGTCCTTTTTTTTAAAAAAAAAAAGGAAAAGCCGTGTCAGTTTTCGAGAGATGCAAGAAATCTTCCCTGTTCATTACACAAGCTTGCTAATGTGCTATGTGCACTAGCGTATATACAGAATGCTCGTTTCTCATTTAAACTTCAAAACACAACATTTTTAAATTAAAGTATTCCGTTTATGTCACCACAGTTTCTAGTTAGGCTAATCACATAGAAATATATTTAAAAGACATGACAATGTTTTGTTTTAATTATTTACCTTCCGTTTGCTGTAAATACGTTGAGAAACCTTCTATAACATAGTGTGCTGTATAGACTAAACTGTCTTTCTGTCCATATTCTGAATAATATTATAAATAGAGAAGGAACACTGTAAATGCCCTACATTATCCTTTTACATGAGTTGATGTGAATACAATTTATTTATTTATTTTATTTTACATTTGTTGACCGGGATAGTCTGACTGGATGCATGTCCATTTTCAGCGGAGGTCCGGGGAGAAAAGCTCCATGGGTAAGCAGATACAGCATTACATAATACCAGCATTACATATTACAAACAGACTATTTACAGAGATTACATAAGTAAGGAAGTTAAACAAGTTCCACAGGTTACAGTTAGTCCTGAGCACAAGTCAGGATTAAATTAAATTACACAGTAAACTGGTTAACAGATTTTTACACATTCGAATACAAGCTAGCGACGTTACTGTATGTGCACAACACACTTCCTTATTGCCTTAAAGGGACAGTAATTCCTTTAAATGGTATAACTAGTTGAATATACATGGTTTTAAAGGATAGGATAACAAGGAAATTTTAAGTGTAATGAAAGTATTTAGTTTATTAATTGACAACTAACATAATTGTTGTTCATTGCATACAAATAAGTTAACTAGGAAACCTAGATGGAAAAATATAAAATGAACAAGATATATGCACCTGGACACATTTAAACATAGAAAGTAAAGTTGAAACACTTAATATTAGACCCATTTTAGATATATTTAAAATTTCTCTTGATTATGCAAACTTAATAAATAAATAAAAATGAGCCATTAAGATGCCTGTGTGTTATCATACTCAGTAAAGTATCAAGAAAAGATATGTAAAGAATTGGAAAATAACTACATGACTTGATGGGAAAAATAATGTATAAAGTATTAGCTGATACTTGGTCTTTGTTGAGGCATATATTATGAGAAACGTCATACCAGAAATATTAAATTATAGTTTGACACTGTAAAGGTAGAGTGCAAAGCAATGAATGGTCTTTAACATGTTACTTAATTCTGACAACCATATTAAGCTTCAAGACTGCACTCTTAATGGAATTTCCTTTGCTGAGAATAGACTAGGTAGTAAAGTCATCATTACTAGGAACCTGACAGAATGAACATCTTATCTACCTTTGAATGGTTGTCATCATTTAAATTCCACTCACTGTCAATGCTCAGTTATTGTGATGCAGCTTTAAATTGTATTGATTCTTCTAATTGATATTGTATGTCTTTGAACTAATAATTTGTGACTTTGCCTATTTTGGATAGAAATTCTTATGGTTTATCACATCCAATAACTATTTAAGGTTCACTTTAATTTAATGACAAATGAGCTCTGCATTGTAGTACAGGGTAATGTAATAAACATGATGTAGAGTTTTTTTGTGCATGCAACGTCTTTGTACATCATCGTTCTAAGCAGCATTTGTATTTATATATATATATATATATATATATTGAAGTTTATATATATATATATATATATATATATATATATATATATATATATATAAATACTTTAGCTCTTGTTCCTACACTATCTCACTAGAGTGAAGCTAGATTATAGAAATTGGTATGATTTACTGGGTTTATAGTTGATACTATTGTGAATAAATTTATTGAATGAATTGGTCAATACACGGGGATACATTAATGATAGAAGTAAACTGGATTATTTTAATATCTTTAGGATATTTTACTTATATTTTACAAATGCTTGTTTAAAATGGAACTGCATACCTGATTTACCACATATAATATAAATTGTGACAATTCTTTAGTGTCAGAACTCTATATTAAGTAGTTTCCATAATGATCACATATTCATGATTGATCGAACTAGCTGTGTATCCTTGGGTTGATTTATTTTACAATTCTCCAGAGCAACATTCAATGGAGCCTCTAACCTCTCAATAATGCTTGGTTCATTTTTAGTAATGAGGGTTAATCTGACTGAACCTTTTAGATCTCTCAGATTGGGAATGTTATTCATTCCATGTTTATTAAAAGGTTATTCTAAGTTTCTGTTTCTACACATGTATGAGATTAACTACTGTACACATGTCTATTTTTCTTTTTGGCTTATTTTAAGCTCTAACTTGTATAATTTAAAAGGAATCAATAAATTATTTATTAGATTTAATAAATGTATGGATGTTACACAGCAAATAAACAACAAAATATCTTGCCACTATTTCCAATCAAATACACTTCAATAATAAACTAATAAGATGGATATAGTGCGACTCTCATTAAACGTAAATGGTTTAAACAACCCAAGGAAAAGATCCAACTTACTTAAATATCTAAAAGTAAATAAAGTGCAAGTGATATTTTTGCAGGAAACACACTTTAAAGCTAATGATAACCTCATATGGAATCCAAATAAATTCCTAAAACTATCTAATTCATCATATAGTAAAAAAAAAAAAAAAAAACAGAGGAGTATTAATATTATGCAAGAAAAATGTTACCAATCCTCAAGTGATATATAACTATGAAGATGGACTTTTATCAATAGTAATAATAAGACAAAGTAACATAATTTGGACTCTTGTAAACGTATATTGGTTTCATGGTGTAGGAGTAGGAACAATTAAAAAGCACATAGAACTTATTAATAAACCTTCAAAAGGTAATTTAATTTTGGAAGGGGATTTTAATTGTATCCTAGATAGTCAGGAGACCACCAATAAAAGACCTATTCATATTACTTCTACAGGGAGAACTCTTAAAAACTGGATAGATAATTTGCAATTATTAGACTCATTTAGTCTTAAAAATAATAATTCACTATTATTTCCCCATTGTGACTATAGAATTCAACACCCAAATGAGAATAGATAAAATATTTGTATCCCAAGATTTAAAAATGAAAATATCACATTCTTCTATAATCCCCTGCCCCTATCTGACCATAACTCACTCATTATTAAAATTCAAACGGATTTTAAGAGACTGACATTTACCAAAATAATTTTGGCATATTTCACCAAATTAAAAGAGCTTAAGCAATGGTTGGATTTGGAAATACAATATTTTTAGATACAAATTATACTAGTGACATAAATATAGTTATTTTTATGGGATTCCCTAAAGGCATATCTTTATGGTAAAATTATTTCTTGGTGTAACAATTAAACAAAGGAATAGAAATCAGAACTAGTTAATATCCAAAACAAATAATGGAAACTAACCTAAAGGATGGGAAAGATCCAGTTGCAAAAAAAAAAAAAAAAAAAAAAGAAATTGGGGAATTAAATAAAAAATACAATGATATCTTAATGCATAAAACCAATTTGGCTTTGGAAATAAGTCTCCCCCAAATATACATAATTTAGCAATGAGATTAAAAAGGCATTCCAATGGAGACAATATTACAAATATAATTCATGAAGGGGAAACAATAAATATGTTTCAGATATAAGTGACATATTAGAAGCTTTTAAATTTCACTTTACAAAACACTACAATAATAATGTTTCTCCTCATAATAACATAGACTTGTGCCTGGATTCCTCAAATTTAAATAAAATACCACAGTATTTAAGCATAAACATTCAAAAACACATTACATTCAAAGAAATTAATGAAAAAATTAAAGAAGGTAAAAATAACAAAGCCCCAGGTATAGATGGAATCATTATAGAAATCTAAAAGTTATTTCCAGCTTCTGCTATAACAATACTGCAAAAAGAACTAAACAAAACATATTCACAAGGCACAATTCCACCTTCATGGAGATATTCATTAATTACACCTGTTTTAAAGGAAAACAAAAATCCCAACTCATGTAGTTCATACCATCATATTTCACTTATTTACAATGACTATAAAATTCTTATATCTATTCTGGTCAATAGAATCAAAAAATCTCTAATTCATATCATTAGTGATGATCAAATGGGTTTTATTCATAATAGACACACCCATGCTAACATTCAAAGAATTTTAACCATTGTAGACTTTTTAAACAGAGACAAATCTGAAGCCCTAGTAATCACATTAGATATCAAAAAAATATTTGATTCACTAAATTGGAATCACCTTTTCAAAATTCTACAAATGAATGATTTCCCTACACAATTCATTACTTTCATAAAGAATATTTATAAAGGCAATTTGGCATATGCAAAATTAGGCCCATTCACATCAGAAGCAATTAAAATTATTAAGGGTACTAAACAAGAATGCCCCATGTATCCAATACTGTTTGCACTAGCAATTGAACTGTTTTCATCAGCAGTCCGTTTTAACCCCAAAATTAAAGGCATTGACATTTTTAATCAATTTAACTCCAAAATAATGCTCTTTGCCCATGATATTTTACTCACCTTATCAAATTCAGATGAGTCACTATGTGAATTAAATTCATTAGCTGAAAGATTTCGCCATATCTCTGGTTTAAAAATTAATAGTTCTAAGTCAAACCTTATATTGTTAAACAAAACAAAAAAAAAAACCCTAATACTAACATAAATCCAATAATTGGACAACAGGTTTCCCCTTTAAGTTATCTAGGGATTGTTTTATGTGAAAAGTTAGAATTAACTCTACAAACTACACTAATATTGTGAATACCCTTAAATCACTAGTGGGAAAATGGAATAAACTGTATTTAACATTTGAAGATAGGTTGCAGCTAATAAAGATGGTCCTTCTCCCAAAGGTAAATTACATTGTACTAGCTATACCTATAATTCCTAGTTAAATGTCTTAAAAGAATTAAATAAAATTCTTATGAACTTTCTTTGGTATCCAAAAAAGAACAGGATAGCTTTTCTAAACCATATGAGGCCTTGGAAAATGGGTGGAATTAACTTCCCTGATTTAGAATCTTATATTAAAGCTTCCATTTTCAAAACAGTGATAAATTGGATAGCTCCAAAATTCTCTTCCGCATGGAAAATATTACATACTGCTATATTCCTAAAAGAAAATAAACAAAAAATGTACAACTGAATGAACAAAATAATAAACTCTGGCATATTATTTGTATTAACTTACAATACAATTCTACCAAACCTACGAATCTAAACTATATAAATTATATTTACAACACTTTCCAGAGTTTTGTAAACAATAATATTGACATCAAATTATGGTTTCAGTTATGAACTCCCTTCAAAATTACGAAAAACTTTTTCAATAACATTCCCATAGATACTCTTAACTCATAGAAAGGAAAGAACTTTACATGCTGGTACCAATGTATGAAAAATCTGATAGTCATGGATGTAAGTCAGTTAATTAATACATTTAATTTATCAAACATTGACTGGTTAGCTCTTAATAGTTTAATACCTTATGCACAAGATTTATGCAGAACAATAGATAATTCCTCCTTTAAATCCATACCTAAATGTATATTTTGTTTACATGAATTAATATATAGAGACTTTAATTGGACACATTTAATTTCAAAGTTATATAAAATCATTATTAATTATAAAATAAATTCTAACCAGAAATTCTTATATTTTATCACTAAAGAATATCCATTATTGTTATCAAATGAGACAAAAACAGATGTATTATATTCTATTAAGTTAACTTCAAATATACAAAGTTGGAAAGTCTTTGCATGGAAGTTTCTTCATAGAGCCTTTTATACTCCCAACAAAATAGCTAGATTTAATAATTCTAATAAAATAATTTGTTGGAGGTGTTCTTCAAAATGTAATGCTGATTGGTCTCATATTATGTATGAATGTACACACATAAAGAAATTTTGAAAAGATATTGATGAATTTTTGCAAGCCATTTTTACCAATTCTTTCATTTTGTCAAAGCCACTAATTCTTCTGAATATAAATGAAACCATTGTTATGAAGAGAAAAGACCTTTATCTTCTTTGGACTGTAATGGCAGTCACAAGAAATGTATCACAAGGAAATGGAATTCCTCTATCATCCCAACATTTAATGATTTTCTAATTCTATTGAAAGATGTAGCACTGTTAAAAATCAAAGTCAAGGAAATGAGAATCTTTCCTAGGAAATGGATAAATAATCCTTGGGAGAAAGTTCTCTCCCTAATTGAGGCACTTAAAACAGATTCAACTTTACCTTCATAAGAGGAGAGGAAGCAAAAAGTAAATTTTTTGTTTTGATTTTAATGTATAATATTTGTTTGTGTATCTACAATTGTGTTACTTTTGTCATTTTTTGATTTGAGGCCAATGTACATTTTGTAAATAGTTTATTCAACTTATTCTTACTTGATGTGTAAAGTTTATTAATTATTGGTTTGAAAAATTGAATAAAAATACTTGAAAAAATGACAGGCAAGTGCAAATGCAATAAAATAAGTGAAAATAAATGAAAAAGCTCTTAGATTGGTCTTGGTGCCTCATAAATTTTGTAAATTATCTCAGAGATGAGTCACCTCAGCAGGGCCTGGTTCAAACAAGTCCAAACAAGCTCAAACATGGGGTTTAAATACCACAAAAAATAGAAGATTCTAGAAACACAGAAATTTAGCCAATCCTGCTAGCCCCTGCTTTCTTTACCAATCAGCTTGTGCCAGACAAGGTCCAGGCAGTCCTACTACTCTCATTAGCAGAGAAAACAGGCCCCTGCTAACAAAAAATGGCTGCCAGAAACACAGAAGGCAAACACAAGATGGCTGCCAGAAACACAGAGGCCAAAAACAAACAGCTCTGGATGCAGCAAACTTGTATCCAGGCTATGCTACTCAATTTAAGGGTTAAGAACACAGTAAAAACTCACAGAAAAGCACAGATTTACCACTTACAGACAAAAACAGAACTCACAGTATGAAACAATACAGTTAAATAGTAATGAAATGCAGTAAAATTGTATTTATTTATTTATTTAACATTTGATTGCATTACATGCAGTTAAACAGTTATGAACTGCAGTAAACAGCAATGAAAAACAGTTAAACAGTAATGAAATGCAGTTAATCAGTAAATTGCTTTAAAACAGTGCAAATGTGATAGACTGGCTATAAGGCACATATAGAAACGATAGACAAGTACAAATGCAATAAAATAAGTGATAAATGAAAAAGCACTTAGATTGGTCTTGGAACCTCAGGAATTTTGTAAAACTTCACAGGATGATTCAGCTGAGCAGAGACTGGTTCAAACAGTAAGCTAATTCCAGACTAACATAACCCTCCAATAGGCTTTAGCAATTTCCTAATGAACATATCCCTTCCTAGTAAACCCCCATGATACAAAGGGACACAATTGGGTCACGTTGTGATGTTAGGCTTATAAAGGCACTGGTTGTTGTTAGTATACACCTATGAACCTATGAGCCTATCAGACATGTGAGAAATGGAAGCATCATGATAAATGAACAAGAGGCAGACAGACATTTTATACATAATGCCCTGTGAATTACAGACCACATGGAATTTCAAGGAGTGAAAGGCATTCCAATTGCTTTATTTCAGGCCTTCTGAACTAGTTAGCAATTGATAGCAATGTGTGTACTCCCAAATATCAGAGAAATAGATTATTTCATGAAATGCAGAAATGGTGCAGGTTCTGTCCTTTTCAATCCTGGTAAACCAAATATTCTACTCCATGTGTTGTGGAGTTTAGGAACTGATTTAAGATTTGTGTGGTAAATTTCTGCAATATCCTTGATGAGTCCTCAGTAGGTTACTAGAACATAGTTGAGCTAAGAAGGCTAAATTTACACATAATGCAGTACCCTCTTGAATGGGCATATTACAGACCTCTCTTGAATCTATTTGTGGGCAATACATCTCAACTATGTCCTCAAGATTCACTGTGTTCACATGAGAATGTCTAACATTTTACTAGTCTGTGAGCTAATGGTTTGTCAGGAGATGTCTCCACCTCTTGTTTATGTGTTCCATAATAACGCATAGTATTAACTTACAGATAAAGTCATTAAGGCTTATCGGTCTTTTGTTGCCAGAATCGGTAGTGGAGACACCCTTGTAGAGGGAGGATGATCACAGCTGTTCTCCATACTTCTATCTCAAAAACAGCCTTTTTATCTGGAAATTTATTTCACTCATTTTATACTTACAATAACAACAGGATTATTCTTTCCATAGTTTCTTCACACTTGACTAAGCGCAAGACATTTTTCTTTTCACTATGGTTATAACCAACAACTGCTGTATGAGGCTTTTTGTGTGATATTTTTTTATCAATAATCCATGACTGGTTGTGGGTATCACAGTATTAATCCACAGTTGGCAAGATTTAATCACTGAGACAATAATGTGGGAGGGAGTCCAAAAATAGGGATGGATTTTATTGTTTTTATAAAGTTAAAACGTTACTGTAATAGGAGGTTTTGTGCCAGTGTGCATTTTTCTGAAGGATATGAAGCATAAACCTCAAATGTCTGTTATTATTTTATGACTTCAGTCTGCATTGGCTTGCCAGGAAACTACATTTGTTATGAGGAAAAGACCAAAACCTGAGGCAAAAATGTTGACATTCTGCGAAAATCTGGACAGTTGAGAGCTACAAGAGACTGTTGAGATTTTAGGAGGGACAGTGCAGAAAATCAAGGAAAATCAGGCATGTTTCCGTTTCTTTAATTTTACAAAACTTATTTTTTTCTGGTATTCTGCTCTGTCCTCAGAGCATATCCCAAACGAAAAGTCTGGCCAGTCAATATTACTTCAGTGGCCAGTCTTTTTTCTATTGGTATATGCTTGATTTACAACAGGCATGCTGGTTAGGGTGTCCAATTAGTGTGCATGTGTTTGAATGGCAATCACACATTATTGTATAATCCATAGTTGTCAACTTTACTTTTGCCAGATATTTTGTGATTTTCTTTTTACTTTGTATTTACTTATTTTCAGCTTTTCCATCTTACAATCACTCTACACACATCAGACTTTATGATACGGTAACTTCACTCACTTTTCAAGAATCATAGGATCATAGGAGTCGCAAAGCAAATGAACCGCAAGGCCATTTTTTGCCTTGGCAGTATTTGTTTTTAAGTCATGCCTCTCTTTTTCAAGGAAGGTCAGGTTAGCAATACTGGGGATGAATTTACGAACATCAGCCAGCTGTTTAGTTCTTTTTTAAAGGCAGACAGTGTGTCACACTGCCTAACTTGAAGATGAAGTTTGTTCCAGTTCTGCATGATAAATCTATCCTTGTTCTTTGCCTTATTTATCTGTTGGTGTAGATTTAGATTTCTGGTCTTAGTGTTAGCTGGACTGTTTAATTTATTGATGTATAAGAATTCTTGGACTAGTTGAAAACTTCAAACTACAGATGTTCGAAGTTTCATCTGGATGAACATCTCAATGTTCGAAAGTTTATATTAGAGAATACAGTGTGCATTCGCTAATATAAACTGTCGAAGAATTGTACAGAGATCGTGGTACAGTGCAGTTAGGGAAATTCATTCCTTTCCTCACTGTAGTGCGATTTCGGAGTTGGAATATATAGTTAGCAGGGGGGTGTGGGGGGTGTAGGGGAGCTTGGACCCCTGCAAAAACGTGATGTCAGGTATAGGAGGTCACGTAAAGTGAACTCCTGTAGCTAACATTAGGCGATGTTTTTGAAAACAATGTCGGATCAGCTGATTTGACATTTTAACTTGTTCTGTATTTTAAATTTCGAGGTTTACTTTCAATATGTGGGTCAGAAAATTATTCTGACCTTCGATATATATATATATATATATATATATATATATATATGTATATATATATATATATATATATATATATATATATATATATATATCTATAAAGTTAAAACTACATTATAAATAAATATATCCCAACCTACCTACAATAGGGCTACAACTGAATAATGCAAAGTACAATAACATTATACATTTTGATAATCACAGCACTTGCTGTTACTGCGAACAACACCTCATACCATACTAATACTACCTCCAGCTTAATAACTCTATCACCCACCAACCCAACTCTCCCAAAACAAGACTCAGCACTCTTAGAGTTACTTCTTCAAGGTTATAATCTGCTCAGGAAAAACAGGATAAGCAAATGAGGTGGTGGTATTGCCATATTATACAAAGGCAACCTTACAATAGACATTATAAGCATAAATCCCCCTACATTTAATAACGCAGAGACCTTATTCAACAAAGTAAAACTCAAAAGCAACTGAACATAATTGGTGCATATATTCCCCCTGCCATGAAATTGACACTCTAGAAGCTATACTCCACTGCTCATTCCAGGCCCTCCCCCAGGGAGCACTCATACTATGAGACTTTAATATTGACTTGTCCTCATGGCTTTACTCAACTAATCGAAATTCCGACCAGAATATTTAAATCTTCTAAGAAAGAATCATTTCTAGACTGTATACTCACCAGTCCACCTACTCAACCCTATATCTCTGGGACACTACCTGACAGTCTCAGCAACCACCAACCTACTTTCACCTTAAGGCACCACATTAAACCCACAAAACCTCCTCTCCACAACAAATACGCTATACAAAAACTTAAAATCCCAAAATCTCATAACTACTTTAAATCATTGCAACTGGTTACCCCTTTTAAACCTCCCCCTAGGTGAAGCAGTGCTCTACTTTCCTAAACATACTCGGCCAGCTTGCCCCTACTAGAATAAGAACAAAATCCAACTATGCCCCCTGGCTTACCAAAAATACCTGGCAACTCCTAAAACAGAGAGATTAATCATGGGAAGCATGGCACCAAAACAAAACCATCCAGAATAGGCAAAACTACCTTGAGCTAAGAAACAAGTCCAAAAAACTAATAAGACTTGTCAAGCAAAACCACTACTCTGAGGTACACACCAAACACAAAAGAAGCCCTCAAAAATTTTGGGAAGCCATACATAAAATACTACAACCAGGGAAAACAACTCCTCCCCCTAATATTGATACCTCCACTAGCAACACTGCATCACAGTTTAATGAATACTTTACCAGCTCCATTCAAAACCTGATTAATAACAGCTCTCCTACAACTAAAACAAACCCCCAAACATCAACCTTTAACCAAAACCATTACTCCCTACAACCAGTCCCTACCAATACAATATATAAATATCTGACCAATACAATATATAAATATCTGACAAAAACTAAAGCCCATTACCCTTGTGGCTGAAAGACTCCCAGGGGAATTCATCAAGATTGCTGTCAAAGCAATCTCTTACCCATTGCCCATACTAAAAAACAGGTCAATAGCTGAACAACATATACCATCCCTCTGGAAAATCTCTCATATAATACCAATACACAAAGATGGCAATTCTACTGACTTAACTAACTACCGTCCAATTGCCGTACTATCCCCCCCTTTCAAAATTCCTTGAGAAATGCATTCACTCCCAAATACTAAACTACTTACTAATAATCTGCTGGCTGAAACACAACATGGATTCCACCCAAATCATAGTCCCACTAGTCCCCTTATCAGTTTCTCCAATACCATAAATCAACAATGCAACAAAGGTAATCTTGTTTCTTCCATATTCTTAGTCCTCTCCAAAGGCTTTGATATGGTTTCCCATTCCAAACTACTAACCATTCTCTCAGAACTCAAATTTCACAACTCCATGCTATCATGGTTCAAATATTATGTCTCAAACCTTCAACAAGCCATCAAATGGGGAAACCCCCTATCCCCCCTTCTTCCTGTAAACTTATGTGTTTCACAGACATCCATCCTTGGAACCCTTCTCTTCACCACATTCACCAACAACCTACACAAGGCTACTCTCCATGCCAACCTAGTCTAATATGCCGATGATTATAACCTAATATGCTCTGCCCTATCACTCCACCAATTACAAAAAAACACCCAAGAATCCTTTTCAGCAATAGAAAAATGGCTTTCTGACTCACAACTAATACTTAACCCTAAAAAAACCCAGCTAATGTTATTCCAGCCCTCGAAGGCTACTGACCCAATTCCATTTTATAAAATAACATCCTCTAACAATACCCCCATCGCACCCATTGCCCAAACTGAACAACTAGGAATAATCATAGATCACAATATGAAATTAGAGAAGTATGTAGCTCAAATCATCACTAAGGTTCACAAAATGCTAGGTACCCTCTATAGATCCAAAAATTATCTAACCTCTGAAAGTAAAGTCACCGTTGCAAGAACCCACCTACTCTCCACACTACTGTATACCTCTGCAGTACTAACCAGCCTAAACAAATGTGACCTATATAAACTATCTGCTACAACAAAATAGCAAAATTTGCCACTGACTCATTGTACTAATCCCATCATTGCCATTCACTTAAAAACTATCCTGGCTAGAATTACTAAACTTAGTAACTTTCACCCAACGTACTATAGCCCACCAAATCCTCTATTACCCCCCAAAAATCCAGCTCTGCAGGAACTACTACACCACTGTCAGTAATCGTCCACTAAAAAGTACCAACAAATCAATTATCAATAAATATGTTGAATAAATCAAGTATCAACAAGTCAACAAATTAAAACAAATTTCTCTCCTATTTCTCTCTCCTTGCTTGCTGTGACTATTCTCCTTGGTGATGTGTTGTGAGATAAGGGCCCTGCTAGATTATACAAACTAACTTAATTTTAACTGCAATTAATTGAATGTTTGGGATTTGTATTCTAGTAACCTTTTTTTGAAATGTGTTAAAGGTATATCTTCTATCATTTTTATTTATTGTGTAGTTTTGCAACCATTACGCATGTGCTCTGTTTTTTCTTGAACATGGTCATTTCAATATTAACTGACATTTTTTGAATGCTCTAAGTACGTGCTTTAATTGTTTAAACAGGCTAGGAATGTATATTGTATTCTAGTTTATGTAGCTTACTTGGTTTTACTGTTAAGCACTTGCGTTTGTGTTGCAATTGCGATCAGTTGCTCGGTAATCTACAGCATTTATTGTAGTTGCTGGTTTGGATAGTTTATTCCTGTTTTTACTCTGATAAGGTAATTAGCTACACTCAGTTCTTGCTTGATGAGTGTAATTTCTATTGAGGTTATCTTATGTAATTAGAAAAGTTTTTGATTGCTTTATCTGCTGTTAACCAAGGAAGCAAAATAGTTTGTGGATGGAGCATTCAGTTACATACATCTTATTATGCATTTTTACAGAGTGAACCACAAACCATAATATTGTGTTTTACCTTCTGTATATTGATATTTTTGCTATATTGTGAGTACTATGGACTTTGAATTTACTTGTACACAATTTCTAAATAGTAACTATCAAAACCCTCATAGTGTTGACTTGTTTTATACTGTCTAATGCCTTTTTTGTATTAGTCTATCAGATTATCTTTGCACGCTTAATACTGACCCTTGTCTTAGTGAGTTTGTACTTGTATTTCTTTCTTTTTGCTCATTTTAATCCTGTTCCTTTCTTCCCTTTTCTTAGATTTTGCCTAGAACTTTCTTACTTCACCTCTGCAAGTGATTAGCGACCTGCTGAACATCCATTCGCAACCACCCTTTGTTTTTAAACAAATAAGAAATAAAGTATTTGGCCAAGAACTATAACACTGTAACAGTGCATCTCTGCATATAACTAATGACCTTCTGAATATCCAGCTTTTCCATCCTAAAGTGTATAAACAAACAATACAAGTGTAGTTGTCTTATGTCTTATAATCATAGTATTATCCTTATCTAACCCCTGCCTCTACCTCACATTGCCTGCCTACTTTTAGCCCCTAGTACATAGATACTCTGACTATTTTTTTAAATTACACCATCCCTCGTTCTTTCCCTGTTTCCTGTCCTCTGTATAACTTACTGCATTTTTATTTTTTCCATTTTAACTATACTGACTTTCTGGTTCTTCCCCTGCTCTTTAACTAGTTTTTTTGCAGTCTATATTAAGCTATTATTCTTATCATCTAATCTTCCTTCCCCCTCATTAGCTCCTTGAATGTTTCATATCCTTCTGTTTTAATTTTTTCTCTCTCTGAGCTAGCTACTTTCACTCCTATAATTTTATTTTCTTGCCTTATATTCTTGATTGTTCTTAGTGCTTCCTTTCAGTCATGTATAGCCCTCTATGTTCACCCTTCACTACACTTGGGCTCACTCTGCTCCCCTACCCTACCCCATTCCCACCCACCCACAGTTCAATTACTTTTATCCTCTCCAGTGCCTCCCCTTCTTCCTACACAACTACTCATACACCACTTCCTCTCGACTACCCTTCCACTCTTATACTGTCAATTATAAGTTCACTTTCTCTTTACCTATCCTTCTGTACCTAATGCCACAACTATACCCTACATTTCACACAATGCAACTTATGTACATTTCTATTCAAATTCTAATACTTTTTTCACTCTCTACCTCTTATCACACTAACATCTCCCCCCTTTCATACATTCTTCCACCTCATCCACCCCTACAACTACCAGTGAATCTCAAATCTTTATAATCTCCCCTTCTCTCTTCAATTTCCCTAAGATCTGCCTTCATAAATATATATTACGTCAGCTGTATCCCCTATCCTGCAAACTCAAATCAAAATCCTTCTATCTCCACACTCCACCAACTCATCTTAACTCTACACTAGTAACATACTCCTCTCTGGGGACATCCGCCACAACCTTGGCCCTCTTGCCCCTTTCCCTAACCACATACCCTTCAATACCTCCACTACATCCCCACCTCCTTTTACACCACTCCCCCACCATCCCATTCCTCTCACAACACCTCCTAAACACCTAACTATTCCTTCTCTAAATATTCAAAGCCTTGTTAAGAAAATCTCTGAGCTTCATACCTGTATAGCCCATACCTCCCCTCACATTCTAACCTTATGTGAAACCTGGCTAAAACCCCATATCACAAACACTGAAATACTTCCACCTGGCTATAATATTTACTGCTCTGACAGATCCCAAAAAAGGGGGTGGAACAGCCATCCTCTACTCAGAAAATCTTTACCTGACACAAATTACCATCTCTATTCCCAACTGCCACCCAGCTGAACTTAATTACCATCTAAACTCTCACAAGAAATTTGCATTTCCTCCATATATATCCTCACAAGCAATAATATCCTGACCCTTGAACATATCCTCTCCTGGTTTTCCCAAAATATACCTTATGAAACCCTCATACTTGGAGATGTCAACAGTGATTGGACTAAACTAACAACTGACTATCCACAAATGTGTATTAACCTACATGGATTCCGCCAACTAATAACATTCCCCCAGTCACTTGCACAAAACCTCTTCTTCCAACTCCACTATTGACTAGATCCCACAAATTCCCCTAACCTCTACCACAGTGCTATGTACCTTACCAGATACCTTAAGTGATCATCTTCCCACCTCCATCCAAATACACACTACTGAATTACCCAAGACACACTCCTACAGAGACTGCCATAAACTATATAACTTTAATGCCAACTTATTTAACTCCATACTATCTAGCATCAATTGGTCCTTCCTTTGGCAACTCCCGCTCAGTGAAGCAGACCTACAATTTAACCACATTTTCCTAGAAACTCTCAACTCCCTCACCCCCTCCAGAAGAATTAGAATTAAAGCTAATTATGCCCCCTGGCTACCTAAAGAGACCAGAGCACTTACATAGAGAATATATAGTGCTTGGAAAGCCTGGACAAAATCCAAGGCACCACCCCTGTTCCAAACCTACAGGGATCTCAAGAACCTTGTCAAAAAACAAATCAACAATAAAAAATCCTACTGCAACTCTCCCCAACTAAGCTGTAAATCTAATTTACTTAAATTCTGGACTACCCTTAACAACATACTCCAGCCTGGTTGCCCAATCACTCCCTCCTCTTTCCCTAATAAAACTCCACTTAAAACTGCTACCCTACTCAACAATCATTTCATTGATACTGTCCAAAGACTCAAACATATTAGCCACAACACCAGCACCCCTTCTACCCCTTCCAACCCTGCCAACAAAAACCTCTTTTACTTTCATCCTGTTTCCACTGCTTACATCCAATCACTTCTGTTGAAACCCAAACCCGGCTGTCCCTCCTCAGACAACCTTCCACTTCTGCTCCTCAAACTAGCTGCTGAATCCATAGCCTTCTCCATATCCCTACTAATCAATAGATTGATACAAGAAGCTACACTTCCTGACATTTGGAAATCCTTCTTCACCAACCCTCTGCATAAAAACCGTCTCACATTCAATCAACATGGTTTTCGACCATACCACAGCACAACTATTGCCCTTCTATCTTTTAACCATAAAGTAGTAGAGGCTAGAGATAACAACCAACTCATACCCTGTTTTTTGTTGATCTCTCCAAAGCCTTTGACACTATCTCTCACCCTATTCTTCTCTCTAAACTTGCTAACTTCAATATCTCCCCTCATTCACTTCAATGGTTCACTATTTACCTATCCAATAGGCAACAGTCTGTCAGATGGCTCTCTTCCTGCCCCCCCTCTCTGCCCATCACATCTGGCATATCCCAAGGCTCCATTCTGGGTCCTTTTCTATTTAACATTTTTACAAATGATCTTCACACATTTTGCAAACTATCCTCCCTAATACAATATACTGATGATTCCACTCATCTCCATCTCCAATAACATCTCAGATCTCTACACACAGACTCAAGATGCCTTTCTATTCACTGAAAAATGGCTGTCTGATAATCATCTCATCTTAAACCCCCCCAAAAAACTCCTGCCTTTTCTTCCTCATTCTCTCTATCAACATAAATCAACCTTTGTCATCACATCCTCAAAAAAAAAAACTGTCATAGAATCTGAACCCACATTAAGCTCCTAGGTACCATCATAGATGACAAGCTCATATTTAGGTTATATATCCTGCAAAGCATTAAAAAAAACACCAAAAACTAGGTCTTCTTTACCATAGTAGAACATTTCTAACTCCCAATGCCAGACTGTCCCTGGCTCAGGCTTTTCTCCTCCCCTCCCTCCTCTATGCCCCAAACTTCACTAACATACCAGCTACAACCATGTCCAAACTCCAACAAACCCACCACAAGGTGACTAGATTTGCCACTAACTCTCATCATAACTCTCACCACTGCCTTATACTCAGCACTCTACAATGGCTAGAATTCCCTCAACAACTCCTACTTTCACAGTTACAAATCACACACTGTATAGTATAAAAACCATCCACATGCCCAGCCCTCTCCTCTCTGGTATCCTCTTACACCCCCACATGTACTTTCTGCACCTCCAGCCAATTATTCCTGGATATCTACCAACCCTACAAAATTGTTGTTAAATTACTCCAATCCACCATTGCCCAAGCTTAGAATAATCTCCCTGTCCACATAAGATCTATTCCCCACCCTAAACACTTCAAAAAGGAACTAAAATGTCACCTTCTTAACACTAAGACTTGTCGCTGTCAGGCGCCTACCTAATTCACTACAGTACTATATGCTTTTTTTCCTCCTTCTCCTTTGACTTCCATCTACAAAACCTGCTAATTTTTCTCCCCTCAACTTTAGTCCCTCTCTGCAAATAAACCCTTAGGCTATACTGCTCTACCACATGTGTATGTGTACATACTGTTACTCATCTACAAACTCCTCCCTTCTCTGTGAAATCTTTCTCACTCTCTTGGAAAATCCATTTGAATTTCATTGTCTATGTAATAAAAATTTTTTATTATTTGTTTATCATTTTATTGTACTATACTTCTTCTGTATTTCTTGAACTGATGTATTATAATCATCTGTACCTCTGGAACTTATGTATAATAATTATCTATATGTGCTTGTAACATTTGTACTGTAAAGAGCCTCAAATGGAGTTTTTTTCCTCGGGTCTTCACTGAAAATGGGCTTCTAGCCCAGCTGGACTAACCCGATTAACAAATGTCAAATAAATAAATAATAAATCACTAGTTGACATTATTAAAAGCAAATATAACTCTAGGGACTCCCTCTGTGCTATGACTGTCGCAAAGACATGGAATACACTTCCTCTAGAAATCCAGTCATTAGAAAACATACATCAGTTTAAGAGCCTTCTTAAATTACATTTATCGAGCTCATGGACTTGCTCCTGTACTAGCCCTGGGTAAAAACTACCAAACATCTTACACATACCTCCTCTCTCTCATCTAAACTATCTCTTTCAGTACTTCTAGACACTAAAATCTGACAGTATGCATATTAGCATTATAAATGCTGTGTACTCTTACACTTTACTGTGCATCACTGTGTGCCTACTGATGCAACCATCATATGTATATATATATATTCACCACTGAATACAGAGACTTGACTATATTTACCAAAAGTAAAAACTAGTCAAGAGTCTTGACACTATTTTTTCTAAATGTATAATCTTAACTAATTGTACAAATCCAACTAACTACAAAATGTTGTTCAACAGAAGCAATCGTTGTAATCTCATACTGTCTGTATTACTCTGTGCATTATTATAGTCCCTTGTGGACATTACCTCTACTTACTGTCTAATTTATCACTGTATTTTATTTACTACTGTATTTTTATTATAGTATGTTATTGCTGCATGTAGCTTTTCTCCCCGGACCTGCACTGAAAATGGGCAGCCCTGCCCAGTCAGACATTTTCCTGGTAAACAAATGTAAAATAAATAATAAAATAAATAAAATATGAAACTGAGCATTGGGATAAAACCTCCAGTCTTTCTTTGTAGTCCATGTCCTTTAGGCCTCTGATCTTTTATCTACAAATCTCTAGAGTCTTTATAACGTTTTGATTATGCTTAGTAACATAAGGGCCACTGTAATTAACAGTAAGTCTAATCAGTGTTGAAAATGGATATGCACCACAATGCCGTTACTCATTCTATATGTTTCTTCAATGGTATAACATTTCTGGTCACCTTTATGTTAAATCTGATTATTCCAGTAATATACATCATTGCTGATCAATTGTTTTCTTTTTTCCTCTTCTCCCTTTTAAACCATCAAGCCACTCCAAACTAAACATGAGTCCACTTGACTGTTAGTTATGGGGAGTACACTAAAGTGGGAGATCTCTCATACCCACCTTGGCAAACTGTTTGGTGGAACTGTAATCTTTGTAGATATCAGGGGCTGTGTGTTCTCACTGACTTCGTGGCAACTAAAGTCATTTTGCATTAATGTGCTACACCCCCCTTGGTAGTGACATGTTTGCTTGTGTCACTGTAAGGGCTAGTTATACCCCGATCTCTGTACAGTCATGCTTTTCCACAAACATAGATGTGAGTACCATTGCTATCTTGCATGCCCATGCACATGTCCATCTCTAACTGAGGACATTTTAGATCCACCTATTCCCACTGGGAGAGGACAGGTCATGTTTTGGATCAGCGGGCATGTCTGTTCAGGGACTACCATCCCCCCCTCATAGCATAGGCATACCCATCCTCCCTGTGATTTCCTATCAATAACCCGCCACACAGGTATTCGAGTCTACCAATACCTGAAACTGTTCTGTGAAAGTCAGAATGCCTAGTACTGGCATACCTGTAACAAATACTGAACCCTGAAATTCCCTACTGCCTCGACCCAGGAACATACATAAGTACCTCCCATACACATGTTTAACTTCATTAAAGATTTTTTTACTGCTTTATTTCAAAATTGTGTTGTTAAGTTGCATTTAAACAGTACTGTGTGTATTTATTGTGCTTTTTGTGTTTTTGCCTCTCCCCACCCCTTTTTTCTCTTTTTTTTTCTTATTTTGCATTCGCATTTCTTTCTCCTTTTTTGTTTTGCTTCCCTGAAATTTTTATACAGGTTCAAATCCCTCAGGAACAGAACAGGCACATATCTTCCATGCTAGGGACAGATCACTCTTTGCTTGGAGTGGAGGCACCAGTCCTGCAGGCACTCCAGCATGTGGCAGCCAGGCAAGCCTCACAGAAAGTGGGCCTTGGAGTTTGGTTAAGGTCATACTGGTAGACATAGTGGACAACCGAATTCAGCCAGTCAAAGCCTCTCTTCAGCATGTAGAAGACGCACTTTCCCAGTTGATGCTGACCAGTGCTCCAGCACAGGCTGCTACCCCCCTCAATATCAAGGTCTTTCATTGTAACACTATCTGGCAGTTGATGTGTTTGAAGCTCTGTGGACTGGGATTCCAGCTGGCACTTTTTCAGCCCTTCTTCCCTTACTGCTTCTCCAGCAATCGCCTGCCTATTACCACCCACACTACTCTTTAAAAAAACAATTGAAAAAACGGGGGGCTCTATCTCCTGACAAAAACATAGTCCCCATCACCTTTTACTTCCTTCAGCACAAACCCTCTTGATGTTTCCCTTGTGTGTTTATCTTTTTGTTGTCTCCCCTATTTCCAATCTGTCTTATCACCCCCTTTCTATTCTTTAATGAAACCATCATGGTATCCACAAAAGGATACCCATTTATAAAACAGTTATATCCCCTTTTCCTTAAAAAAAGAAACAAAACTCAGTTGCTGTGCAGTCCACAGTTTTTTAATGCTTTGAGCATAACTGCACTCAGCCATACTTGTCTACAATATGTCAAGGCATATACAACTTATGATTTTGCAAAGTAATTTGCAGTTTCAAAAGGGTGAACTTTATATCATTAATTCATTCTTGAAAAGTGGGTGCATTTAAAGAAATTGCTTTGCTTTTCTGTAATTCATCATAAATGCATTTTGGTGACTATTTGCAAATCTGTGTAGCACTGCTCTCTCCAAATGACTGTTGTGCACTTGCATAGTCATGTACTATGAATACCGGACATAGTGAATCAGCTGCATAGTGTTTCTTGGCTCATAGTAAAGCTTAAACATTTGCCAGATCACTGTTCCATTTGTTTATGCCCTCTGAAAACTGAAACATATTATGATTTTTCAGGGTTTCTTCCCTGTGATATGCTAAAACGTTGGTCCCAGTACCTGTTAAACATTCAGGAAAAACTGAACTTCTGAATCCACAGTTTCTAGCGTTTAGATAAACTACCAGGAAAAAAAATATTATCAGGATGCTGCAGTTACTGTTTCTCAAGCAAACAATTTCAGAGTTGCTTTTAATTACTTCTGACATCACATACCATGTTTTTGAACTGCAATATGGTTTGTTCACGTCTGACACGAGGTAACATCTGCTACACTAATATGACTAAATGAATGAGAAAGATGCCAACTGAATACAGCCAGCTTTATTAGGATATGTATTACAGTACACTATATTTTATGATGTCATAACATATAACATACTTTCTTTTAACATAACAGGCAAAGCAGTGTCAGTTCTGGGTCTATATTATAATTGCAAAAGCTGTCTTTCGTGAATACATGTACATTGACACATAAACATCGAAGAACGAGAACAGCGAAGTACCAAAAATGCGAAATGGAGAATGCCGAACACATTCCCGGAAGTAACAGCACCATACAGGTAAGGTAAACTAACTGTACAAACCTTACTTAAAACACTTTTTCAAACATTTTTGCAGGGAGAGAAGCCCCCCTGCACCCCCCTGCACCCCCCTACTTATATATACCAACTCCGAGACTGCACTACAGTGGGGAAAAGGATTCATTTCCTCATCCCCACGATCACCCTGCTGGCCAAGAAAATCCGTTCGGCATTCTCCATTTTGCTCTTTTGGTACCTCGCTGTTCTCGTTCTTCGACGTATATGTGCCGATGAACATGTATTCGCGAAAGACAGCTTTCGTGATTCTGATATAGACCCCCAATTTCTTGTATCTCTACACATATATTACATGTGCTATGACAGGAATACCATATGGATGGCATCTATCTGCTTGGCTGCCTCTGTCTGGTCCATTTCCTCTCCAAAAAAAGCTCAACATACTGTTCAGAGTAGGGTGTTTGAGTGTGCTCAGACTCAGAAGAGTTTGTTTTAATTTTTGTATTTGTAATGCATGAAACATTTGGAATGCTATACTATATGTTTACCTTTCGGTCAACTTCTCCACATTCTACTGAGCACTTCAGGTGATCCTGCACTTTACTTACAATAAAAGATTAAACCAAAAATGTGTATCCTGACTGATATCTCTCATATTTTAATTTGTATCACTATGATTTTTCATCTCTGTGTATAACAATAAATATGAACACAACATAAAGCATTCAATACTGTCACATTATTTCAGCTTCTGTTCATCAATTCCACTATATCAGTTGAACATTCGTTGAAGTAACAAAAATGAAATACAATACAATGCTTAATGTTGATGGAAAAATGATGGTTTAATAGGATAACAGTTGATGACTTTCTACCAAAGCTGATATCTGTTTCATATATCCTCAGTACTGAACACAGAGCATTATTTAAAACTGAAGAACTAGTAGGCAATTAAAGAGTTTAGTAAGAGTTTTTTTGATTGCATCTGCTTTATTTTCTGAAAAAAAAAACAGAAAAATATACTTGTTTCCTGCCTTTCTAAGCTAGCATAGTCCAGTTTTCAGGTTAAGTGCCGAATTCAGGGCTGTGTTACAAATCTCTGTGTTTGCCCATACCTTACCTGGATAGAAGGAAGTTTGTCTGTTCACCTGTGAGAGAGGGGAGCTTTGAGCAGCCTATCTGTCCCTGGAGGAGCGGTTTCAGCCCAGAAATTAGTAGTTTATTGGCCATTTTGGGCTAATTTCTATCTCTTTCCTTTCCCTGCTATAAATACTGCATTTGCCTGTTTTGCACTCCAGGCAGCGCTGGTTAGCTAGGGTATAACTATTCCCGGCTCCACAAAGTCTCCTGTTCAATTTTTCCCTTGAAACTAGACAAACTTTCAACTTAAGCACTCAAGCCATTCATTTCTCAGCCCGGCACTTGCTCAAAACTCATAGCAAGCACTTATAAACCCTAGCACTAGACCCTCCTATACTGTACAGAAGGACAAGGCTTTCTATTCAACCTTACCAGCCATTCAGTAAAACAGTTCACTGTACCTATCCAGGCATGTCCAAAGGGCAGTTTCAGGCATTATCTCCAGTCCAACTGGTGAATCTGGACATTTTGAGGCAATGTTACAACTGCCTCATGTACACAGACAACCCTCTCCTCCTGCCACCAAACACTAATACATGTGAGAGATGCAATTATACAGCCAGACTGGAGGCTAAGCTCTCTCAACCCAAGGCTGGCTTAGACAGTCAAGAGGAGAAGGGAAATACTTGCATCACACCACCAGTGACACATAGACGCATTAAACCAGCACTGGCAAAAACACACACATAAATACACAAAAACATACTCGGAGGCTCTAAATAAAAATCTGCAAAAGCAACAGAGACCTCCAAAGCAGACATCCAAGCAACATCCACCCCCCAACACAAATCATGAAACACATACTTCACGAAACCAGTGTGCCATGCAATCACAGCTGTTAAGGCAAAATAACATATCAAATATACTAGTAATAGGTGACTCTGTAGTCAGGCACACTGATGTCCCACTCACTAGGCTGAATAAGGAGAAGTTTACTGTTAGCTGCCAGTCAGGTGCCAGGATCCGCCACATAACACAAGCACTCAGGTCACTCCAGAACAAGTACAAATACGACTCTGTCATTGTCCATGTTGGTGTGAATGACCTGAGTCGTACCTCCCTGGACTACATGAAAAGAGACATGGAAGAGCTCTCTGATCTTGTAGCCCAGGCCAGTATGACACTGACTCTGAGTAGCATCCTACCCTCACCAAGAATGATACCACAGTATAAAGAAAAAAATTATCAATTTTAACAATTGGCTAAGTTTCTGGTGTCATTCAAAGGGGATCCAGTGTCTGTCCACCTGGGATGACATGCTCGACAAGCCACGCTGATTTGCTAGAGACGGCTTGCACCTGTCACCCTTAGGCTTTTGAATACTGGCTAAGGCTCTTGCCACCCCCATAGTGCCTTTTTTAGGCAAGGCTCAAAAGACAAACCCACTGCCATAAATAGCACAAGTAAAAAAAAACTGAGGGTAATGCTACTCGATGCCAGAAGTCTAAACTTGAAAATGCTTGCAGTCAAGGAACTCCACAGTATGGAGAAAATCGATATATGTGTAGTAACAGAAACCTGGTTTAAGGCTCCAGAGAGCACCCCAGCACTACCAGGCTACAACTCATACCATACATTTCGGCCACAGAACCCGGACCGAAATACAAAAGGTGGGGGCGTATCCATATTCATCAAGGATACCCACAACTCCGGGTTAGTAGCACAGCACGATGCTTCAGAAATCATCCACATGCAACTAACAATGGGCAAAACTGCAATTCAAATTGTAGCTTGCTACAGATCACTCATCATGTCCCAGGACCCCCATTCTGCATTTCTGGAAACATTGGGAAATATAAAGGTCCTATCAAACACCCTAATATTGGGTGATTTCAATTACCCAAACATTAATTGGGAGAACTACTCAAGTACTAACTGCCTTGCCCAACATTTCCTAGAATTTATAAACTCAAATGCTCTGGATCAACTGGTTAACACTCCCACCAGAGGTGACAACATATTGGACCTGGTCATCACCAACATGGGCGACCGGTGCTCCACACCGGAGGTCAAACCCTTGCTGGTTAGATCTGACCATAAACAAATCACTTTGGCTATCCACATTCTGCCCCCACCCCTGGACAAGGAAACCACCGTGAAAATCTTTTCATAAGCAAACTTCACGTTACTTAAGACCGAGGTGGAAAGTTTCAAAGCCCCCATGCTGAAGGATAACATTTTCCAAGCTGCAAAATCCTTTACTAATGCATTCTATGGGCACCCAAAAGAATGCATGGATCATTCTATCCCAAGCAAACCAAGACTCAGTCCTCCAAGAAAAGGAAACCAGTCTGGTGGACTCCTGCCATCAACAAGCTATACAACAGAAGGAGGAAACTGGTACAGAAAAGAGTAAAATCCCAAGAAGGGAAGACATCCCTGATCAGTATCAGCAAGAAACTATGATCTCTCATAAAATCATTCAAGGTGAGTCTCGAAAGAAAAATTGCCAAGGACTTCAAAGATAACCACAAGGCATTAATTAGCTATGTCAAGAATCTAAGTGGCAATGCTCAGATCTGCTCGAAGTTAGTGCAGAATGGTACAAAATACACTGAACCGACCGATATTGCCAACATCCTGGCAGACAGGTTCAGCACAAACTTCACTCCCCCTCTTACCCCCAAAAGAGCCCATAGCCATACCAGAAGAATGTAGAGCTCCTGAAATCTGAGATGCTCAGGTTAAAACAGCCCTCTCCAAAGCCAAAAACACAGCATCAATGGGACCGGACAGTGTCCCAGGCTGCATCCTACACAAGCTCAAAGATGAACTTACCCCTTACCTAAACACACGGTTCAAACTTAGCCTCTCCACAGGTTACGTACCCATAGAGTGGCACACAGCAACAGTTATTCCACTCCACAAAGGTGGAGCCACAACAGACCCTGGGAACTATCTCCCTATAAGCCTGACTAGCTTGGTCTTCAAGGCTATGGATTGCATCATCATAGAACTCATTAACAGAGACATTGGGAACCTCCAAACACTGTACCCTACCCAGTTCGGCTTTTTTAAGGGCAGATCATGCCTCCTAAACCTGGTGGACTTCTTTGAGACAGTTACCAATGGTATAGATGAGGGAAAGGTTGTACATACAGCCTACCTAGACCTCGCAAAGGCCTTTGACACCATTTCCCATTCTGGTATTATAGACAAGTTCACCAGCCTGAACATAAATCCCTACATCACAAGATGGGTTGCCAACTGGCTCAAGGACAGACCCACATGGTAAGAGTTGCAGGAGCTAGGTCTGACTCTAAACCAGTTACAAGTGGCGTTTCCCAGGGCTCAGTCCTAGGCCCTCTCCTGTTCGGCATATACTTCTCAGAGGTACAGGCAAGCACAGGAGGACTATGCCTGACCATGTTCGCAGACGACTGTAAACTAGGGGCTATAATTGACACTCCAGCTGACACAGACATCCTCCCAAAGGGTCTCACTGAGATGGATACCTGGTGTCAAAATCATTGCCTCAAGCTAAATGCCAAAAAGTGCATAGTCATCCCCTTTGGAAAAAAACAATGTACCCACAAACTACCACATAGGTGGTAGTCCCCTAAATACGGAAGACGTAATAAGGGATCTGGGAACCCAAGTAGATAATAAACTCTTCTTTGATAATCACATTGCCAAAGTGGTTAGAAAACCCTTCTGCATCACCCACCTTATCACAAAAGGGTTCGCATCAAGATCAAAAGGGGTCATTGTGCCCCTCTATCATTGCTCATCAGACCCATCATAGAGTACAACATCCCATTTGGGATGTATCTTACAAGACACCTGCAGCAGCTGGAAAGACCACAGAAGTACCTCACCAAGAGGATCACTGGCCTCAAACAGATGGCCTATGCAGCTCGACTGAAGAAACTCCAGCTGTATTCGGTTGCATACCGCCTACTCAGAGGTGATCTCTGCCTGACATACAAGGCCATGTCCAACCCAGAACTGATGGACATGCTCCACCTAAAGAAAAGCTTATCCCCTCGAACCACACTCTCTATGGAGCTAAACCTCACCACAACAATAAATAGGATGTGCTGGAGGGATAGATTCCTGTCACAGCGACTTCCCATGCTTTGGAACAAGATTCCATCAATATTAGGCAGAGCTCCTCGCTAACACTCTTCAAGAGAAACCTTGACGAGTGTATGGGAAACAGAAAGTTTACCCCTGGGATCACTTCAGTGGCTCTGCTGGACAGAGGCACAGGGAACTAATCTAAGGGGGCAGCGAAAGCCAACACATTCTGGTTAGGCTTATAAATGCCTTCGGGCAGATAACCTAGTACCTACCTATGAACTCAAGGTCTAGGCTGCCAAGATTTAGTGTGAATGTTCCACTGTGCAGCTTTCAGTATCCCAGTGAAACAACTGCTAAGTCAGTAATGAATTTTCTTCCAGTGATGCTGCAGAAGGAGAAGTTGGTAACAAAAAGGACCTTAATGCAACTCCTAATGGTAAGTAAAGGATGAACTTATTGTCTTGGCCCCAGAGCTTTGCTAACTGCTTTATTTTGTTTCTGTTGTGTTTGAAATGAGACTTTGAGAACAACTACCACTACAGCCTCATAGATGAGGCAGTTAGCAGCAAATTTGCTGTATACTGTAGCCCTGGGTTTGATTACTGCAGTTTTACACTTGCAGTTCATACAGCCTACTTCGATCTGGCCAAGGCCTTTGATACCATTCCCCACTCAGAAATTATTGATAAAATCACCAAACTAGGCATCATCCCCCTATATCACTAGGTGGGTTGCAAATTGGCTCACAGATAAGAATCCACAATTTGAAAGTACCGGACTCCAAGTCACGAGTGGAGTCCCACAGGGATCGTTCCTGGGTCTTCTCCTGTATGCCATCTACTTCTCAGAAGGCCAGGCCAACACAGAGGGAATCTGGCTAACCAAGTTAACAGATGACTGCAAGCTGGGAGCCATTATTAACTCCCCAAGTGATGTAGACATCATACAGAAAGGGCTCACTGAGACCAATGACTGGTGTTGAAACCATGGCCTTAAGCTTAATGCCAAAAAATACATCATCACCCCCTTTGGGAAAAACTTAGTTTCCACTAATTACCACATCAATGGGATCCCACTGAACACTGAAGGTGTTATAAGAAATTTGGGGACACAGGTTAACAGCAACCTCTCCTTCGACCACCACATTGCCACTGTGGTCAGAAAGTCCTTCTGTGTGGCACATCTCATTACCAAGGGTTTTGCATCCAGGAAGAAAGAGGTCATCATCTCTCTATACTCTTCCCTAATTAGGCCAATCATCGAGTATAATGCTCCATTTGGCATGTACCTTACTAGACACATGCAACAGCTGGAAAGGCCACAAAAGTACCTCACGAAGAGGATCCTAGGCCTTAAACACATGTCCTACATGGACAGACTCAAAAAACTCCAGCTATTCTCTGTCTCAAATCTACTAAGAGGTGATATCTGCTTGACTTACAAAGCCATGTCTGACCCAACTCTGTTAGAAAGGCTACATCTAAAGACATCCCAATCCCTCAACACCACACACTCCAGAGACCTCAACCTCATTACCACAATCAACAGAACATGCTGGTAGGACAGGTTTATAACTCAGAGACTGACCATGCTCTGGAATAGACTTCCATACATGTCAGGCAGAGGACCTCACTGCTCCTCTTCAAGAGAAATCTTGATGAATGGATGGGAAATAGAAAGCTTACCCCGGGATCACTCCAGTGGCTCTACTTGATAGAGGCACTGGGAACTAACGTCAGGCAGCACAATGCCAGTGCACTTCTATGGGCTAGGCTTGTAAAGGCTCCAGGGCCATTAGCCTAGTACACACCTATGAATCTATGAATGTGTACCACTGTGGTAGCATGTATTCATATATCAAAGTAAATGGATGGCTATCACTGTTAAATGCAAAAGTAATTAAAATGTAGACTTACACAGTGTGTGTGGGGGGCAGACAAATCAAAAACCTGGCTGTGAGAGACTTGGTTATCTAAATGAAAGGACAGCAGTTAAGATAAAGAATGAGCAGATTCAGCTGGAAGTTCTGTTTGTGATGCAGATGGCAAGATGAATGATGGGAAGGGGGAAATAAAAACAGAAAGAGGTCCATGCCAAGCAACTTCCACCTTTTGACAAAATCTATAAATAACTGAGTAAATAAATAAATAAATACATAAATAAATAAATGCATACATACATACATACATACACACATACATAAATAAAATAAAATAAAATAAAATAAAGACAGCTTAGCTGAGAAAGGTAAATTTGGGAATCATGCAATGCCTAGTCTTCTTTTTTTTCTTTTGACTCCTCCCATTAGGAGTCGCCACAGTGGATCTTCTGTTTCCATTTCTTCCTGTCTTCTGCTTTATGCACTGTCACACCAACGACTCGCATGTCTTCTCTCACCACATTCAGAAACCTTATCTTAGGCCTTCCTCTTTTCCTCTTACCTGGCGGCTCCATCCTTAGCATCCTTCTCCCAATATACTCAGCATCCCTCCTCAGCACGTGTCCAAATCAATGCAATCTCACTTCTCTGGCTTTGTCTCCAAACTGTCCAACCTGAGCTGACCCTCTAATATATTAATTTCTAATGCTGTCAATCCTTGTCACACCCAGTGCAAATCTTAACATCTTTAACTCTGCCACCTCCAGCTCTGACTCCTGTCTTTTCGTCAGTGCCACCATCTCCAACCCATATAACATAGCTGGTCTCATTACCATCTTGTAGACCTTCCCTTTCACCCTTACTCATACCCATCTGTCACAAATCACTCCTGACACTCTTCCCCAACCATTTCACCCTACTTGCACTCTCTTCTTCACCTCTCTTCCACACTCACCATTACTCTGAACTGTTGATCCCAAGTATTTAAACTCATCCACCATCGCCAACTCTACTCCCTGCATCCTCCCTCTCATTCACACACATATATTCAGTCTTAGTCCTGGTGACCTTCATTCCTCTCCTCTCCAGAGCATATCTCCACTTCTCCTGGGTCTCCTTAACCTGTACTCTACTCCAATTACAAATCACAATATCATCTGCAAACATCATAGCCCACGGAGACTCCTGTCTGATCTCGTCTGTCAACCTGTCCATCACCATTGCAAATAAGAAAGGGCTCAGAGCTGATCCTTGATGTAATCCCGCCTCCACCTTGAACACATTTGTCACTCCTATCGCAGACCTCATCACTGTCACACTACCCTCATATATATCTTGTACCACTCTTACATAATTCTCTGCCACTCCTGATTTTCACATACAGTACCGCAACTCCTCTCTAGGCACCCTGTCATATGCTTTCTCTAAGTCCACAATGACACAGTATAACTCCTTCTGATCTTCTCTATATTTCTCCATAAACACCTTCAGAGCAAACATCACATCTGTAGTGCTCTTTCCCAGCATGAAACCATACTGCTGATCACTAATCATCTCCTCCCTTCTTAACCTAGCTTCCACTACTCTTTCCCATAACTTCATATTGTGGCTGATCAGTTTTATCCCTCAGTAGTTACTACAGCTCTGCACATCACCCTTATTCTTAACAATTAGTACCAATACACTTTTTCTCTGATCTTCGGGCATCCTCTTACTTTCCAAGATTTCATTAAACAATCTGGTTAAAAGTAATTAAATTAGAACATATTTCATGAGTGGTCTCACTTCTCATCTTAACAGCTCTGAACAAGTTGGAATCATTCTAAAAAGGACACTGGCAAATGACTTATATGACACAAAATTAGTTCATATAAATTTAAAGGGCATTTAGAAATATGTTATGAATTAAGTATTTTGTGAGTTTCTGCAGTTAAGAGAAAAAAAGACAAACAACCAGATTCAGTAAAGCCTACAAGGTACATTTACACTGTGTGCACAGTAGCACACTGTTTTGGATTCAGTAAGCAGCTCTACATGGTGTGTAGGGTCATGCACAGCCTTGCAAATAAGGTACACACCATGACATGCAAATTACAGCATAAGCAGCTGAACTGTAGGCTAATCAACCAATCCAAGATGGAGGAGCTATAAAGCAAAAGTGCTGTCTTTTCCTGTGAATTTCAAAACCTGTTGGAATACAGCCATGGAAAGGAGTCTACACAGAAACAATATTAGGGGCTGCTGTTGTTTTAATTCATGTATATGTGCAACAGGCTGACGTCTATGCTGCTGCTGCTACAAACAGAGCAAGGCCAGGAAGGTGAAGAGTTTTCAGACCATGGGGAACTTATCACAACCTACATGATGGGGAAATTGTAGAGCACTACAGGGTGGATAGAGACACTGCAAGAACTCTGCAACCTCTGTCGTCCTCAACTCAGAGCAAGGGCAAACCAAAGGGAACCCATCTCAGTGGAGACAAAGGTATGCGTAGCACTTAGAATTTTAGCTACAGGTGACTTTCAGAGGCCAACAGGGGACATGCTGGGGGTGTCACAGACATCAGCATCAAGGATCCTCCCTCAGTTTTTGAATGCTATGCTCCAACATGCTAGTGACCATATATATATATATATATATATATATATATATATATATATATATATATATTTTTTTTCCCCGTACTCCTGAGGAGAGGGCCAGAAATATGCAGGAGTTCTACCCTATAGCACACTATACTGAAATACTGGGTGCCATAGATTGCACACATGTAGAAAGTAAGGGACCATCTGGGGAACAGGGAAAACTCTGAATTAATAGAAAAGGCTTTCACTCTATTAACTGCAAGTTATCTGTAATGCCGAGGGAATTTTATTGAATGTGTGTGCTGGTAACCCTGGAAGTTATCATGACTGTCATATCTGGCACACCTCCCAAATGAATAAGATGTTCACTAGGAGTGATATCCCACAGTACATTTATGGGAAATGCAGGTTATGCACTAGAACCATGGCTGTTGACATCCATCAGAAATGCACGCACACCTGCTGAAGAACTCTATAATGAGGCACACACGCTCAAACCAGAAATATCATAGAGCAAGTGTTTTGGCTGCTGAAGTCATGGTTCATGTGCCTAGATACATCTGGGGGAGCCCTGCAGTAAAATCTACAAACATGTACTGAAATATTCCCAGTATGTGCCATGGCACACAACATCATCCTGAGAAAACAGCTTCAACAGGATCAACAAGGGGAAGGAGCACACATCTCACCATCAGTGCCAAGGTCACCACAGCCACACTCAGATGAGGAGTCAGAGGGCAAAGGAGCAGCTGATTTAGGTGTAGGCAGACATAGGTGTGCTTAATATGTCCTCGCATTGGCTATGAGATAATGCATAGCACACTCACTCACCACCAAAGGGCCTAAAACCTTCCCCCTATGTTCATTCATATAGTAACACTGATGCCAGGCAACTCTCACAACCTTTACCTTTCCATTTATTGGCTGTTTACTTCTTGCATTAGAAAGAGTCAACCATGAACTAAAACTGTTGAACTGCTGGAGTTACAAGGTAAGTGCTGAACCTGGAGTGTATTGTGTAATAATATAAATTACTGGCATATCCTTGCATTTTGTTACATGGTAATGTAAGCAAGTAAAAGTGGGAGATTTGTACAGAAATGACCTTAACATGTAATAACAGCGACTTATTTGACATATATGTGTCTATTATTAAGTAGTAGGCCTCAGGCATCAAAGGTTCACACAGTCATACCTCTCAAAAGTAGTGATGGTCACTGCATGTCATTAGTTTAGCACCATACATTTGTACTGGAAAATTATTAAAGAGAGAAGTTAGAAAGTGATGATACACATTGCAGTTTCAGACTTCACAACCCTCACAAGACCATTCACAACAAAGATGGAAAATGTGATGCTATCAACTGTCTAACTTTCTAATATCAATATAAGTCACACATACAATTACCACTTCAACATCACAAATGCAGTTGCAGTAAGCACTGTCAGCTATGCACCCTGAGCATCAGACACAGAACTTATGTATCCCTGAATCCAAAAGATACAAAACAGGCATATGGCATAGATATCATCACTTGTACAGGGTGTTGGAGGGCAGGAAGTCTAGGCTGACACAAAAGGTTGGTGAGTGTGCGTGGATAAGAAAGAGAAGCAGTATAGACATTTGGATAAACCAACAAATGACCTGTAAGACAAAATGGGTTTTATGCTGCACTGCTGAACCATGTAACTGTTGTGTATGTGTCTGTAGAGATCCTCCAGGTGAAATTGGTGTATGAGTGTCTGCATGAACACAGCCGAGCTCTGTGCTAACTTTATGTCTGGGCATGTCAGACAGGTGTGAGCCATGTGTGGTAGAGGTGGTAGTTCATCTGTGTCATTCCATACCATGAGAACTGTCTCTACCAGGAGATGCACTGGCATATCCACATTCATGGTCAGATGCACTGCTGCTACCTGAATGTGACTGATGTCTGCTGGATGAGCTTCCCTCATAAGTAAGTCCAGGATCACGACCCCATGCCCTGCCATGTTTGTGCGTGGCCCGCTCACCCACTGATGGAGCAGTAGAAGTACTGCCACTATGGTAGCATGATCAGGCACAACCACAACCACATTGGCTAATAGAAGATGATGTGGCTGATCTACACCCATGAGGATGCCATCCTCCTCCCAGCAGACATTCCATCACAGACTCCACTCATTCCAATGTTTCATTTATCTGATCCATTGAATTGGCAACACGGTGGAGGCAGTCACACAAGTCTACTTGTGCAACATCTAAAACACTAAGCATTTCTCTGAAGCACCTATGAGAATGTGCCTATATTTCCATGATGGCCCTAAACATACATTGAGTGACACAGGAAGAGACACCTGGATCAGGTAGAGGATGGACAGGAGGCCTCCTTCAAGCACCACTAACAACCTTCCTATGTGGGACTTCGCCCATACATTGGCTGCAGCCAGAGTCAACAGGTACTGAAGCTGCAGTAACCACACTTCCCTGATCAATTGTCTCGCCCTCCACCTATCCAATATCTGTGGGCTCACTGGAATGGGTAGGCATAGGCCTACTGGCTGTGTCCAGTAGAATTTCAGGGGATGGCTGTATGTCAACCTCAGTGTCAGATTCAACCTCTGCACCCCCCAGCTGTGCCTCTGTTTGGTCAGCATAGGTTCATAGGTAAGTACTAGGCTATCTGCCTGAGGGCATCTATAAGCCTAGCCAGAATGTGTTGGCTTTTGCCGCCCCCTTAGATTAGTTACCTGTGCCTTGGTCAAGCAGAGACATTAGTTCCCTGTGCCTCTGTCCAGCAGAGCCACTGCAGTGATCCCCAGGATAAATTTTCTGTTTCCCATCCACTCGTCAAGGTTTCTCTTGAAGAGTGTTAGTGAGGGGCTCTGCCTAATGTAGATTGGAATCGTGTTCCAAAGCATCATCATCAGAGCTTGCTGATACTCTGATATCAGGTGGTAAGTCCCACATTTCCACTGTCAGTTTCACCTGTGATAATAAGCAACAGACACAGGAAAAAGTAATACCTGAACTACTATACACCAATATATGCTAAGAACATAACAATGCTGCCACTATTAGACAGTACAGTAATGCACATAACAGTCCTGACATCAACATCACACACTAAAATATTTCTTTAAATTGCTTATCAGTACTAACATAAAAATAGTTGGCTTACCATGTGCAGATGATGGTATCCTCTGCATGCCAGATGGTCTTGGAAGAATTTAAGCAAATGGTAAGGACAACATCATCACAATTAACAGTAACACTGGGGGATAACACTTTTTCCCCTTTATATGTCCATTAACTATATTTTCAACAAGAACTTGGGTGACAACTCCAGCCTAAGCTAATCAGAATGTATTGTTAACTGTAAAGAAATTTACTGTGAAACAAAAGTAACATATTGATTAAAATTGTTTTACTATACAATGGTATTCGACAATTGACATACACAAGCCTACCTGGAAGCTCTTCCTGGGACATGCTTGCTGTCCCTGAAACAGTAGCACCAATGTCAAGGACATGCTATTCTGAACTTTTCTGGTAGCTGTCTGGATCCCTGACAGTGGACATGAACTCTTCATTTGCTGTTAGTGGTTGCTCTGTAGCAGCCCTCCCCCCCCCACTAGTACCCATCCAATCGCGGCTCACTGCAGCTGCTCTTCTCAGTGCAGATGAGATCATGTCAGTGCCCCTATGGTGCACCTGGTCATATGTCCTGCTGCTGCCACCCACTACATTAACATTTGCTACAATCTGCTGCCAAGTCTGCATTCTGACATATATCCACATCCCCTCTCAAGCAGGAAGGCACATGTTGCATAAAGGTGTCAACAATGACCTGATTCTCAAGGTCATTGAAGGGTGCTTTTTGAGGATTGAGATCCCTGGGTGGCATAGTCCTAAGGTGTCTTAAACGACAACAGAAAGATAATATACATAAGTATCACATAACTACAAAATAAATGTTCCCAGATAAAACAGAAGAGTTAGAATTTCAGTATTACTCACTGGAGAAACATAAAACAGTCTAGAGGTTTGAAATACAAACAACATACTGGATGCAAAAAAAGGAGAGTAACAATAGCAACATATCCTTGTTTGTGCTATAACAGAAATGCAGCTCCCCCCCTAAAAGAACATGCAAATGACACATTTTGCTAACAAACCATCTTTGAAATGCTAAAAGTGCTGTCAAATGAACTGTCCCTGAAACATATCTACAGATTTAACACAGAACATTCCATTTTAAGGTATTGCCAGTCATGTATACCTGTGAAATCCCCAGACAAACATGGCCATGCCATCAGTACACTTTTAACTAATGCATACAGATTAAAATGTAAAAGCTGTTGCTAATCAAAATATATAGATTAAATTATTATACAGATTTTTCTTAATTACATTCCAGCATATGCAGTATGCAGCTGACAAAATGCAGGCAAACCTTCTCCAGTTCAATAATCCTCTGTGTAGATATATCTCAAAGTAATAACCTCTTTTCTGTGTTCTCCACATAAACAAGTCTCCTAACCTTCACTTTCCCTAGCTAAACACTTGCCTTTTTATGATGTAGATTCAGGGCTCTCAGCACAGTGAATGATGCAAATCAGGTGTGAACTCATTAGAATTGCTGAATCCCAAATACTTGGCTCCATGTAACATAGTGCAGGCAGTTCCTCAGTGTTTGTTTATAATGGATTGCAACTATGAATGATTACTGGTTGAGAGAAGGAAAACACAACAGCACTGCAGGCTGCCCTACATCCAGAGGGTGAGTCAGATTAGATTTACAAAGTGTTTGATGTAATTTTTTCAAGTTTGGAAATGTAAGTAAGCAACACACAATTCACAGGTTCTGTTCATTAACATCCGACCTCCCCTCCATTTGTTGGCAACTGCATATGATATTATTGCCAATTAATATCCTCACACATTTAAAGACAATGATATAGAATGGCTTACAGACTGCAGGTCTCAGATTGCTCTGCCCTTCTGAGCTGGAAGTTTCTGGTTAAAGGCTTATTGTGCCTGCTTATTTGAACTGTTTCTTTTTGAAATTGGTATGCTTTGTTTGCTGTAGCATAGACTAAATTCAGACCTGCTGAATGTAACTTTGTTTGCATAACTTGAGCACTAATCCAGGCCATCTTTTTTTGGAAAAGGTTCCCCTAGTGGCAGGAGTGTGCAGTTGGAACCTCTCTGATCAAAGCCTGCTGGTACGGGGCTCAGTTTTTAGCTTTTTATTGGTTAATTTGTTTAAATCAGTTTGCTCATTTGCTGTTATATTAAAAAAAATACACTTTATGCATCGCCACTTAGCTAGGGTTAAACTATTCCTGGCGCTATAAAGTCTGCTCTTCAAATTTTCCCTTAGAACTAGCCAGTTTTTTGTTTTAGCACTAAAATCTGTTTCTTTGAGCTCAGCACTTGTTCAGAACTCATTGTAAGCACTAAATAAGCTACAAATTACTACAGCAGTCAACCTTCCTCACTTGTCTAGAGGAAGACAGTTTTTAGTACTTAATAAATGAGCACCTATCCGGGCATGTCTAAGGTTCAGCTCCCGGTGTTTTCTTCTGTCTACCTTGTGAATCTGGGCAACTTGGGGCAATGCAACAATTGCCGCATGTACACAGACAATCCTCTCCTCCTACCACCCAACACTACAACCTGTGAGTGATGCACTTATATAGCCAAACTGGAAGCAAAGCTTTCTTCACCCAAGACTGGACTAGACAGTCAAGAGGAGAAGGTAAATACTTGCACCACACCACTCTCATCACATAGTCCCTCAAAACCTACACCACCAAAACACACACATAACAACACAAAACACACACCTACATTCATGGAGGCTCTCAATAAAAATCTGCTCAAGCAACAGAGACCTCCAAAGCAGAAACACATTCAACCTCCACCCCCAGACACAATCCAAATGACACATAGCCCACAAACTCATTGTGCCACTCATCCACAGCACATAAGGCATACCAATGTACCCAACACTCTAGTCATAGGTGACTCTATAGTCAGGCACACTGATGTTCCACTCACCAGGCTAAACAAGGAGAAAGTTACTGTAAGCTGCCTGTTGGGTGCCAGGATCTGGCACATAATGCATGCACTCAGGTCACTCCACAACAAGTGCAAATATGACTCTGTCATTGTCCATGTTGGTGTGAATGACCTGAAACGTACCTCCCTGGACTACATGAAAAGAGACATGGAGGAGCTCTCCAATCTAGTAGCCCAGGCAGGAATGACCCTAGCCCTCAGTAGCATCTTGCCATCACCCAGAATGATACCACAGTACAAGGTCAAAATGACTGACTTCAACAATTGGCTAAGCTTCTGGTGTCATTCTAAGGGGATCCAGTATCTGTCTGCCTGGGATGACATGATCGGCAGACCACGATGCTTTGCTAGAGATGGCCTACACTTGTCGCCCTTGGGATTCCGGATACTGGCTAAGGCTCTAGTCACCCCTATAGTGCCTTTTTTAGGCAAGGTTCAAATGACAAATTCACCACCGTAACTGGTACAAGCAAGCAAAATCTGAGGGTAATGCTACTCAATACTAGAAGTCTAAACCTGAGAATGCATTCACTCGAGGCACTCCTTAAAATGCATAACATCGACATCTGTGCAGTGACAGAGAACTGGTTCAAGGCTCCAGAGAGCACCCCTACATTACCAGGCTATAATTCATACCACACCTTTCGGCCACCTGACCTCGACCGAAACATTAAAGGTGGAGGCATGTCTGTATTCATTAAGGATATCCACACCCCCAGGCTAGTTGCTCAGCATAATGCATCCGAGATTATCCAAATGCAACTAACTCTGGGCAAGACCACAATCCAAATTGTAACTTGCTACAGATCTCCCACCATGCCCCAGGATTCCCACTCCTCATTTCTTGATACACTGGAAAATATTAGGGTAGAACCCAACACCCCAATAATGGGTGATTTCAACTATCCAACCATTAACTGGGAAAACTACTCATGGGCCAACTATTTTGCTCAACATTTTCTGGAATTCATAAATTCCAACACCTTGGATCAACATATCCACACCCCACCAGGGGCAGCAATATCCTAGACCTGGTCATTACCAACATGGGGGAACCAGTGTTCCACACCAGAGGTCAATTCCTCATTATTCAGAACCGACCACAAGCTAATCAGTCTAGACATCCACACCCTGACCCCACCCCCATTAGGGAAACCACCATAAAAAATTCTCCAAAGCCAACTTTATGCTTCTTAAGACAGAAGTGGCAAACTTCACGACACCCATGCAGACGGACAATAGAGGTACGACTGCTGAATCCTACACAAATACACTTTATAAGTACTTACAGGACTGCATGGATCATGCTAACCTTAACAGAACCAAGATGCTATCCTCCAAAAAAAGGAAGCCAATCTGGTGGTCCCCTTCCATAAACAAACTCTACAACAGAAGAAAGAAACTGTTGCAAAAAAGAGTAAAATCCCATGACTGGAGGAATTCCCTGGTCAACCTCAGTAAAAAGCTGAGATACCTCATAAAATCCTCCAAAGCTAGTTATGAAAACAAAATCACCACTGATTCCAAAGACAACCAGAAAGCATTCTATAGCTATGTCAAGAATCTCAATGGCAACACTCAGATCTGCTCTGAGTTACAGCACAACGGCACTAAATATACAGAACCAACTGATATTGCCAACATCCTGGCAGACAGGTTTAGTGCTAACTTTAGCCCCCCCATCCCACCCCTTAAAGGGCCAATCTCTATACCGGAAGAATGCAAAGTTCCTGTAATCATGGCTGCACAGGTAAAAAACACACTCTCCAAAGCCAAGAACATACAGCATCCATGGGACCTGACAACATCCCAGGCTGCGTTTTACATGAACTACTGAATGAACTGGCACCCCACCTAAGCACCATGTTCAATCATAGTCTCACCTCAGGTTTTGTGCCCACGAAATGGCGCAGAGCGATTGTTATCCCACTCCACAAAGGGGAGCCACCACAGACCCCGGGAACTACTGCCCCATTAGCCTAACAAGCCTGGTCTGCAAGGTCATGAAACATATCACCATGGAACTTATAAACAAAGACATTGGTAATTTTCAAACTCGGGTTTGTAAAAGGCAGATCATGTCTCCTAAACCTGATTGACTTCTTTGAAGCAGTCACCAAAGCCGTAGACAAGGGGTAAGGTGGTTCACACAGCCTATCTACATCTTGCCAAGGCTTTTGACACCATCCCCCACTCTGGAATTATAGATAAACTCACTAAACTAGGTATAAATCCCTATGTCACAAGATGGGTTGCCAACTGGTGCACTGACAGAACTCACACTGGGAAAGTAGCAGACTCCAAATCCCACTTCAGTCCAGTGACAAGTGGAGTACCACAGGGTTCAGTCCTGGGTCCTCTCCTGTTTGGTATCTACTTTTCTGAAGTACAGGTTATCACAGAAGGTCTTTGGCTAATGAAGTTCACAGATGATTGCAAACTAGGAGCCATAATTTAAACTCCTAACAATGTGGACATCCTACAAAAGGGCCTCACTGAGACAGATGCCTAGTGTCAAAGCCATGCCCTCAAGCTCAGTGCAAAAAAGTTTACTGTCATCCCCTTTAGTAAACACTCTGTATCCATGAGCTACCACATAGGTGGTAGTCTACTTAACACCAAAAGTGTGATAAGAGTTCTTAGGAGACAGGTGGACAGTAGTCTCTCCTTTGATAATCACATCGCCACAGTAGTCAGAAAATCCTTCTACGTGGCACACCTCATCACAAAAGGTTTCTCATCCAGAAAAAAAGCGGTCATTGTTCCCCTGTACTCGTCTCTCATTAGATCCATTATAGAGTACAACACCCCTTTTGGTATGTACCTCACAAGACATCTACAACAACTGGAAAGGCCACAGAAATACCTCACAAAGAGGATTACCAGCCTTAAACAGATGCCCTACGCAGACCGTCTCAAAAAACTCCAGCTTTACTCTGTTGCATATCGCCTACTCAGAGGCGATCTCTGCTTAACATACAAAGCTATGTCAAACCCAGAGCTGTTGGACATGCTCCACTTAAAGAAATCCCAGTCCCCCCAAGCTACATGCTGTAGAGACCTTAACCTTGTCACCACAATAAACAGAACAAGCTGGAGGGATAGATTCCTGTCCCAGAGACTTCCCATACTCTGGAGAAAACTATTTATCTTTATCAAACAACTCATTAGCACTCTTCAAGAAAAATCTTAATGATTGGATGGGAAATAGGAAATTCACCCAGGGATCACCTCTGTGGCTCTGCTTGATAGGGGCACAGGAAAATAATTTTCTTGGGTGGCAAAAGCCATGGTACCTTTTTGTCTAGGCTTGTATAGGCCCTAGGGTCGGTAGCCTAGTACCTACCTATGAACTTATGAACTGACCAGATAAGAGAAGAATGATGAATAAAACAAAGAGAGGTAAAATAGAGCAGTATATTTGCAAACAATAGTTATATTTACAAACAATAGCCATAACAGGTTGTGAAGCCGCTGTGGTGCAGCAGTAGCATTGTTGCCTCACAGCAAGAGGTTCTCCTGTTCGATTCTCGGCTGGAGCACCTTTTGTGTGGAGTCTGTATGTCCTCCCCATGGTTGAATGGTGTTCGAAAGACATGCATAGAATGGGTGTGCCTTCGTTAAAGGTTGGGCATCGTGCTGGCACTTCAGCACCCGTAAAAAAATCTGCTGCCAATCATTAGCAGACCGGAGTTTTGCTGTGGCAATCCCTAAAGCCAAAAGAAGAACAAGTCATAACAGGTTGTGTGATCACTTAATGCACTAGATCTAGAAGTAATAAATGTAAAAATAGTTGTATGGTTTCATATTACTGTAGATGATGTTGCAGTTGGTTGTATGCAGAATGATTTTAGTTTCCTGCTGCAAAGCTGTTGGTGTGGCAAAGATGGCTAAGGCACATTTCCTCTGTTCTGAAGGTTCATTGGAGTAAGAGTTAAAATCCAGAAATATGTAGAAATATCTCATGTGTACTAACATTTTCTAGTGTGTATGTTATAGATGACTTTATTAATTTCAACTACTTGTCCCTTTTTTTTGGGGGGGTAGTGTTTGCATGATGGCTTAGTGCTAAAATGGGAAAAGGAGAAAAATGAATGTCAGGTTTGGCTGTGCTTATTTTATTAGCACTAAGCCCTGCAGTGCACAAACTGGACTAGTGGGCTACCAAGGAAGCAGACAGAGCACATGCAGAGCAGCTGCAAACAGGGCATGTGTACAAGGGCAAAGGTCAAAAACAATACATTGTTGCAATGTCTATATTTCATTGCGCAAGTGCACTTAGTGGCATTGTGCAGCGATCAGCAGAGTTCCCCAGCAGCTGCAGCCGTCAAACACCTGCAGACAGGAATCAGACAGCCAATAACTGAGACCGGATAGATTTTATTAATTCTATTGGCTACTGTGCAAATCTGCTAAGTGGCCTTGTGCAGCTGGCAACACAGAGACCTTAAGAATGATTAGGAAATTAGGAAATTTCATGTAACTAGTCCTATAGCAGCATATGTAAGTGTAGGGCTGGAGTACAGATGGTCCTGGATTTTAGTACAGGGTGTGCAACCTATTTGTACTGTTGTGAAAGTGCAGTTTATAGCAATGAACTGAAGAACAGAAAAGTGGTATGTAAGGGCAGGAATGTCATACACATGGTTATGGGTTCTAATACAGGATATTCAAGACATTTTTACTGTTGTTCCACTTCCCATTATATTCACTCTCACTTCTAACACTTTAGATAGTAGAGCAAATATTAATTATATGTATGAGGGATGAGATACCATTATTGTGTTTTCAAATGTATGACTGAGGGTATGCTGTCTACCATATTTCTCTAAGCATAATTCTGCTATCTGAACTCGCACGGCCTTCACAATTGACTAAGACACCTGCACAAGTGAATCTATATATAATAACATTGTCAGGTCACACATATACATGTGTAACAGCTCAAACTGTCATTTGTATGTATGTATGATTCTTGACTATATATGAGCTGCACTTATTCTGAGGCAAAGATGGAAAATCAATGCGGTGGAAGAAAATGTTTTGTCCCTTATGCCTAAGTTAGAATAACACACTGTAAAAGTAAATTTTCCTCAGTGTATAACGACAAAAATATGTCAGGTCATTTCATTTATGCCCCAGTGCATATCTGAAAACTTAACTCACCTAACAGTTTCCTTCTAATTTCCATGCACATTTCCTGGCTACATCAGTGCACACACCTAAACTATGGCCAAGTGTCATATTAACCTTCCAGTTTCAATTATTTAATTCCTCCCTGCTTGGCACTCCTATGCTCTGCTTAACATCGTGCAAACGCAGTTGGCATTGATGCTTGAGTTTGTTTACTACCAGTAAACACAATAACTGAAATTGGTGGGAAAGCATAATTTTCCATTGTTCTAGTTCATCATCATTTTAAAGACCTACGCAGGATAAAAAAGAATGCTCTCAACTGTTGGTTGCAGGAAATGAGAGTGCAGACATCACACAGCTCTATATGTATGACAATAAGAGAGTACTTGTAAGACTTAGAAAGCTAGTTATAGGCAAGACTGATATGCATATTCCTGTTCTACTCATGTCTGTTTTTTCCACAACTCGCACTGAATATGATTTCAATTGACAGGCTCATCTTGCTCAGTTGTAGAGAGTGAGAGAAGCAAGTGATATGTGTGCAGCACAAGCCAAGTGTTATTGTAGCATTACAAGTTAAAGATAGCTTTTTTTGATTTTTATAGAGTTGTATTAAATTAAGCATGCATATCCCAATTTTAAAAACAAGTATATATGCATTAGTCTGTAGCACAAACCAGTTGTAAAGGTCCAATATTGGATTGTAGCCAGAGGTTGTGGGTTCAAATACTATGATTCCCAACTATACAATGCTGTTATTTCTTCAATAATATTTACATTCAATAAAAAAAAAAAAACTCTATACCAGTGGCACAAATGCCTTGCTGTAAACTGTAATCTGTATAACTGGAACATGCACATGTGCAATATATATGCACATTTCAAGGATAACTTTCAGCAGTCTGTAGTACAGTGTATATCTGTACAGACATATATATAATATGCAGATGATTCAACTATAATATCTGGAACTCCTATATCCTCCCTGATAACCTAGCACCACCTAAAAAAAAAACTATCAGAACTTCCTCAGTAACAAATGGTTATGTCCATGCTCTATATCTGTTATAATATATAAACATGTACCATATATCAGTTATGAATATATTAATATAACAATGTTGTTTAACAAAATATAATACTGTTTTATGACTATTGCAACTGTATCCATCTATCTGCTGCCAGCCCTATACTATATGTGTCAATAACCAGATACTACTGATCTCTAGTTGGAATATATCTGTCTGTAACTTTAACTGTAAGTGTCTCTGCAATATACAATTTATACCATTAACTAGATACTTTAAAGGATCTAGGTGAAAAATGTACCCAAGTTTGTCTGTGTGTGTTGTGTTTAATTGTCTCTTTGGAGCTTTTCTCCCCAGGCCTCCACTGAAAATGGACATATGGATAACAAATGTAAAATAAATAAAATAAATAAATAAATAAATATAATACTTCAGATAAAAGAGTTGTATAATTCTGTTAATGTATTTTATGTCATATATGATGGTACTAATGTTCTCTCTTTTTTCTCTCACCCCAACCCTCATCATTTTTTTTGTTTTATATTATGTGTCATCAAAATGTCTCCATGTCATCCATGTGGACCACATCACTAAATGCTACACAGCACAGAAAGGTAGGCCAGCCCCCACTAGACCAGCCTGTTCCCTCTCCACTGACTCCAGCGCTGAAGCCCAGCATGTCTGGCAGCCAACCTGGCAGCATTGCCTCTACTGTCCCTACACTACCTGCACCTTCAAGTAGTACTGCCCCAGAAGATGGTGCAGTGGTACACTCCAGGAACAGTAGCAGTGGTGGTAATTTCATCACCTGCAGGGAGTAGCCAGGGGTGGTGTGTAGGGTCATGCATCGCACCATTGCTGTTTGCCTATGCTAGATGAAAAGGGTGCTCTCCCTCATGATCCATAGCAGGAAGAGGCATCAGACAATCCAGTCACTAGAGGAGTAAGGGGACATTGATGACAGTCCAGTGGTGTGGACTCGATTCTCACTGTCTCCAAGCTTGATGTCCATAAACCTGTGTTATCACCTCCACCACCCCAATCATTGAGTTCCCCAACCTTTTGTGTCCATCATCATCCTTGTCTTGTTTGTCTTGTTTGTTTGCATTTGCTTCCTCACCTACCCTACTTACCTGACCGAGACATACTTATGTACCTTACCCAGCAGTCCTCTCTTATTGAATTTTAAAAAATGGGCACCTGTCCTAAAAAAATAAATAAATAAATAAATCGTCCTATACATAACTCTCCATTTTGCACACATATCTTCTTGGCACACTTAATTTGGTCCAATTGGCCATACACATAATTGTGTTGTTGTCACCTCTCTTTATGGAGGTGACAAGCCAAATTCCTTTAATATTCTGCACATATTTTCAGTTTACACTGCTAAAGAAATGGATAACAGTGGTTATTTCCTACCTCCCTCCTGCACATTCCTGTATTGCATTCCCTTTGTTCTTCCCCCTGCTTGTTCCCCATTTCACTACTTTCCTTTCTGCCCCATTTTAACACCTATAAATAATCTGGTCAAAAATAGAATCACACACAACACACATAAGTAGCAGAAAAAGCAATGGATCCCTTTACTTTTTCACCTCTATGTTTACACAGGAGTTTCAATTCACGCACCAATGCTCAGCGATGGTGAGTGGCACTGCAATGCTGTGGTTATCTCCTCACAATGCTGCTTAACCCTGCTGCAATATGCCAAGACACAGCAACACATGTACTATAAAGGATTCATGTCATTCCATTATCACTGCTTATTCAAAAGTCTTTAAAAGTATTAGATACACCTGGATTTGAATCCAGTATTATCCTGGCTCAAAAGAAATATGTCAATGCAATTACACCTGCTGCCACAGAGTCAGTTAAGCAGCAAGTGTGTTTCATAGCCTCAGTACTAACTCTCAGACTTTTCACAATGCAGCTCACATTTGTGAACTGCTTAACTATGGGCAAACATGGAAAGTACTAAAAATATGTATCTTGCAAGCAGTAACACATTGTCAATCATCATGCAACTCTGCTGTTCATTGTGCTATGGATAAGTAAATATTATTATCTATTAATGCTGTTTATTGTCCATTTCCTGTCTATGTCATGAAATTACATGTGGAAACCTAACAAACTGAAGACCTTATCAACAATGTTTCACATATTTAGAATACAGCCATGTGTTGCCTCTCCACAAGCACAGCAACCCTGGCATCTCAGTACTTTTTCCACACATATATCATCTAGACGACAGACATTCCTATCAAATGCTGTGTGATATGCAATGCACATTAATCTGGTAACATGTAGAACAAGAACTATTGACTCATAAACCTAAAAAGCCTTATCTGCAGGGCTAGGAAAGGGATCAGCATGGACCTTATCCACAGGGACATAAGTGACCTTCAACATACTTGACCCAACCTATGCTGGTCTTGTCAAGGGTAGATCTTGCTTATTAAATGTTGTGATCTTCTTTGATAGTGACCACAACAACCTGGATGAGAGATAACAGGACATACAGCTATGATTATTTATCCAAGGCCTTTGACACTATTCCCCATTTAGGTTTTACCGAGAAACTCTCCTGTCTGGGATTAACTCATACATTACTAGATGGATAGCCAACTGACTCACCAACATAATGCAAATTGTCAAAGCTGGGGACTGCACCTCCACCACTAGACCACTTACCAGTGTAATACCACAATACAGAATGTTGGCAATATCAGTCAGTGTATTTTGTGCCATTCTGCACTAACTCAGGGCGCCCAACTGTTTGGAAACTATAACTGAAGTCCAGGAAAAGGTAGAAGGCCTGTGGCTTGCCAAGTTTGCAGTTGACTGCCAACTGAACCCAATCATACAGAGTCCAGCAGCTATGTTAACATGTTACAGAAGGGGCTGACACAGACAAATGATTGGTACCAAACTCATGGACTGAACTTTAATGCAAAGGATGCCTCATTGCCCCCACTGACAATGAAGTGTCCTTGCTAATTATGATATAAATAGCACCCCTCTATGCTAAAACACAGTGTGGTGAGACTTGATAGCAATCTACACTTCAATCACTATGTGTCCATAGTGGTGAGAGTCAAATTCTACATTGTGCCCCTCATATATAAGGCCATCACATCCAAGACTAGGGAGGTCATAGGTGTGCTGTACTCTATTCTTATCAGACCACTAATTGAGTACAATGCTTCCTTCTATCTGTACCTCACCTATCACCTGCAGGAAATGGAGAAAACACAGAGGTTAGTGACTGAGAGAATTCAGGGCCTCCAAAACATGACAAACATGGAAAGACCGAAAGGCCTGTCACTGTACTCAGTATCATGCAGGCTGCTGAGAGGTGACCTATGCCTGGCCTACAGAGCAGTTTTTGACCCTGCCCTACTGGAGATTCTGGACATCTGCAAATCAAATGAGATGAGATGTGTGTGTGTGTGTGTGTGTGTGTGTGTGTGTGTGTGTGTGTGTGTGTGTGTGTGTGTGTGTGTGTGTGTGTCTAGCCTAAAGAGCAGACATGCGCATACTGCAGTTACCACTCCAATCCCATGGAATTACAGTATTTTGATAGTTACACATGCCTACACACCCATTTCATGTAGGGCTCCAAATATCTTCTCTCCAACATACCCTGCTGATGTCTTTCACTATAAGTTGACCTGCAGTCTTGTAAAAATCAGACTTGTGCTCTGGTAGTTACATAAAGAACTGACTTCTGTAGCCTGTGTACCTAGATAAGTAGGGGTTCTAGTCTCACTGCAGTCAACTGGGCATGTGTTTGTGCTCTTGCTTGACATATAGAGAGCCATTTACACCAGCACGTGGGACACTGCTATTACCTTATTCTCCTCAACAGACACAACTGATGCCATCAGCTATAAAGTGCTGTCTGAGACACTCTAAGTCAGACTTGAGCTGTGGTGCTTCACTTAAATACAGATATCTGTAGTCTATGTACTTAGATAGATAGGGGTTCTATTTTCATTGCAGTAAACATGGTCAGCAAAGGGTGGTTTTCTAGGATTGAGACACCTGGGTGGCATAGCTCTAGGTGTCCTAAAATATAACAGAAGGATAATACACATAAGTATCACATAACTACCAAATAACATTTTCCAGATAAAACAGAAAAGGTAGCATTTCAGTACTACCCAGTGAAGAAACATAAAACACTCTAGAGATTTTAAATATGAACAAGCTGGATGCAAAAAAGGAGAGCAACAATAGCAACATATCCTTATTTGTGCCATAATAGAAATGCAGCTTTGTAGCCCCCCAAAAAAAGAACAGGTAGATGGCACATTTTGCTAACAAACCATCAATGAAATGCTAAAAGTGCTATCAAATGAACTGTCCATGAAACATGTCTACACATTTAACACAGAACATTAAATTTTAAGGGAATGCCGATCATGTTCACCTGTGAAATGCCCTGACAAATATGCCCATGCCATCAGTACACTTCTAACTATTCCAAACTGATTAAGGTGTAAAAAAAATCCTTTGCTAATCATAATATATTAATTAAACGATTACAAAGATTTTTCTTAATTAGATTCCAGCATATGCAGTATGTAGCTGACAAAATGCAAGCATACCTTCTCAAGTCCAGTACTCCTCTGTGCAGATATATGCCAAAATAATAGTCTATTTTCTGCGTTCGGCACATAAACAAGTGTTCTCACCTTCAGCTTCCCTGGCTATGCAGTTGCATTTTTATGGTGTAGATTTAGGGCTGTCAGCACGGTGAAGATGCAAATCAGGTGTGAAGTCATTAAAATTGCTGAATCCCAAATATTGCAGATGTTAAGATAGTGCAGGCACTCCTTCAGTGTTTGTTTTTAATGGATTGCAACTATGAATGATTACTAGTTGGGACAAGGAAAACATAACAGAACTGCAGACTGCCCTACATTCAGTGGGTCAGTCAGGTTAGACTTATAAAGTGTTAGAAGTAATTTTGTCACATTTTGAAATGTAAGTAAGCAGTACACAATTACCAGTTTCTGCTCATTAACATCCAACCTCCCCTTCATTTGCTGGCAACTGCACATGACATTATTGCCAATTAATATGCTCAAACATTTTAAGGATGATAATATAGAATGGCTTACATACTGCATGTGTTTTCTTGGTGAGAAACCCCTGTGGTCTCTAAAGCCTTTTCATGTGTCTGATGAGGTGGATGCAAAAGAGACCATTATACTTATTTAGTGTTCTGATGAGATTTGAGTACAGTGCTGTCATACAATCCTAAGATTACTGGTCAGATAAGAGAAGAATGACCAACAAAAGTAAGACAGAGCTGTATATTTGCAAGCAATAGTCATAACTGGTTGTGTGATCACATAGTGCACTACATCCAAACATAATAAATGTACAATGTACAAATAGTTGTATGGTTTCATATTACTACATATGATGTTGCAGTTGGTTGTATGCAGAATTATTTCAGTTACTTACTGCAAAGCTGTTTGTGTGACAGAGGGATAAGGCACCCTTCCAGTGTTCTGAAGGTTCATTGAAGTGAGAGTTCAAATACAGCCCTATGGTGAAATATCTCATGTGTACTAACATTTTCTAGTGTGTATGCTATAGATTGATTTTCCTCATCTCAAATCGACTTCCATTTTTTTTTTTCTCTTTATTTATTTATTTATTTATTTATTTATTTATTTATTTTTAAGCCAGTGTTTGTGAGATGCGCCACTTATTGCAAACATAGGAAATGGAGAAAAATGAATGTCAGGTTTAGCTGTGACTATCTCATTTACGCAAAGCACAGCAGTGCACAAACTGGACTAGTGGGCCAGCCAGGAAGCAGATAGAACACCTGCAAACAGGGCATCTGTAGAAGGGCAAAGGTCAAAAAACATGCATTATTGGAATTTCTATATTTCATCACGCAAGCAAAAATAGTGGCATTGCACAGCAGTTAGCAGGGTTCCCCAGTAGCTGCAGCCATCAAACACCTGCAGACAGGACTTAGACAGCCAATAAGTGAAACTGGATACATTCTATTCTTTCTGTTGGGCACTGCGCAAATCCACTAAGTGGCATTGCACAACTGTTAAGACAGAGACCTTAAGAATGATTAGAAAATTACGAAATTTCATGTAACTAGTCCTGTGGCCACAGGTGTAAGTGTAAGGCTGGAATACACATGGTCTTTGATTCTAGTACAGGGTTGCAGCCTATGTTTACTGCTGTGACAGTGCAGTTTATAGCAATGAACTGAAAAATAGAAAAGTGGTATTTCAACATTCTTATGGAAACAGGTATAAGCGTAGGACTGCCATATACATGGTTCTGGGTTCTGTTACAGTATATTCCAGACATTTTTACTGATGCTTCACTTCCTGTTATATTCAGTCTCACTTATAACACTTTAGATAGTGGAACTGATATGAATTATATGTATGAGGGATGAGACACCATTATTGTGTTTTCAGATGTATGACACATGCACAACTGGATCTGTATATAATAAACTAGTCTATGTACTTAGATATGTAGGGGTACTATTTTCACTGCAATCAACTGTGTGTGTGTGTGTGTGTGTGTGTGTGTGTGTGTGTGTGTGTGTGTGTGTGTGTGTATGTTAGTGCTCTTGCCTAACATTACAGAAAGCCTTTTACACCAGCACATAGGCCACAGTTATTACCATATTCTCCTCAACAGACACTGGTGATGTCATCCACTAAAGAATTTGTCTGAGGCGCTCCAAGTCAGACTTGAGCTGTGATGCTTGCCTTAAATTCAGAGGGCTGTAGTCTATGTACTTTGATAGGTACGGGTTCTCTTCTCACTGCAGCCAGCTGGAGGGGTGATCATGCTATTGCTTGACATTACAAAAAGTCATTTATACCAGCATGTGGGACACTGTTACTACCATATTCTCCTCAGAAGACACTGCTGATGCCATCAGCTATATCTGATTTGTGGATATGCAATATTCCCAACAAGCCAAGGTCAGAGACTGGCCCGAAGGCCAGGAAGAAGTCACCTCAACCTATTCAATGCAGATTACAGAGATATGGCTTTCAGTCTATCCACATACATCATGGCATGGTTTGTAGGCCCTGTGTTTTCTTGGTAAGAAACCCCTGTAGTCTCCCCAGCTGCTACATGTGTCTGGTTAGGTATATGGCAAAGAGAGCATTATACTCTATTAGTGTTCTGATGAGATTCAAATGCAGTGCTATCATACAATCCTAAGATTTGAATATGATGGAGTGACGTATGATGTGGACCAGTCTGGACACTTGGTGGTTGAAGTTCAGATTGCTATCTATATGCATTCCCAGTGCTTCCATCACTGGGTTTCAGCATAGCAGGACTGCTGTCAATGCTGTAATTAGAATTGAATTTCACTTTTCAGAAGGACAAAATAAAGACACATTTCTGCATTTATTTGTAGACCATGTGGCTTTGTCACCAATCATTTGTCTGTGTTAGCCCCTCCTATAGTATGTTATCATCATAGATGGACTCAATTATTGCACCCAGTATGCAAGAATCAGCAAACGTGCTAAGCCAAAGGCCATATACTTTAGCTTGAACTGTGGAGAAATAGATCCCAAACAGTAAACAGCCAAGCACAGATCCCTGGGGTACACCAGTGGTGACAGCTCTACTGGTACAGATTGATTCAACAACTTTCATAGTATTTGTTCTGTCAGTGAGCCAGTTACTCATCTAGTGACATGAGATCTAATCCCCGGCTAGAAGGCTTTCTCAATGATCCCTGAATAGGGGATTGTGTTCAAACCCTACATCAGTTGAGGATAGCAAGTATGCACTGTCTTATATACATCCAGGCCTATCACACAGAACCAATGGGCTGTGACAACATCACATATTGCCTATCACACGACTCATCACATACACCTTCCTGGCACTGTTTAATACACACTTCAACACACCCTCCACACAGACTTTGTTGCTGTAGAAGGGTGTTTTCAACATGCATCTATGTGAGATAGGGAGAGACAGTCCCTAATGCATGCATGTATAGACACAACCTGACTCTCCTCATCTGTGAGGTAGATGAGCATGTCATCATGGACCTTTTCTAAATGGACACTAGTGATATTCCAGCTGTGTTCAAGAGACCTGTGTGAGTTATTAATGCTACATTATGTCTGTTACATCTGTTAGATGTCCTCAAAGAGATCATCGAGGGCATGCATTACAACAGCACTATCATCCTTTGAATTTGACAGTCTTAAGGCATTTCACACAAATCCATCCTGAAGTAGTCATTCAACACTGTCAGATGTGGCCATATACACCTATATCACCAAGTGGGTAGACCAGTGTACCACATTCATGACATTTAAATATGTTGACATGTGTGGAGGGACTTATATCTCAGGTCCATCAGGTCCGTACATCATAGCTGTCTGCTGAGCCCTTTCTTGTCCATTATTTAAAGAATGGACATCACAGATGACATACACATCCTCTGTCCAAACAGTTGACTGAAGGACTACAGATTGTGGGCAATCATTGACTCCAACTGTGTTATTAGCATAATGCAAACAGTATCAGCACACACCAAAGATTGCTGCCACAGCCATGACAACACCTGTAATGACAGGAAAATATGGGGGATTTCTTACATCAAGAAAACAAATGCACAACCCTAGTATAATGTGGACATCACACCCTATAATCAGACCAATAGTATGTGACCTGTGTTCTGGGGTAGATTGTAAATAGAACCTCCAGCAGCATGGGCTCACGGTGCTGACTATTCCCTTGTATATAGTACAAGTACTGAGTATGTGAAGGACATCCACACCAGAGGCCATAATACCTCCATAGTTCTAGTCTTCATCACACAAATAACTGAGTACGATATACCCTTCTTGCTGTACCTCCCTACAATCTTCCACTGATGTGTAACTGAAGTGTATCACCTTTGTCACAGTGAGCTGTCAGACAGCTTATTTGCCATACCTAGATATTCTTTTTGTGGCATAAACATTGCTGTCTGATGGTGGGGAACTCCCATCAAGTTGTTACACCACATGCATATGTGCTACCTATTCTGGTGATGCACACAGCACATACATAGGTGTTTAGCAACATTAATGGTATGGGTAACATTTGTGACAGTGTGGACTGTGCCATATATACATGCACACTAGTCAACAAGCCTGTGTTGATTATAACATCTCATACAGGTATAGCAGTGTCTCTCCTAACACTTCCAGCAGATGTTACCATGCCAGGATAGTGTGCATGACTACCTTCATAGAGTGTGGACATATCATAATAGTTGTAGAAATGTGTTTGTGCAGAATCATCTCTGATCGCTCTAAATCACTTATGTTATGTCAGAGGGATTGAACTACTGGTGGTATTATTTTGATATTGTCCATGATTGTGGTTGCTTCTTTTAATGTTGTCCATGAGCCTTTACCTGTGTCCCACTTGCTGGAGACCTCTGCTGAGATTACACTTATATTCAGGCAAATCAGTTTGCACACCTTCACAATATGCACCCTACCCCAATCGTATGTCAGATCCCTGACAGATGTCCTTTGCATTATTCATATAAAGATGATTATCTCGCACAGACATCTGCCCCACTGTTATGTCATCCTGTGTGACAGTCACCTGATACACATTTTCACTTTGCAGTCCCTACTGTACCATATTGATATGTGATTGGTGCTGCTGTTACAAGCATCTTCCTTTGACATGTCCTCATCTGCTATACATTAGGTTGTTTCACCTGTTCTCTTTCCCTGTGTTCATTCCTACAATTCATCTGCATGCCCCTGTTTATTATATACACTTCCCCTGAGTGCTTATTTTAGATGGCAGTCCATGTACCCTTTCAGATCATTTACACAACTTCAGTACAGAATGTCAGGAATGGGATATTACAATAATCTGCACTGTATATATACTGTCCTGTACTCATAACTCTAACTGTTCAGATTTTCACAGAATGTCCAAATGTGTTCCATATCAAATTTGTGATTTTCTGCCATATCACTGGGATGATCTCAGGACTGATGTCACTCAATAATTACATGCATTTCAGTTTCAGACTTCAAATCCTTCAGCACATGTATCTTAATACAAACCCCTGGTTATTCTAGCACATTTCAATAAGGTAAATATTGTCAAATATGTCCCTGTTTCTGGGTCATTGTCCCCCCATTATGTGGGCCTTTGTCCAGATGTCTTGCACTAAGAGATTGACAGCTAGCTGTGGAGCCCTGGTGATCAATGTGGCATTCTATGCAATACAGTGGACCTTTAGTGATCTGATTTAAACAGGAGTGTTATCCGTGTTCGCTGACAAAGTTTTCTGGTTGCCAGCCGCAAAACCTTGCTTATTTACTTGTAAATGTGGTGTGTGGCATGAATATGCAATGAGCCCTGCTGCTCACCTCACATCACTTTGCACAAATGCAAATTCTATGTAGGCTTCATGTGAAGCCTACATGGGGTTTATTGAATCCCATTGAAAATATTTGAATCAAGTTATGCCAAACCACACCTGCTGACAATTTTCTATCATGTGGTCGAGGTTTGCAAGCTACTGAAACTCACGGAATACAGAAGCAACACCTTGTTGACCTCAGCCTTGAATCCTGAAAACACCCTACTTCTCCAGACCCAGAAACACATGCTAACATAGGTCCAGAAGGGAGGCAAAGTCGGGCTTCGATATTACTGGTCTTTGGTATTCTGATGTTCAGTGTTCACAGTTCTTACATATTCAGGTCGAGCTTGCAAGCCTCGAACGCATGATAAGAAAACTCTGCTTACAATAAGGAAAACACATTTTCATCTCTCTAATATCAGTGCCATCAGAGTCTTCTTGAATAAATAATAGCACATAAGGTCCTACAGTTTTTATTTAGGTTCATAGGTAAGTACTAGGCTATCTGCCCGAAGGCATCTATAAGCCTAGCCAGAATGGGTTGGCTTTTGCTGCCCCCTTAGATTAGTTCCCTGGGCCTCTGTCCAGCAGAGCCACTGCAGTGATCCCCGGGGTAAATTTTCTGTTCCCATCCACTCGTCAAGGTTTCTCTTGAAGAGTGTTAGTGAGGGGCTCTGTGTAATGTAGATTGGAATCCTGTGCAAAGCATGGGGAGTCTCTGGGACAGGAATCTATCCCTCCAGCATGTCCTATTTATCGTTGTAGTGAGGTTTAGATCCCTAGAGCATGTGGCTCTTGGGGATTTGTTTTTTTTTTTAGGTGGAGCATGTCCATCAATTCTGGGTTTGACATGGCCTTGTATGTCAGGCAGAGATCACCTCTGAGTAAGAGGTATGCAAAGAGTACAGCTGGAGTTTCTTCAGTCGGGCTGCATAGGGCATCTATTTGAGGCTGGCATAATGGATAAGGTGTTTATCTTATAAACACAAGTTGCAGAGTTTGATTCTCACCTGGGGTATTTGGCAAGGCTTAAAATGGCCAACAAAGGCAGTTTGTCTAGTACTAATCTATGAACCTATCTATAGGGTTGGGAGGGTAGCCTAATGGTTAAGGTGTTTGCCTTACAACACAAGGTGCAGGGTTTGAGTCTCACAAGGGTAATTGGCTAGGCTTAAAATGGCTCGCAAGGGCAGTTAGCTTAGTACTAACCTATGAGGCCAGTAATCCTCTTGGTGAGGTACTTCTGTGGTCTTTCCAGCTGTTGCAGGTGTCTTGTAAGGTACATCCCAAATGGGGCATTGTACTCCATGATGGGTCTGATTAGTGATGAGTAGAGGGGCACAATAACCTCTTATTTCTAGATGCAAACTCTTTTGTGATTAGGTGGGTCACATAGAAGGATTTTCTAACTACCTTGGCAATATAATTATCAAAGGAGAGATTACTATTTTCTTGGGTCCCCAGATCCCTTATTACATTTTCTGTATTTAGGGGACTACCACGTATGTGGTAGTTCGCAGATACTTTGATTTTTCCAAAGGGGATGACTATGCACTTTTTGGCATTAGCTTGAGGCCATGATTTTGACACCAGGTATCCGCCTCAGTGAGACCCTTCTGGAGGATGTCTGTATCAGCCGGAGAGTCAGTTATAGCCCCCAGTTTGCATTCGTCTGTGAACTTGGTCAGCCATAGTCCTCCTGTGCTTGCCTGTACTTCTGAGAAGTATATACCAAACAGGAGAGGTCCCAGGACTGAGCCCTGGGGGATGCCACTTGTAACCGGTTTAGAGTCGGACCTAGAGTCTGCAACTCTCACCGTGTGGGTTCTATCCGTGAGCCATCTGGCAACCCATCTCATGACATAGGGGTTTATGTTCAGACTGGTGAGCTTGTCTATAATACCAGAATGGGGAATGGTGTCAAAAGCCTTTGTGAGGTCTAGGTAGGCTGTGTGGACCTCCTTTCCCCCATCAAAAGCCTTGGTAACTGTCTCAAAGAAGTCCATCAGGTTTAGGAGGTATGATCTTCCCTTAACAAAGCCAAACTGGGTAGGGTCCAATGTTTGGAGGTTCCCAATGTCTCTGTTAATGAGTTCCATGATGATGCGCTCCATAGCCTTGTAAACCATGCTAGTCAGGCTCATAGAGTGATAGTTCCCAGGGTCCGTTGTGGATCCACCTTTGTGGAGCGGGACGACTGTTGCTGTGTGTCACTCTACAGGTACGTAGCCTGTAGAGAGGCTGAGTTTGAACAGTGTGTTTAGGTGAGGGGTTAGGTCATTTTGGAGATCATGTAAGACACAGCCTGGGACACCATCCGGTCCCATTGAAGCTGTGTTTTTGGCTTTGGATAGGGCTGTTTTAACTTATGTGTTAGTGATTGCCGGGGCTCTACATTTTTCTGGTATGGTTATGGGCCTTTTAGGGGGTGAAAGGGGGGTGAAGTTTGAACTAAACCTCTCTGCCAGAATGTTGGCAATATCATTCAGTTCAGTGTATTTTGTGCCATTCTGCACTAACTCAGAGCAGATCTCAGAGTTTCCACTTGACATAGCTAAAGAATGTCTTGTGGTTATCTTTGGAGTCCTTGGCAATTTTTCTTTCGAAGCTAGCCTTGGATAATTTTATGAGGGATCGTAGTTTCTTGCTGATACTGATCAGGGATGTCTTTCTTTCTTGGGATTTTACTCTTTTCTGTACTAATTTCCTCCTTCTATTGTATAGCTTGTTTATGGCAGGGGTCCACCAGACTGGTTTCCTTTTCTTGGAGGAGTGAGTCTTTGTTTTGCTTGGGATAGCATGATCCATCCATTCTTGCAGGTGCTGATAGACTGCCTCTGTAAAGGATTCAGCAGCTTGGACAGCGTTGTCCTTTAGCATGGGGGCTGTGAACCTTTCCACCTCAGTCTTAAGTAACGTGTAGTTTGCTTTTGAAAAGTTTTTCATGGTTGTTTCCTTTATTGGGGGTGGGGGCGGAATGTGGATATCCAGAGTGATTAGTCTATGGTCTGATCTAACCAGTGAGGGGTTGACCTCCTGTGTGGAGCACCGGTCATCCATGTTGGTGATGACCAGGTCCAATATGTTGCCACCTCTGGTGGGGGTGTTGACCAGTTGATCCAGGGCATTTGAGTTTATAACTTCTAGGAAGCATTGGGCAAGGGAGTTAGTACTTGAGTAGTTCTCCCAGTTAATGTTTGGGTAATTGAAATCACCCAATATTAGGGCATTTGGTAGGACCATCATATTTTCCAATGTCTCCAGAAACACGGAATGGGGGTCCTGGGTCATGGTGGGTGAGCTGTAGCAAGCTACAATTTGAATTGCAGTTTTGCCCATTGTTAGTTGCACATGGATGATCTCTGAGGCATCGTGCTGCACCACTAACCTGGAGGTGTGGGTATCCTTGATGAATATGGATACTCCCACGCCTTTTGTGTTTCAGTCCGGGTTCTGTGGCCGAAAAGTATGGCATGAGTTATATAGCCTGGTAGTGCTGGGGTGCTCTCTGGAGCCTTAAACCAGGTTTCTGTTCCTGCACAGATATCGATTTTCTCCATGCTGAGGAGTGCCTCGAGTGCATGCATTTTGAGGTTTAGACTTCTGGCATTGAGTAGCATTACCCTCAGTTTTTGGTTACTTGTGCTATTTACGCTGATGGTTCTTTTGCTCCAAATTCCAGCAATAGTAAGCATCTTAGCGAGAGGAATGCAGTTCAGTGTTTCACAAACAGCTCAGCACACAGATAAGTACTATAGTTGTTATTCATAAGTAATTGCTTTTATAAAGCTCAAGTCAGAGGTTACAGCACTCAAAGCCTTATATCTCTCTAGAGTACGCAGGATTCCAAAGTTACCTGGCACTACAATACAACATTCAACCCACAGAACTTGCATTAAACATTGCAGTAATGCTAGAGTATATCATTTGAGCATTGAACTAAAATGCTTAAAAATATTACATTGGCAGGGCTGACCATTTTATCAACCAATGCATGAACATGCTGTGAACCAGAAACTTAAGTCACTTACTATCTTTCCTTTTCACCTTGGAGTGTCAAGAATATATTCTCAGTGAAAGATGTTTCCAGTTACATTCAGAATGACTCACAGGGTCACATAACTTGAAATATCTAGGAGGCTTGTAACAAAGATATTCATCTCTTACCATGATGGCTTTTGTATTGTTCATTTAGGCTGATACTGTATCAGGCCTATACAAGACAGTGTCTGACGCAAGATTTGTCTAAATCTGTTCTTAAACACTGTATTTTTGACTGTGTTGACATTCATTGGTGAGATCAGAGGTAGAGAGATTATCATATATAACATGCATAAATATGCGGTGTTCTCATTCTGCTTGGCACACAAGCAATACAAGAAAGCAAATAATTTTCTAACGCACTCATCCTGCCTGAGGTACACTTCCACCTTTATGTATTGCACTGAGACTAGTAAAACAAAAAGGCTTTTTAATGTATGCGGAAAATTGCAAACATAATGTGAACATTCTGAAAATAAACATTACCCCTCAGAAGCAAGTTAAATCTGTTCTCTCTTGGTCTTTGGGGCATTGCAGACCTTTAATGAAATTTCTAGATAACTAGGTTCTAGCAGTACATACAAAGTCAGGTTATAAATTTAATACAGAAGCTTCTGTTTCAACCAAATACACAAAGGTATAACTGGGAAAGCACAAAAAGTAGTTTCAAAGAGGAGAGAGTTCTGCTTCTGAGTTAGACATATATGACATAGAATAAAATAAGATTCAAATTTCAGTCGAATGCAAATAGTGGGTAAACAAGTCACATATGGTGAAAAACTATGAAATGTTAAGAGCTTATCACTGTAGCAAAACAAACGAAGTAGGCCCACAGTACATTATGATGCATGTATCTCAGCTAGGTCTACAGTACGTTATGAAGGATGTTTCAGAACAAAACTAAATATATATATATATATATATATATATATATATATATATATATATATATATATATATATACATGTGTGTGTGTGTGTGTGTGTGTGTATATACAGATATAGATATAGATATAGATATAGATGCAGATGTACATGTACATGTATATCTATATCCATACCAATATCTATATCTAATCTCTCTCTATATATATATATATATATACATATATATATATGTGTGTGTGTGTGTGTGTGTGTGTGTGTGTGTGTGTGTGTGTGTGTGTATTAGAAAGTCAGAAACTAGAAAGAGGAATGATTTAGTTTAGCAATGCAAAATGCAATTAACTGAGCTCATCTCGTATCCTGTCTTTCATCTTGCTGACTGTACAGCTAGTGGGTATTCATATGTAGTTGATGGGCATACAGTTTAGATGACCAATGAGGAGCCTTATCTAGTGCACCATTTGTCTTTGACCTTTGGTTGGTTAAGTAACTTGGTGTTGAATCAATAAGAGAGTTTCTGTTTTCTCAATCAACACCTAACAGTAAATATGTTGAGAATATATGTTGTCTTCTAGATGTGGTCCTGAACAATAATATTTTCTTATTTAATGAATTACTATATCTTCAGCTCACTGGGGTAGCTATGGGTACTTCTGTAGCAAATACCTATGCTAACTTAGTCCTTTATCAGTGGGAGAAAAATATCTATAGTGACAAGAATCAGTTTCTTAGTAAGGTATGCTTCTATCAACGTTTTGTTGATGATTGTTTTATGGTATGGAATGGCAGACTGAATGAACTGAATGATTTTTTGAATTATTTGAATTTAACTACAAATTTTTTGAAATTTAAAATGGAAGTATCTGATAATACTATAGTCTTTTTGGATGTTAAGCTGCAGTTAAGTGAAGGCATTATTCATACTATTGTACATAGGAAAGATGTATACTCTGGTAGCTACATCCACTACAATAGCATGCACGTTTCACATGTGTTTAAGGGTATTGTAACATCTCAATTCAGTAGAGTGAGTAGATTAAATACTAATGACACTGCCTTTTTATTGCAGCTAGATGAGATGATGGAAGATTTTTTATCTACTGGGTATGATATACACTTACTATCAAGGGTGAGATACAAGACCATAGCTGACAGGAAGACAACTTTGAAATCAACCTTTTTAGAAGGTAAATATAATCTGGTCACTAATAGAAATTCAAATTCAGTTGTTAGATATGTTACTTCTTTTAATGTAAAGACAAGTCACATCAAACAAATTATCCAGAGAAACTGGGTCATCCTTAGGTCATCGGCTGAGATCAAGGGTATATTAGGTGATAAACCATCTTTTGCATATAGGAATATGAAGACCTTAAAAAATATGTTATGCTATAAGGACTTTACCAGACCCTTGCCTATATCTATCTCTGCTAACCCTGGTATGTTTAAGTGTTTTAACTGTGCCTGTTGTGCTGATATTATTAATAATGATAGTAGTGTATTCGAACATCCTGTTAGTGGTAAAATGTATAGCTTTAAATTATCTGCAATTTGTAATTCATCCTTTGTGGCTTACTTAGCTACTTGTGTTTTGTGTTCTTCTTTTTATGTAGGGAAGACCACCCGTAAATTAAAAGAGCGCATTACTGAACATAAATCGGAAATTAGGAGGTGTTGTGATAGAAATGCGCTGTATAAACATATATTTGTTTGTGGTAGTGAACATAGGCTTGTGTTTAGGGCTATTGATGCTATTTACCCTACACTTAGAGTTGGCGATAGTAATAACCACTTGGAAACTAAGGAATATGAATGGATTCTTAGGCTTGCCTCTGACTCCCCTCCAGGTTTAAATAATATGGTTAGCCTTAAACCTATATTGGTTAGATTACAGCATACTAAACTATGATATATTTTTTTATATACCTTCTAAAATGTCTTTTCATTGTGCTTCTAAAATGTGTTTTAATATGTATTTTAATATTATATATTGCTTTATGTATGTATTTTTTGTATTTACTATGCCATTATGTCATCATATTTGTGATTTTAATGGTTTTGTCACATGATTCTTTGGGCTGCTGGTCATGTGACTGTCGACCTGTATTTAAACTGCGAGATTTTGTATTTTATGTATCAGCATTGAAGAAGGGTTCTACCCGAAAGCTTTACTTTTTATAAAGTGGTTTTCTCAACCAAGTTTTTTTGGTTAAGTAACTTGCTCAGTTATACAACAGGCAAATGGAGGCTGAGGAATCAAACTCAGGACTATAATATTCAGGTTGTTAACATCTCATTCCTTTAATCCTCAGCAAGTCTATCTCTGTTATGTAAGCCAGATAACATTGATGAAACAGCACCTTGTTCTCCCTTTGCCAATATATTTTATCTATTTATTTTTACTCTTTTGACCGGGTAGGTGGTCTGGTCTGAGGATCCTCTTCAGCTAAGACCCAAGTGGATGTGTACAATTACAGTGATGCAGCATAAATGAGAGACATTCTTTATAGAAATGAGAGTAATTCAGAAACAGAAAATGTCAGGTACATAAAGAAATCAGCATATGGCTAGACACATGGTTAATTATAACAGGTAATTTTGCAGGAAAGTAAATGAGTATTGAGCTCTAAGCCTTTATTTAGCCTGAGTGGTATTTGCAGTATAAAGTATAAATTGGTTTGTGACAGTTTGCAGTATGTAGTATTTTGTATTAACAGAGTCTGATATGAAACTTTTCAAGCACCTAGCTATAACTGAGTGTAATTTCTAGATTGTCTATATCTAATGGCACACTGTTTTCAGAATGCTATCACTGGCATATAAAGTAATTTGAATATCAAAAACTACTTTTCAAGCCGATATATTTTGACCTTAATACATGTATTGACCTAGTGTGATGGAATTATTATTGGATTCGATCATTTTTGGAATGCCCTAAATTTGAATGCATACTTCTCATATCATGTTGTCATTCATAGGTTCATAGGTGATTACTAGGCTAATGGCACAACAGCCTTTACAAGCCTAGTCAATAATACCCAGGATATGACAATATTATAACTTAATTTCCCATATATGAGATGGGGTTGTATCAGGCTAGTGGATCTTTGGTTGTTGGAGCCCTGAGTCACTTTACAGACTGCCTCTGTCCATAAGGGACATGGGCAGTACCCCAGGAGTGAATTTTCAGTTCTCCATCCATTTATCCAAATTCGTTCTGAAGAAAGTGAGGGACATACTTTGTTTTATGAAGATGTGAAGTTTACTCTACCGATGAGGCAGCCTTTGGGTTATGAATCTCTCTCCAGCAAGTCCTCTTACAGTCACGTATAAGGTTCAGGTCCATGGAACACATTATCCTTGTATAATTTTTCTTGTGAATATGTAACATTTTCATCAGGGCTGGATCAGATCATGCCTTGTAGGTCAGACATAAATCGTCTCTCAGTAAACAACATGAGATGGAATAAAGGGATAGGGCCTTTGGTCAGTCTGCATAAGACATCTGTTTTATGCTTTGTATTTGTTTATTGATAAATCTCTGGGGCAGCTCCAGTTGATGAATGTGCCTGGCTAGATACTTGCAAAAGGTAACATTGTACTCAATTATGCACCTGATAAGGGCTGAGTGCAATGGCACTATGACTTCCTTTGATCTTGATGCCATGCCTTTACATATAAGTTGAGCAACACAGAAGGATTTCCTCACTACTATAGCTTCCTGATGGTGAAAGTTTAGGTTTCTATCTATCTGTGTTCCTAAGTCCCTGACCACTGGGTTTACTTTTGCAGGGATATCTGATTTACTGAAGGGAATGATTACGCATTATTTAGCAGTTAATCTCAGACCATGGTTTTGGCACCAGTCACTTGTCATTTTGGGCCTGTGTGTAGGATGTCAACATCATGTCAGGGAACTTGGTAAGCCAGAGGCCCCCAACACTGGCCTTCACTTCAGAGGAGTATATACCAAACATGAGCAGTTCCAGTACTGAGCCCTTTGGGACATGGCTAATAAAAGGTTTCTTATCAGAAGTGCATTCACCTATCCGGACAACATGTGCCCTGTCAGTGAGCCAGTTGACTATCTATCTAATGATGTAGGTATTTATACCTAAATCAGTAAGTTTGTATATGAGGCCCAAGTGGAGGATTGTGTAAAAAGCTTTGGCCAGGTCTATATAAGTGGTGTGCACCATTTTACACTCATCCATGGCTCTGGTGACTTTCTCAAAGAAATCCACTAGACAAAGCCAGATTGTGTCTGGTCCAGTTTTTAGAGAGTTCTACTGTTGTTATTTATTTTATTTATTTATTTAACATTTGCTTACTGGGAAAGTCTAACTTGGAACAAAGTCAAATTTCAGCAGAGGCCTGAGGAGAAATGCTCCAGATACACGTCTTTGTAACATGGGAGGAAACCAGAGCACCTGGAGGATACTGGAGCACCCAGAGGAAACCCACATGAATGCAGGGAGGACATGCAGACTCCACCCAGAAGGTGCCCCAGCCGAGAATCAAACTGGAGAACCTCTTGCTGTGAGGAGACATCGCTACCGTTGCACCACTGCACCATCAGGTTGTGATAATTCTCTCTATAGCCTTGCAGATAAGACTGGTCTGTAGTTCTCTGGGTCAATTGATAGGCCCTCTTATGCAGAGAACAACTGTTGCAGTCCTTCAGTCCTCTGGGACAAAGCCCGTTCAGATGCTGTGGTTAAAGAGGGTTTCTAGTGGCCCTCATATATTCTGTTTTAAGCTATTTGAGTAGCATCCTGGAATATTATCAGGAGCCAAGAGGCTGTGTTTTTTGCTTTAGCGAGTAAAGTAAGGACCTGTTTCCTCATAATGACTGGCAGGAGGATGGTTGTGGATATTTCTTTAGGTGTGGTAGAAGGTGATAGGGGGAGCGAGTTTGAACTGAACTTGTCAGCCAGCAGGCTTGCTATAGTTTCAGCCTGGATGTAAGTGTTGTCATTCATGACTAGCATGGCATATTACTGAGCATTTCCCCTGAGGTTATGAGCATAATTTAAAAAAGCCTTATGGTTATCTTCACCTGGGAGGATATTTTGCCTCATAGTTTAATTGGGCAGATTTGATTAGCACTCTAATTTGTTTGTTTAGATTGGTGAGTGTCTTTTTGCACTTATTTGTCTGTTCCTTCTTGGCTTTGGAGAGGATGTTTTCCTTTTGTTTAATAGCCTATTTATGCTAGGGGTCCACCAGGGTAGTTTATTTTTGATGGTAATCATAGGGTTGACTTGGACAGATACTGCTTCCTCTATGCAGCTATGAATGTGGTTGTACAGTGCTTTTGTGTACAGCTCAGAGTAGGCGTCAGTGTCATCCAAGTTTGGAGGGGCTTGGAAGTTTAATAAGCTGTCAGTTAGTTTGAGGTAATTAGCCTTAGCAAAGTTCTTAACAGGTTTGGAGTTTGAGGTTAGTTTTAATACTAAAGGAGATCATTTTGTGGTCAGATCTTACTAAGGAAGAGTTAATGCATGGGAGGGAGCAGCATCTCCCTATGTTCGTCAGTACTAAGTCAAAGATATTTGAACCTATAGTTGGGAGTTAACTAGCTGCTCCGGGGTGTTTGCATTGATGGAGTCCAAAAAACTTTGAGCAAGTGAATTATCAGTCATTTAAGTCTCCCATTTTATGGAGAGGTAGTTGAAGTCACCCATCAGAATGGTGTTAGGCTGAATGTTATGAGCTTCCAGTAGGTTTAGGTAGGAGGTGTGGTTTTCCAGACTCGTGTTAGGGGATCTGTAGCTAGTAAGGATATGGTAGGGGGTCACACCTATGGTTAGTTGGGCATAGAGAAGCTCAAGTGAGTCTTGTTGTTGGAGCAGTCTAGCAGTGTAATTGTCCTGTATGAACACTGAGACATCTCCTCCCTTTGTTTTGTCCTGAGCTGAGGGGGATCAAAATGTGCCTTTGATAGCTGGGGTGCTTTCTATAGTTCTGAACCATGTTTCTGTGACTACATATATGTCTGTATTCTCCAAAGTGAGGAGTGCTTCCAGGAACTGTAGTTTTTTATTTAAACTCCTAGTGTTGAGCAGCAGTACCTTTAGGTAGTTGTGAGTTATTTTTGTTATGTTAGAGGGTTTAACTACTTAACATGGCCTAAAAAAGGCACTATGGGGATAGATGAAGTTTTTGCCAGTATTCAAAAGCCAAGTGTTGACAAGCTGAAACCATCTCTGGCAAAACATCGTGGTTTGTCAATCATGTCCCACCCTGACAAATATTAGTTCCCCTTGTTGTGACACCAGAAACTAAGCCAACTGTTGAAGTCAGTCATTTTTTGTTGTTACTGTGGCATCATCATAGGTGAAGGTAGGAAGCTACTCAAAGTCAAGGCTAGATTCATATCCACCTGGGATACATATTCAGAGAGCTCTATCATATCTCACTTCCTATAGTCCAATGAGGTAGTCTTAGGTCGTTTACACCCACATGGACTATGACCATGTTGTACTGGTACTTGTGGTTTAAAACCTAAGTGCATGCATGATCTGCCAGATCGTGGCTCCAGACAGACTGATCATTGTGATCTTCTCCTTATTTAGCCTGGTAAGGGAGCATCAGTATGTCTTACAATAGAATCCCAATAACTAGAATGTTTTGCTGTGTCGTGTGTTGCCCTATGGGCCTCAAAGCAGGGCTACTATGATCTTCAGAGTTATGTGTTTTGTGATGTGCTGTCTTTTTTGAGTGTGCACATGGCCACTGAAAGATGCTTTTAGGAGGTCTTGGAGGTTTGGGCAGCTTACAAGTTAGGACCCCCACATATATGGGTCTATGTGTTTGTTCCTTAGTGTTGGTAGTGAATGTTTTGGGTGTAACACTAACAACCTGGTTTGCATTGTTCATGTGTGTATGCTTTGCCTCCAATGACACTGTGTATCCACATCTGTCATACACTGTGTTTGTCTGTTCTAAAATTAAATGGTTGTCAGTGAACATGAGGCAGTTACTACACTGCCTCAGGAAGCCCATATCTAGTAGGCCAGAAACAGAGATGACAGGGAAGTACCTCTCCATTATAATAGATCCTTAGTAGATGGAAAGGAGTAGGAAAGAGTCACCAAAATAAAGTCCATATAAATAAACACTGAATTACACCACAAAACAATGAATAAACTCAGACAGAAAATGGGGGGTTGTATGCCACATTAACCATAAGTAAAAAGAAACAAAGAAACACAGATACATGCACACACACACACACACACACACACACACACACACACACACACACACACACACACACACGCACACACACACGCACACGCACACACACACACACACACACACACACACACACACACGCACACACACACACGCACACAGATATTGAACAGTGCTAGTGCAAATTCAGTAATGAATGAATAAAAAAGCAATAACTCACTAATCTGCTTAGTAAATATGTGTCCCTATACACAATCTTCACGGAATGAAAAAACATGCGTAAAATATATTAGAAAAAAGAGAGACAGAAAGCAAACAAATTCTTAATTCTACAAGCAAATCTTTCTAGTGGGCAAATAGTAAAACTCACACAGAATAATACACAAACACACAGACACATATGCACACATATAGCTATATAAAATTACAACACTATAGAAAACAAATACACAAAAATATAAAATAAAAATATGCAGATTAAAAAATAGGAATGTATGCATTGTTTCATTAAAATACATTGTAATCCATTTTCTAGGCATAATAATGCCCTCCAGGGTGGACAATATAGGACAATAACATACTTCCTATCATGCATCAAAAAACTTCTTGGCAACTTATCATATCTTGAAAAAATGACAATGCTGGACATTATAGCTAGCTTAATTATTCACAGATAAAGCAATCAGTACAAAACTGCACAGGCCATCAGAAGCTGTAGTCAGTTATTCCAAGTATATCTTTCATATAAAATCTTCTGTGAAAGTACTGCTTTGCTTTTAACACTCTGGCATTGTACATGAGAGAGAGGAAGTATTAGTGCAACCAGGTTCTTGTTAAAAAGTAGACTGTAAAAGGATATGAGAAGGTCTTCAATGATGGCTTTCAGACTGTGATAAAAAATTATATTGTATGAGCAATCTACAGCCCATGACCTCTTTGTCATGGTATTACAATGGCCGGTTTCAGATATGTGTGTTTGAGCATGTAAGTACGTGTGCATGTGTGAATGCGAGCATGCATGAATGTGTGTGTGTGTGTGTGTGTGTGTGTGTGTGTGTGTGTGTGTGTGTGTGTGTGTGTGTGTGTGTGTGTGTGTGTGTATGTGTGTGTCAGGGGTTGCACTTCATAATACCAAAGATCACAGAGCTGCTTCAATGTCAACTTGCTTTGGTCTGTGTTGTCCATTAGTTTGTATAATACTACACAAAGCTGGGTATTAATACTTCTTTCATGCTTTCATTGGTAATTTTGCATCCTACTCAGACATTTTTTCTTACATATAATCAAGAAAAACATTGCATCAATATCTGAAAGCATATTGATGCACAGGGTTTTCCTTCTACACCTAGTTTTTGTGCTTTGACCTTATTTCTGTTTCCCCCAGCTTTTGGATTGATGAAACTTGCATGCATTATTTTTCTGTTTGATAAGCTTTTCTACATATCTACATAGAGGATGTCTGGCTTGGTCTGTAGTGACTTTCATTTGTCAGCCTCAGCTGTGTTGTCCCTACATAGAAGTTCCTGTGACCACCTACTTGTCGTTTGATTGTTTTGAGTACAATAAGGTTAAGTCTATATTAATCATGTGTGAATGAAAGCATGTTAGGTGTTTAGATCATTTTGTAGCACTATAGCTCTAAAGATATTTATATAAATGAATCACCTCTGTGTTTAAATCATGTTGTGCAATTTGTCAGATGCAAAAAAGTTATTGTTCCAAGAATTTTATTACAAGAAAGTATTTCCTAAAGTATTTCCTGAACCCAGTTGTTTTTAACTTTGCTGATTCAGGAGTGTTAAACCCCATGAAATTCTGGAGCCTTATGTTGAATGAACTGTTGGCAGATAATACAGTTATAAATCTGGCATTGTCACAGATTGCATCACACATAGTATATTTAAACGTTGCTTACAACATACCTTTGAAAGAAATTGCATTAGGCATTGATTGGGGTTTGATCATTGTTTGCCAACCAACTAATAATTATTTTTTTCCAAACTGTTAATTTAACAGTTTGGCAATTACAAAACTAATACAGAATTAGTCATCCATGATAACCCCACATTTGGAAGCAATTTTTAAAATAATTTTATGTATAAAATGATGCAAAAAAAACAGAGGTTGTTTCATGTCTTTAGACAAGTAGCCAGATTCAATAAAGCCTTTATTTACAGTGTGTGTGCATCACACTGTCACACGCACATGGTAGGGCACAGTTTTGGATTCATAAATAGTTCAGTAACACAATGTGTAGAGCTGCCCATGGCTGTGCAAATAAGGTAAACACTGTTGCATGCAAATTGCAGCATAAGAAGCTGAATTGTATGCCAATCAACCAATCCAAGATGGAGGAGCTATTTAACAAGCTGTAAAGTAACCACGTAGACTCGGTGATGGTTTTTCCTGTGAATTCCAAAACCTATTGGAATACAGGCATGAAAAGGAGTCTACACAGAAACAATGTTAGAGGCTGATGTTGCTTTAATTTGTATGTATGTGCAACAGGCTGAAGTCTATGCTGCTGCTGCTAATAGACTAAGGCCAAGAAGGAGAAGAGTTTTCAGACCCCAGGTAACTTGATGTGGAAATTGTAGAACACTACAGGGTGGATAGAGATACACTACAAGAACTCTGCAACCTCTGTCGTACTCAACTCAAAGCCAGGGCAAACTGAAGGGAAACTATCCCAGTGGAGACAAAGATATGTGTAGCACTTACAATCTTAGCTACAGGTACCTTTCAGAAACCAACAGGGGACATGCTGGGGGTGTCACAGGCATCAACATCCAGGATCCTCCATCAATTCTTGAATGGTATGCTCAAACATGCTAGTGACCACATATATTTTCCCTGTATGCCTGAGAATAGGGGCAGAAATATGCAGGAGTTCTACCCTGTAGCACACTACACTGAAGTACTGGGTGCCTTAGATTGTACACATGTAGAAATTAAGGCACCACTCAGGGAACAGTGAAGGCTCTACATTAATAGAAAGGGTATCCACTCTATAACCTGCTAAGTTGTGTGTAATGCCAAGGGAATCATCATGAATGTGTGGCTTGCAACCCTGGCAGGTATCACAGCTCACATATCTTGTACATCTCCCAACTGTATAAGATGTTCACAAGGGGGGAGATATCCCACAGGGTCATTTACTTGGGGATACAGGTTATGCACTGGAACTGTGGATGATGGCACCCATCAGAAATGCACACACACCCACTGAAGAATGCCATAATGAGGCACATTCTCAGACAATAAATATCATAGAGCATGTGTCTGGGCTGTTGAAGTTGCTATTCCTGTGCTTAGATATATCTGGGGGAGCCCTACAGTGCAATCTACAGATATGTGCTGAAATATTCACAGTACATGCCATGCTAAACAGTGTCATCCTGAGACAACAGCTTCAGCAGGATCAACAAAGGGAAAAAACACTCATCCCACCACCAATGGCAAGGTCACCACAGCCACATGCAGGTGAGGAGTCAGAGAAGGAAGCAGTACTCCTGTGTGTGTAGACATTGGCTAAGAGATAACACATAGCATGCTCACTCACCACCTAAGGACCTAAAACCTTCCATCTATGCACATACATATAGTAATATTGTGCTAGGCAACTCTCACAACCTTTATCTTCCCATGTATTGTCAGTGTACTGCTTGCATCAGACAGAGCCAGCCCTGAACTACAACTATTGTAACTGCTGGATTTGCAAGGTAAGTGCTGAACCTGGAATGTATTGTGTAATAATATGAATGACTGGCATATCCTTGCATTTTATTACTTGGTAGTATAAGCAAGTAAAATGTGGGAGATTTGTACAAAAATGATCTTAACATGTGACAGCAGAGACTTATTTGACTTATATGTGTCCATTATTAATTAGTAGGCCTCAGGCATCAAAGATTCATACAGTCATAACTTTCAAAAAGTAGTGATGGTCACTGCTTGCCCTCAGTTTAGCACCATACATTTATACTAGAAAATCATCAAAGAAAGAAGTTAGAAAGTAATGATAGACATTGCAGTTTCAGACTTCACAACCCTCACAAGATCATTCACAATAAAGTTAGAAATTTTGATGCTATCAACTGTCTAACTTTCTAAGACCAATATAAGTCAAAGGTACTGTCACACTGCCAGCCCAGCTATCATAAATTTTGTAAATAATTCTATGTCATTTGTGAATATTGATATGATTCATACAGGTGTGTGTAAAGTACTGAGCTAAAATGTAACCACAACATGCCCTATTGGAATAGAACAGGAATGTACCCTTAGTATTGTGACTGTTTACATGTATATATTTAATAGAAACTGTAACACAGGAGGTTAACTTGAAAAAAGAGCTAGACATTTTTTGTATTGTCTTGAAAGAAAAGCAATTACTAGTTTTAAGATGTAGAAGTGTTTTATTGTTTTATGACTTACAGGATCTGCAAACATCTGAGAGATATGTATTTTTCATAGGAAGATGCTAAATTCTATAAGTCCTGACAATGAGGGTTTAGCCTGGGAACTAAAGTCAGCTGACAAAAGGTAATGTCATACAAGTTAATCCAGAACTGATATTTGATATTCATTTAGGAACTCTCTCAGACAGACGAGAGAGAGAGAGAGACTGCATTTTGTATTTTGTCTTTGACCTAAAAACATGAGCTGGAAACATCCACTCACCTCTGCACTTGCCTTGCTGTAAGTACATTTTTAGGGTATAGTAACTCTTTTATATTCAGATAGGAATATAGTAAAGTGTAGCTTAGATGTTTTCTTTATTTATTTGAGGCTGTCCTGCAATTTTGTTTTAAATATTTCCAGTGATTTTGAACTCTGATGTAACTGATTATTTACTGAGAATTATCTTGTTCTTTTATTATTTATTATTAAATATATTTAAACGTATCTCTGTGGCTGATACCTGTGAGACATATTTAAGCTCTTTGAATACTTGCACATGTATTTGGTGACACTGTTCAGGTCACTCCTAACAGTCTGGCACTTTGTCAAAACAAACATTTGGATTAATAGTAACATTACACAGTAGGATTGGACACCCTTTGTTAAGGGCCTTAAAATAGCTGATGAAGGGTTCTGGTGGCAGTGATAACTACCTTATAGTCTGGGCAGAAGGGGGCATAGCTAGTAAACCTGTATCAGTATTTCCCAGGTGTGTGTTCGTGTATAAATCAAATCTCAAAGTGTGTGTGTGTGTGTGTGTGTGTGTGTGTGTGTGTGTGTGTGTGTGTGTGTGTGTGTGTGTGTGTCAGCTACTTGGACAGGAGCACAAAGCACTGGTTGGACAGAAAGAGTGTTGGGAGGACTTGGCTTGGAACCCTGGTTAAGAACTTAACTCTATAGTTGTGCCAGTGGGCAGTCTTATTGAGGATCTGGAGAAAGAGGGAGAATCTAGCCAAGACTGACTGTGATCTCTGTGTGCTCTTAGGGGAAATTGCACTTTACTGTGTGTGTACTTGTCATCCTCCCAGTGTGCATGTTCCCCACTGTTGCCAGTGATGAGTATTGAAGATCCTTGATTACTGGGCCAGTGCAGGGGCATCACAGGTACAACTACCAGTTCAATATCACAAATGCAGATATAGTAAGCACTACATCAGCTATGCACCTGGGGAATAAGACACAAAGCTTATGTATCCCCAAATCCAAAAGACACAAAGCAGGGATATGGCACAGTTATCATCACTTGCAAAGGGTGCTGGGGGACAGGAAGCCTAGGTTGACACAAAAGGTCAATGAGTGTATGCATGAGTAAGAAAGAGAAGCAGACAGACATTTGTTTAAACCAGCAAAAGGCCAGTGAGACAAAATTAGTTTTAATCTGCACAGCTGAACTATGTGACTATTGTCATATGCTTTTTTAATTACAATGATTTCAACAACTATTCCTTTAAATGCATTTTTATTTAAATGGTTTAACTTGGAACCTTTAATTGAATCTAATTAACATCAGGATGTATAAAAGATTTTGTAGAGCAACAACACTTATTCTGATGAAGTTTCTGGCTTTGGAAATGAAAGCGCTTAATCTTTGATGTACTGTCTCGTTTTTCTTGTTCAATAAATTGCTTTTTCAATTTTTATGGACTGCAGAGTCTTGGAAAAGAACTGTTGAATTACAGAGTTGTGGGACTGCCTTCATTGGTTCCTGTATTGCAGGGAATTACTGTTTTTTTATTGGTTTTTTACTCTCCCCATTTCTTCCGTTTTCTATATTTACTGGTCTGACTATTATGGAAGTGCAGGATTACCGAGGAGCCTCACCAAATAGGAACGAACGATCTTTGATAGGAGAACTCGCTAGGCTTATACAAGCCTTTACACAACCGGACACCAGCACCCAGGAAATGGATGTTCCTATTCCGTGTGTGCAAGCACACTAACAACAGTCATGGCAATAGAGGAACCCCTGTAGAGTCTGGGCAGTCATGGCAATAGAGGAACCCCTGTAGAGTCCGGGTTTTCACGTACCGACAATAGACCAAACGATAGGAATATGAGCGAGAGAAATGTTGCAGGGCACACTACTGGTTACAACCCCAATTTGTTTTTGGACATTTATTCAGACATTAATCTTACCGACTGGCTCAATAAGAGCTTTGGAGCGATTGAACCGCGTGAACATGGATATAAACAGCAGGACACTTCATATTTTGAAAAATGTAAGCTATTAAAGAAGTACATGTTAAAGTTTAAAAATTTGAATTTAGACAATTGGTTTTTAACAGAATGCTTAAAAAGGAAACATGTGCCTAAGGGACTTAGACTTAACAAGTTCCCTAACAGTACTGTTATTGGCTCTACTTTTTATAAAGAAATTGTGGATATTTTAAATAATTGTGGTTTAGCTTTGATGAGAGCTATGATAAACAACAACAAAACATTAATTGATGAATTAAATGTTAAAACTAAAAAAATTAACAAAGAGATAAGTGAGGATTTGTTGTTTACTGTGAGAGAGCACAAATGTAATTATTTTAGAGTCTTCAATGATGTTGACAATACTGTGGCCAAAAACCACAAAGGAAAGATGGGTAAATTAGGCAGGGATAACTGGGCTTACGAACACCAGCAGGCCTACCCATTGGTACGTAAGAAGGAAAGCTTTACTAACAATACTAAGGGAAGATTTTTATATAGCAACAACCACACTACTAGGTCTTACCAATGGTGGCAGGGGAACAGTGATTACTAGACAAGAGGGGATGTTATTAGAGACACACATGATTATCAGGGGGAGTCTTACATTTCTGACATCCCTTTAGAACAAGAGGGACCCAGGAGGTCCGAGCAAATACGGAACCTACCCTCTCACCCCACATATGCACAAGTCACAAACAAATACAACCAGAGACACCAGGGGAACCATCAATATTGATAGAAGATATGACTACACTGAGTGTTAATATTAATGATACTGTAGAAGTATCAAGGGACAACATTATTGTTAACCATCAAAACGGAGAATTTTCTATCTACAATTACACTGATCTCAAAATTGAGGATAGACATTTTTCTTTATTTAAAAAGGAATTCACCTTTGTTCCATCTAAAAAAATGGAATTGGCGGAAACGATTTTAGATATAAAACTTTTTACCAGAAAATAAAATTTAGAAGTCCTGGCTACCTCTAATGAAATTTAGAATAACACTATTGTTGTTAGCAATACCACTAGTAATAATATATACAGACAGTATGATAATTTGGTAAGGAGAAGTATGTACAACCTCTCCTCCTCCAAACAGGTTCAAATATATGTGAGAGATGCAACTATTTAGCCAAACTGGAGGCTGAGCTCTCTCATCTCAAAACTGGTGTAACCAGTCAGGAGGAGAAGGTAACCTCACACAACATAATTCCAGTATCACATAGTCCCACCACATCAGCGAACCAAACACATAAATACACAAAAACATACTCAGAGGCTCTAAATAAAAATCTACCTAAGCAACAGAGACCTCCAAAGCAGACATCCAAGCAAACGCTACCTCAAAACAAAACACACACACAACACATAACCCACAAAGTCAGTGTGCCAAGCAGCCACAGCCCTTAAGGCTGAATAACACACCTGATACTCTTGTTATAGGTGACTCTATTGTCAGACACACTGACGTCCCGCTCACCAGGCTGAATAAAGAGAAGGTCACAGTGAGCTGCCTGTCGGGTGCTAGGCTCCGACACATAACGCAAGCACTCAGGTCACTCCAAAGCAAATACAAATATGACTCAGTCATTGTACATGCTGGTGTGAATGACCTGAGATGTACCTCCCTGGACTACATGAAAAGAGACATAAAGGAGCTCTCTGATCATGTAGCCCAGGCTGGTATGACCCTGACCTTGAGCAGCATCTTACCCTCACCTAGAATGATGCCACAGTACAAAGACAAAATGATCGATTTTAACAATTGGCTAAAATTTTGGTGTCATTCAAAGGGGATCCAGTGTCTGTCAGCCTGGGATGACATGCTCGACAAGCCACATTGCTTCGCTAGGGATGGCTTGTACCTGTCACCACTGGGCTTTCGGATATTGGCAAAGGCTCTTGCCACCCCCATAGTGCCTTTTTTAGGCAAGGCACAAAAGTCAAACCCACCCCCACAGACAGCACAAGGAACAAGAAACTAAGGGTAATGCTGCTAAATGCCAGAAGTCTTAACCTCAAGATGCACGCACTCGAAGCTCTCTTCAGTATGGAGAACATCGATATCTGTGCAGTGACAGAAACCTGGTTCAAGGCTCCAGAGAGCACCCCAGCACTACCAGGCTATACCTCATATCATGCTTTTCGGCCCCAAAACCCGGACCGAACCACAAAAGGAGGGGGAGTTTCCATATTTATCAAGGATATCCACACCTCAAGTTAGTGGCATTGCACGGCATCGGAGACCATCCATGTGCAACTAACAGTGGGCAAGACTGCTTTTCAGTTTATAGCATCCTACAGACCACCTCTCAAAGACAGGAATCCCATTCGGCTTTCCTGAAAACATTGGAGAACATGAAGATCTCTCCGAACACCAATATATTGGGCGACTTCAACTACCCAAACATTGACTGGAAGCACTACTCAAGCCCCAGCACCTTAGCCCAAAGATTCCTGGAAATTATAAACTCAAATGCTATGGAACAACTAGTCACCACTCCCACAAGAGGGGACAACATACTAGACCTGATCATTACCAACATGGGGACTCTATGCTCCACACCAGCAGTATATCCCTCATTGGTAAGATCAGACCATAAATTAATTTCATTGGATGTCCACATCCCGACCCCACCCCCAGCCCAGAAAACCACGGTGAAAAACTTCTCAAAAGCAAACTTCTCACTTCTCAAAACCGAAATGGAATCCTTCAAGGTCCCAGGGCCAGTGGAAACTACAGCCCAAACTGCAGAATCCTATATAAATGCATTCTACGGACATCTCCAGGAATGCATGGATCATGCTATCCCAAACAAAACCAAGACCCAATCATCCAAAGGCAGGCGTCCAGTCTGGTGGACCCCTGCCATAAATAAACTGTACAACAGAAGGAGGAAGCTACTACATGATAGAGCAAAATCCCTAATAGGGAAGGCATCTCTGATCAGTACTAGCAAAAAATTACGATCCCTCATAAAATCCTCCAAGGCCAGCTTCGAGAGAAAAATTGCACAGGACACCAAAGACAATCATAAGGCTTTTTCAGTTATGTTAGAAACCTGGGATGCAACTCCCAGACTTGTTCTGAGTTGATTCTAAGCGACAAAAATACACTGAACCCACAGACATCGCCAATATCCTGGCAGACAGGTTCAGTGCAAACTTCTCCACCCCTCCCCAAAAGAGCAAGTATCTATCTCGGCAGAGGGCTGCCTCCCAAACATCTCAGATGCTCAGGTGAAGGCTGCCCTCTCCAAACAAAAACACTGCTTCCATGGGACCAGATGGCGTCCCAGGTTGCGCCCTACATGAACTACAATAGGAACTAATCCTCAAATAAAACAGCTATACAATCTCAGCCTCACTACAGGATATGTGCCCACAGAATGGCGACAGCAACAGTGGTCCCACTCCACAAAGGTGGAGCCTCTACGGACCCTGGAAACTATCGCCCCATAAGCCTGACTAGCTTAGTCTGCAAGGCTATGGAGAGGATCATCATGGAGCTCATAAACAAAGACATTGGGGACCTACAGACACTAGATCCTACCCAGTTCGGCTTTGTCAAGGGCAGATCCTGCCTTTTGAACCTGGTTGACTTCTTTGAAACAGTCACCAAAGCCATAGATGAAGGGAAGGTAGTCCACACAGCCTATCTGGACCTTGCAAAGGCATTTGACACAATACCCCACTCGGGCATCATAGAGTTGGTAATGTCCCCCCCTGACCCGAGAGTTGGCGGTCCCCCTTGACCCGAGATAGAGAGCCAGAAATTCCTTGGTGCACAAATGCAGATTTTACTATCTCAGGTCAAGGGGGGCCGTACCAGCTGTTTGTGAATTTTTGGTTGTGCATACCATTTGTTTGTGTTACTAATCATAGATAAGCTATCCAGCTTAAATATAAACCCCTATGTCACAAGATGGGTCGCAAACTGGCTCAAAGATAGAACCCACAGAGTGAGAGTTGCTGGAGCCATGTCAGACTCGAAACCGGTCACAAGTGGCGTCCCACAGGGTTCTGTCCTGGGACCACTCTTGTTCGGTATATACTTTTCCGAGGTACAGGTAAATGTGGGAGGACTATGGCTCACCAAGTTCGCAGATGACTGCAAACTGGGTGCCATAATCAACTCTCCAGCTGACACAAACATCCTTCAAAAAGGTCTCACAGAGACAGATAACTGGTGCCAGTGCCATGGTATAAAGCTAAATGCCAAAAAATGTATAGTCATACCCTTTGGCAAAAACAATGTGTCCACAAATTACGACATAGGCAGAAACCCATTAAGTACAGAGAAAGTTATTAGGGACCTGGGGACCCAAGTTGATAGCAATCTCTCCTTTGAAAACCACATTGCCAAAGTGGTTAGAAAGACCTTCTACATAGCCCACCTCATCACGAAGGGTTTCACATCTAGATCAAGAGAGGTAATCGTGCCTTTATTCATCCCTCATCAGGCCCATCATAGAATACAATGCCCCTTTTGGGATGTACCTTACCCGACACCTGCAGCAATTAGAAAGACCCCAAAAGTATCTCACCAAGAGGATCAAGGGTCTCAAACAGATGCCATATACTGCTCGGTTAAAAAACTCCAGCTCTACTCAGTTGCATACCGCCTACTTCGAGGCGATCTATGCCTGACATACAAAGCTATGTCAAATCCAGAATTAATGGACATGCTCCACCTCAGTAAATCTAAATCTCTTAGATCCACATGCTCGAGGGACTTGAACCTCAGCACAGAAATAAATAGAACTTGCTGGAGGGACAGGTTCATAACCCAGAGGCTCCCTTCGCTCTGGAATAGAATTCCAGTTCATGTGAGGCAGAGCACCTCACTGAATCTCTTCAAGAAGAATCTCGATAAGTGGATGGGGGATCGTAGGTTTGTCCCAGGGATTACTCCCGTGTCACTATTAGACAGAGGCACAGTAAACTAAACCTTAAAAAGGGCACAGTATACTCAAATCAAGGGGTGGTGTAAGCCATACAGAAGCGGGCTAGGCTTATAATTGCCCCATTTTTGCCCCAATGAACCTATAAGTTTTTCTACATATCTACATAGAGGATGTCTGGCTTGGTCTTTAGTGACGTTCATTTGTCAGCCACAGCTGTGTTGTCCATACATAGAAGTTTCTGTGACCACCTACTTGTCATTTGATTGTTTTGAATACCATCAGGTTAAGTCTATATTAATCATGTGTGAATGAAAGCATGTTAGGTGTTTAGATCATTTTGTAGCACTATAGCTCTAAAGATATTTATATAAATTAATCACCTCTGTGTTTAAATCATGTTGTGCAATTTGTCAGATGCAAAAAAGTTATTGTTCCAAGAATTTTATTACAAGAAAGTATTTCCTGAACCCAGTTGTTTTTAACTTTGCTGATTCAGGAGTGTTAAGCCCCATGAAATTCTGGAGCCTTATGTTGAATGAACTGTTGGCAGATAATATAGTTATAAATCTGGCATTGTCACAGATTGCATCACACATAGTATATTTAAAAGTTGCTTACAACATACCTTTGAAAGAAATTACATTAGGCTTTGATTGGGGTTTGATCATTGTTTGCCAACCAACTAATAATTATTTTTTTCCAAACTGTTAATTTAACAGTTTGGTAATTACAGAACTAATACAGAATTAGTCATCCATGATAACCCCACATTTGGAAGCAATTTTTAAAATAATTTTATGTATAAAATGATGCAAAAAAAAAACAGAGGTTGTTTCATGTCTTTAGACAAGTAGCCAGATTTAATAAAGCCTTTATTTACAGTGTGTGTACATCACACTGTGACACGCACATGGTAGGGCACAGTTTTGAATTTATAAATAGTTCAGTAACACAATGTGTAGAGCTGCCCATGGCTGTGCAAATAAGGTAAACACTGTGGCATGCAAATTGCAGCATAAGAAGCTGAATTGTATGCTAATCAACCAATCTAAGATGGAGGAGCTATTTAACAAGCTGTAAAGTAACCACGTAGACTCAGTGATGGTTTTTCTTGTGAATTCCAAAACCTATTGGAATACAGGCATGAAAAGGAGTCTACACAGAAACAATGTTAGAGGCTGATGTTGCTTTAATTTGTGTGTATGTGCAACAGGCTGAAGTCTATGCTGCTGCTGCTAATAGACTAAGGCCAAGAAGGAGAAGAGTTTTCAGACCCCAGGTAACTTGATGTGGAAATTGTAGCACACTACAGGGTGGATAGAGATACACTACAAGAACTCTGCAACCTCTGTCGTACTCAACTCAAAGCCAGGACAAACTGAAGGGAAACTATCCCAGTGGAGACAATGATATGTGTAGCACTTACAATCTTAGCTACAGGTACCTTTCAGAAACCAACAGGGGACATGCTGGGGGTGTCACAGGCATCAGCATCCAGGATCCTCCATCAATTCTTGAATGGTATGCTCCAACATGCTAGTGACCACATATATTTTCCCTGTACGCCTGAGAATAGGGGCAGAAATATGCAGGAGTTCTACCCTGTAGCACACTACACTGAAGTACTGGGTGCCTTAGATTGTACACATGTAGAAATTAAGGCACCACTCAGGGAACAGTGAAGGGTCTACATTAATAGAAAGGGTATCCACTCTATAACCTGCTAAGTTGTGTGTAATGCCAAGGGAATCATCATGAATGTGTGGCTTGCAACCCTGGCAGGTATCACAACTCACATATCTTGTACATCTCCCAACTGTATAACATGTTCACAAGGAGGGAGATATCCCACAGGGTCATTTACTTGGGGATACAGGTTATGCACTGGAACTGTGGATGATGGCACCCATCAGAAATGCACACACACCCACTGAAGAATGCCATAATGAGGCGCATTCTCTAACAATAAATATCATAGAGCATGTGTCTGGGCTGTTGAAGTTGCTATTCCTGTGCTTAGATATATCTGGGGGAGCCCTACAGTGCAATCTACAGATATGTACTGAAATATTCACAGTACATGCCATGCTAAACAGTGTCATCCTGAGACAACAGCTTCAGCAGGATCAACAAAGGGAAAAAACACTCATCCCACCACCAATGGCAAGGTCACCACAGCCACATGCAGGTGAAGAGTCAGAGAAGGAAGCAGTACTCCTGTGTGTGTAGACATTGGCTAAGAGATAACACATAGCATGCTCACTCACCACCTAAGTACCTAAAACCTTCCATCTATGCACATACATATAGTAACATTGTGCTAGGCAACTCTCACAACCTTTATCTTCCCATGTATTGTCAGTGTACTGCTTGCATCAGACAGAGCCAGCCCTGAACTACAACTATTGCAACTGCTGGATTTACAAGGTAAGTGCTGAACCTGGAATGTATTGTGTAATAATATGAATGACTGGCATATCCTTGCATTTTATTACTTGGTAGTATAAGCAAGTAAAAAGTGGGAGATTTGTACAAAAATGATCTTAACATGTGACAGCAGAGACTTATTTGACTTATATGTGTCCATTATTAATTAGTAGGCCTCAGGCATCAAAGATTCATACAGTCATAACTTTCAAAAGTAGTGATGGTCACTGCTTGCCCTCAGTTTAGCATCATACATTTATACTAGAAAATCATCAAAGAAAGAAGTTAGAAAGTAATGATAGACATTGCAGTTTCAGACTTCACAACCCTCACAAGATCATTCACAATAAAGTTAGAAAATTTGATGCTATCAACTGTCTAACTTTCTAAGACCAATATAAGTCAAAGGTACTGTCACACTGCCAGCCGAGCTATCATAAATTTTGTAAATAATTCTATGTCATTTGTGAATATTGATATGATTTATACAGGTGTGTGTAAAGTACTGAGCTAAAATGTAACCACAACATGCCCTATTGGAATAGAACAGGAATGTACCCTTAGTATTGTGACTGTTTACATGTATATATTTAATAGAAACTGTAACACAGGAGGTTAACTTGAAAAAAGAGCTAGACATTTTTTGTATTGTCTTGAAAGAAAAGTAATTACTAGTTTTAAGATGTAGAAGTGATTTATTGTTTTATGACTTACAGGATCTGCAAACATCTGAGAGATATGTATTTTTCATAGGAAGATGCTAAATTCTGTAAGTTCTGACAATGAGGGTTTAGCCTGGGAACTAAAGTCAGCTGACAAAAGGTAATGTCATACAAGTTAATCCAGAACTAATATTTGATATTCATTTAAGAACTCTCTCAGACAGAGAGAGAGAGAGAGAGAGAGAGACTGCATTTTGTATTTTGTCTTTGACCTAAAAAATGAGCTGGACACATCCACTCACCTCTGCACTTGCCTTGCTGTAAGTACATTTTTAGGGTATAGTAACTCTTTTATATTCAGATAGGAATGTAGTAAAGTGTAGCTTAGATGTTTTCTTTATTTATTTGAGACTGTCCTGCAATTTTGTTTTAAATATTTCCAGTGATTTTGAACTCTGATGTAACTGATTATTTACTGAGTATTATCTTGTTCTTTTATTATTTATTATTAAATATATTTAAACTTATCTCTGTGGCTGATATCTGTGAGACATATTTAAGCTCTTTGAGTACTTGCACATCTATTTGGTGACACTGTTCAGGTCACTCCTAACAGTCTGGCACTTTGTCAAAACAAACATTTGGATTAATAGTAACATTACACAGTAGGATTGGACACCCTTTGTTAAGGGCCTTAAAATAGCTGATGAAGGGTTCTGGTGGCAATGCTAACTACCTTATAGTCTGGGCAGAAGGGGGCATAGCTAGTAAACCTGTATCAGTATTTCCCAGGTGTGTGTTCGTGTATAAATCAAATCTCAAAATGTGTGTGTGTGTGTGTGTGTGTGTGTGTGTGTGTGTGTGTGTGTGTGTGTGTGTGTGTGTGTGTGTGTGTGTGTCAGCTACTTGGACAGGAGCACAAAGCACTGGTTGGACAGAAAGAGTGTTGGGAGGAATTGGCTTGGAACCCTGGTTAAGAACTTAACTCTATAGTTGTGCCAGTGGGCAGTCTTATTGGGGATCTGGAGAAAGAGGGAGAATCCAGCCAAGACTGACTGTGATCTCTGTGTGCTCTTAGGGGAAATTGCACTTTACTGTGTGTGTACTTGTCATCCTCCCAGTGTGCATGTTCCCCACTGTTGCCAGTGATGAGTATTGAGGATCCTTGATTACTGGGCCAGTGCAGGGGCATCACAGGTATAACTACCAGTTCAATATCACAAATGCAGATATAATAAGCACTACATCAGCTATGCACCTGGGGAATAAGACACAAAGCTTATGTATCCCCAAATCCAAAAGACACAAAGCAGGGATATGGCACAGTTATCATCACTTGCAAAGGGTACTGGGGGACAGGAAGCCTAGGTTGACACAAAAGGTCAATGAGTGTATGCGTGAGTAAGAAAGAGAAGCAGACAGACATTTGTTTAAACCAACAAAAGGCCAGTGAGACAAAATTAGTTTTAATCTGCACAGCTGAACTATGTGACTATTGTCATATGTTTTTTTAATTACAATGATTTCAACAACTATTCCTTTAAATGCATTTTTATTTAAATTGTTTAACTTGGAACCTTTATTGAATCTAATTAACATCAGGATGTATAAAAGATTTTGTAGAGCAACAGCACTTATTCTGATGAAGTTTCTGGCTTTGGAAATGAAAGCGCTTAATCTTTGATGTACTGTCTCGTTTTTCTTGTTCAATAAATTGCTTTTTCAATTTTTATGGACTGCAGAGTCTTGGAAAAGAACTGTTGAATTACAGAGTTGTGGGACTGCCTTCATTGGTTCCTGTATTATAGGGAATTACTGTTTTTTTATTGGTTCTGTACTCTCCCCATTTCTTCCATTGTCTATATTTACTGGTCTGACTATTATGGAAGTGCAGGATTACCGAGGAGCCTCACCAAATAAGAACGAACGATCTTTGATAGGAGAACTCACTAGGCTTATACAAGCCTTTACACAACCAGACACCAGCACCCAGGAAACGGATGTTCCTATTCCGTGTGTGCAAGCACACTAACAACAGTCATGGCAATAGAGGAACCCCTGTGGAGTCTGGGCAGTCATGGCAATAGAGGAACCCCTGTGGAGTCCGGGTTTTCACGTACCGACAATAGACCAAACAATAGGAATACGAGTGAGAGAAATGTTGCAGGGCACACTACTGGTTACAACCCCAATTTGTTTTTGGACATTTATTCAGACATTAATCTTACCGACTGGCTTAACAAGAGCTTTGGAGCAATTGAACCACGTGAACATGGATATAAACAGCAGGACACTTCATATTTTGAAAAATGTAAGCTATTAAAGAAGTACATGTTAAAGTTTAAAAAATTGAATTTAGACAATTGGTTTTTAACAGAATGCTTAAAAAGGAAACATGTGCCTAAGGGACTTAGACTTAACAAGTTCCCTAACAATACTGTTATGGGCTCTACTTTTTATAAAGAAATTGTGGATATTTTAAATAATTGTGGTTTAGCTCTGATGAGAGCTATGATAAACAACAACAAAACATTAATTGATGAATTAAATGTTAAAATTGAAAAAATTAACAAAGAGATAAGTGAGGATTTGTTGTTTACTGTGAGAGAGCACAAATGTAATTATTTTAGAGTCTTCAATGATGTTGACAATACTGTGGCCAAAAACCACAAAGGAAAGACGGGTAAATTAGACAGGGATGATTGGGCTTATGAACACCAGCAGGCCTACCCGTTGGTACGTAATAAGGAAAGCTTTACTAACAATGCTAAGGGAAGATTTTTATATAGCAACAACCACACTACTAGGTCTTACCAATGGGGGCAGGAGAACAGTGATTACTAGACAAGAGGGGATGTTATTAGAGACACACATGATTATCAGGGGGAGTCTTACATTTCTGACATCCCTTTAGAACAAGAGGGATCCAGGAGGTCCGAGAAAATACGGAACCTACCCTCTCACCCCACATATGCACAAGTCACAAACAAATACAACCAGAGACACCAGGGGAACCATCAATATTGATAGAAGATATGACTACACTGAGTGTTAATATTAATGATACTGTAGAAGTATCAAGGGACAACATTATTGTTAACCATCAAAACGGAGTATTTTCTATCTACAATTACACTGATCTCGAAATTGAGGATAGACATTTTTCTTTATTTAAAAAGGAATTCACCTTTGTTCCATCTAAAAAAATGGATTTGGCGGAAATGATTTTAGATATAAAACTTTTTACCAGAAAATTAAATTTAGAAGTCCTGGCTACCTCTAATGAAATTCAGAATAACACTATTGTTGTTAGCAATACCACTAGTAATAATATATACAGACAGTATGATAATTTGGTAAGGAGAAGTATGCACAACCCCCCCTTACAAAACAATATTAGTAATTTTGAAAAAGTGGTGATTAATGAGGTAAGAACAATTTACCGCCAAAATAAAAGTACCTTCTGTACACCAAATTTAGATATAGAAGAAAGAAAGACTTTGGAGGACATCAAACACCACTATTCAGATGTCAGAATTATGAAGCCTGACAAAGGGGGAGGGGTGGTACTAATGCACAACTGGCTGTATTTAACTAAAATGATGGAGATTTTTTAATGTGCAGGGACGATATACTATAATTTCTAAAAATTAGTTAAATATAGCATATCATAAGATTGACTTGATTATAGAAGACAATTTACTACAAGGTTTAATAGACGATAGATTATACAGATTTTTTAAGGTTGAAAAACCTTTTTTGTCTATGATGTTTGGTATCCCCAAGGTACATAAAAGTGTAGAAAATCCACCACTAAGACCTATTGTGACATCTGAGGGTTCAAAAACCCAACCCTTACCTATTTATGTTGACACTAAGTTAAAGCCTTTCTACAAACTATACCCCCACATTTTAATTGATTCATGGGATTTACTTAGTAAAATAAATCAATTACCCTACCAGTCACATTATTCATTCTTAACTATTGACGTTAAAGATTTATTTTCTGTGATTCCACATAATATAGGTCTCGAATGGTTTGAAGCTATGCTTACCGAATTTAAATTCTTGAAGGATAACGAACTTAGGTTAGTGTTGGAATACACAGAATTAATTCTAAAGAACGTTATTTATTTTCAAGGAGATATTTTTCATCAACTGGATGGTGTTGCAATGGGGGCAGCATGTGCCCCTATTTTTGCTAACATAGTTATGCTTTACTGGGAACAACATTTTGTTTTCAACTCCCCCCTTATGGATAACATAGTCAAGTACTTCCGTTTTTTGGATGATATACTAATAATATGGAAGGGGTCACCAGACGATATACCAAAGGCTATGGAATACCTTAATGACTCTACTTCATTCCTTCAGTTTACCCATGAATTCAACATGGAAGAGATACATTTCTTAGATGTAACCATCTTAAAAGATCATGCCAACAGAAAATATGTATCAAGAATATTTAGAAAGGCATGTTTTTCAAACTCCTATCTCCATTATCACAGTAACCATTTCCCAATACAAAAGAAGAATATTATCAAAGGACAGATGGTTAGGGTGGCCAGAATTACCTCAAATTATGTTGATTTTATTAATGAAATGGACTATGCACACAAATTATTTTTGGAGTGAGGCTACCCAGATTCAATCATTATTCCCTTAAAGGAAGATGTTATAAAAGGGGTGGGGAAGAAGATATGTAACTTTATTAAATATGGAGGGTAACACAGACAATACCTTAGATACTACTAACCACGAAATTTGCAATATGAATATGCACCAAAACACCCTTTTTTTGTTATGACATACAATGCTAACACCAATTCAATAAGAAGAGTCATTAACAAGACATGGGAAATGTTTAAGACTATGCCCAATAGGTTAGAAATATTTAATAGAAAATTAAGCTACAATTTTAGAAGGGGTCCAAACCTCAAAACTGTGTTTGAAAGGAACAAGCGGGAGGATGACAAAAAGAAAAAGGGCACTTTTCGTTGTGGAAGATGTTCCCAATGTATATTTATTGCAAATATAGAGGAACTAACATTACCCTCCATCCCTATAGTTTTTAAGGGCAAACAACACTTCACTTGTTACACTAGTGCTGTAGTATATTTAGCCTACTGTACTTCATGTTGGGGGTACTATGTTGGTAAGATGGAGAGACATCTATGACAAAGAATATATGAGCATATGTATGATGTCAATAGGAAAAAGGAAACAAATGCCTTATACAAACATATACTATCCTGTACATAAGCTAATTTCAAGTTTTGGATATTGGAAATGTTACCCAGGGATAGTAGAGGGGGAGATTGGGAAAATCAGCTTTGTTATAGAGAACTAATTTGGCAACTGCGCCTGGATTCCAACACACCTCCAGGGATGAATGATCATGTGTCACTCCTACCAGCCCTGAAACTAAGGGCCAATAAGGTAAAAACACAAAACAAAAACAAAAATAAAAGTAAATAGAACCCCATGAACCAAAACTAGTTAATTACCCATTTGCTGCTATTTTTCAACATCCTTTATTTATTTATTATTACTATTTATTATTACGCTTTTAACACTATTTATTCATTTATTTATGTATTTTATTATTTTTCTAATACAATTTAGACAGAAATCTCTTACAATTGTAAGTTTTTTTATATACATACAAAAGTGTTAAAGTGTTAAAACACATTTCATAGTATTTTCTACAAGAAATTACCTATGGGTATTCATTATTTTGATTTTTAACTTTTATATTAATATGTATATGTGAAAGTTTTTCATATACAATTATATATATATATATATATATATATATATATATATATATATATATATACTTATTAATTTATATATAAATATTATCAGTGATGACTTTTACCCCATACACATATTACATTTGTAAGTTATTTCATAGGCATATGCTTTTTTAATTACAATGATTTCAACAACTATTCCTTTAAATGCATTTTTATTTAAATGGTTTAACTTGAAACCTTTAATTGAATCTAATTAACATCAGGATGTATAAAAGATTTTGTAGAGCAACAGCAGTTATTCTGATGAAGTTTCCAGCTTTGGAAATGAAAGCGCTTAATCTTTGATGTACTGTCTCATTTTTCTTGTTCAATAAATTGCTTTTTCAATTTTTATGGACTGCAGAGTCTTGGAAAAGAACTGTTGAATTACAGAGTTGTGGGACTGCCTTCATTGGTTCCTGTATTACGGGGAATTACTGTTTTTTTATTGGTTTTGTACTCTCCCCGTTTCTTCCGTTTTCTATATTTACTGGTCTGACTATTGTGTATGTGCTTGTAGGGGTCCTCCAGGTGAAACTGGTGTGTTAGTGTCTGCATGAACACAGCCAAGCTCCATGCTAGCTGTATACCTTTGTATGTTGGACAGGTGTGAGCCATGCAAGGTAGAGGTGGCAGTTCATCAACTGTTGTCCCTGACTATGAGAAGTGGCTCTGCCAAGAATTGCACTGGTATGTCCACACCCACAGTCAGATGCACTGCTGCTACCTGAACATGTCTAATGTCTGCTGGACCAGCTCCCCTCACAAGTATACCCAGGACCACGAACCCATGGCCTGCTATGTCAAGGTGTGGACAGCTCAACCACTGACAGAGCAGAGGAAGTACTGCCACTATGGAAGTGTGATTGGGACCAGCCACATTGGCTAACAGCAGATGATGTGGTTAATCTACACCGAGGAGGATGTCATCCCCCTCCAAGCAGGCAATCCATCACATACACTGCTCATTCCAACATGCCATTAATCCAGTCAATTGCATTAGCAACACAGTGGAGGCAGTCAGGTATGTCAGCCTGTTTTACATCTACAACCCTACGCATTTCTCTGGAGCTCCAATGGGAATGTACCTGTGCCTCCATGATGGCTCTAAATGTACATTGAGTGGCAAGGAAGAGACACCTGGATCAGGTGGAGGATGAGCAGCAGGCCTCCTCTGATCACCCCTAACAACCCTCCTGTTTAGCACCTCACCCACACTTTGGCTATGGCCAGAGTCAATGGACACTGAAGCTGTAGTAATCACACTTCCCTGATCAATTGTTTCACTCTCTAGCTATCCAATATCTGTGTGCTCACTGTAATGGGTAGGCACAAGCCTACTGGCTGAGTCTGATGGAATATCAGGGGATGACTGTGTGTCATCCTCAGTGTCAGATTCAACCTCTGCACCCCAACTGTGCCTCTGTTTGGCCACCATCATCATCAGAGTCTGCTGATACTTTGACATCAGGTGGTAGCAGTCCCTCACTTCCACTGTCAGGATCACCTGTGATAATAAGCAACAAACACAGGAAAAAAGAATACCTAAACTACTATACTTCAATATATTCTAACAAAATAGCAGTGCTACTACTGTTAGACAGTACAACAATACACAAAACAGTTATGACATCAACATCACACAGTAAATTATTTATTTGAATTGCTCATCAGTACTGACATAAACATGTTTGGCTTACCATGTGCACATAATTGTATCCAGTGCATGGGAGATGGTCCTGGAAAAAGTTAAGCAAAAGGTAAGGACAACATTATCACTAGTAAAAGTAACACAGGAGGTAATATTTTTTTTTATATATCCATTAACTATACTTTCCACAAGAACTTGGATGACAACTCCAACATAAACTAATCAACCGGAATGTGTCATTAACTATAGCAATGTTCAATCCCTCCCACAAAAAAAAAAGCAATTCTTGTCAAACAGAAGTAATATGTTGATTTAATTTTTTTACTATACAAGAGTATTCAACAACTGAGATACAAAAGCCTATCTGGACACTTTTCCTGAGACATGCTTGCTGTCCCTGAAATGGTAGCACTAATGTCAAAGACATGTTCTGCACTTTCCTAGGAGCTGTCCTGATCCCTGGCAGTGGACTAGAACTCTTCATTTGCTGTTAGTGGTGGGTCTGTAGCAGGCCCTCCCCAGTGCTCATCAGATTATGACCCACTGCAGCTGCTTTCCTCCGTGCAGATGAGATCATGTCAGTGGCCCTATGGTGCACCTGATCATATGTCCTGCTGTAGCCACCCACTGCATTAACATATGTGACAATCTGCAGCTAAATCTGTATTCTGACTGACCTATCTCAATGTACTTTCTCAGCAGGAAGGTACTATGTTGCCTAAAAGTGTCAACAATGACATGATTCTCAGGGTCAGTAAAGGGTGGTTTTCAAGGATTGAATGCCTAGGCATCATACTCCAAAGTGTCCTAAAAGACAGCAGAAGGATAATACACATAAGTATCACATAACTACAAAATAACTGTTTCCAGATAAAACATAAAAGGTAACATTTCAGTACTACCCACTGGAGAAACATAAAATAGTCTTAAAATTTGAAATACAAACAACAGGCTGGAAGCAAAAAAAAGGAGAGTAGCAATAGCAACATATCCTTGTTTGTGCCATAACAGAAATGCAGCTTTGCTCCCTCCTCCCCAAAAAAACAGGCAAATGACACATTTTGCTAACAAACCATCTTTGAAATACTAAAAGTGCTATCAAATGAACTGTTTCTGAAACATGTCTACAGATTTAACATAGAACATTCCATTTAAAAGTATGGCCAATCATGTATACCTGCAAAATGCCCTGATAAACATGCCCATGTCATCAGTACACTTCTAACTAATGCACGCAGAAAAAGTGTAAAAACTTTTGCTAATATCTATCTATCTATCTGTATATATATATATATATATATATATATATATATATATATATTAAACTATTATACAGGTTTTTCTTAATTACATTCTAGTATATGCGGTATGTAGCTGACAAAATGCAAACATACTTTCTTAAGTTCAGTAATCCTCTGTGCAGATATATCCCAAAGTAATAGCCTCTCTGTGCTCTCCACATAAACAAGACTTCTAACCTTCAGTTTCCCTAGCTACATGGTTGTAGATTCAGGGTTATCAGCACGGTGAAGATGCAAATCAGGTGTGAGCTCATTAGAATTGTTGAATCCCAAATACTTGGCCCCATAAGGGAAATGTAAACATAGTGCAGACACTCTTTCAGTGTTTGTTTTTAATTGATTGCAGCTGTGAATGATTACTGCTTGGGAGAAGGAAAACACATCAGCACTGCAGGCTGCTCTACATCCAGTGGATGTGTATGTGTCAGGTTTGACTTTCAAAGTGTTAGATGTAATTTTGTCAAGGTTGGAAATGTAAGTAAGCAGCATACAATTCACAGGTTCTGCATATGATATTATTGTCATTTAATATCCTCACACATTTTAAAGACAATGATATAAATGGTTTACTGACTGCATTTCTCATATTACTGGTCAGATAAGAGAAGACAGACCAACAAACACAGAGAGGTAAGACAGAGCTGTATATTTGCCAGCAATAGTCATAACTGGTTATCTGATCACTTAGTGCACTACATCCAAAACTAATACATGAACAAATAACAGTTGTATGATTTCATATTACTGTAGATGATGTTGCAGTTGGTTGTATGCAGAATGATTTCAGTTCTTTGCTTCAAAACTTTTTGTGTGGCAAAGAAGGATAATGTATCTTTTCTGTGTTCTGAATGTTCATTGGAGTAATAGTTCAAATCCAGACCTTTTTTTTTGGGGGGGGGGGTAGCATTTGTGTGATGCAGTGGGAAATGAAAAAAAATGAATGTCAGGTTTGGCTGAACAAACTAGACTAGTGGGTTAGAACAAACTAGACTAGTGGGCTAGCCAAAAAACAGACATAATACCAGTAAATGGGGCATCTGTAAAACAGCAAAGGTCAAAAACAATACATTGTACCAATTTCTGTATTGCATCACACAAGTGCGTTTAGAGGTATTGTGAGGCATTGTGCAGTGGTTAGCAGGGTTTCCCACCAGCTGCAGCCATTGAACACATGCATACAGAACTCAGGCAGCCAATAATCAAAACTGGATACATTCAATTAATTCTGTTGGGCACCGCTCAAACCCACTAAGTGGTGTTCAGCAGCAGTTAACACAGAGACCTTAAAATGATTAGGAAATTATGACATTTCATGCAACTATTCCTCTCCCAGCATGTGTAAGTGTAGGGCTGGAGTACAGATGGTCCTGGGTTCTAATACAGAGAGTGCAACCTATTTTTACTGTTGTGGCAGTGCAGTTTATAGCAGTGAAATGAAAAATCGACAAGTGTTATTTCCACATTTTTGTGGCAACAAGTAGAAGTGTAGTACTGCCATACACATGGTTCTGGTTTCTAATACAGGATATTACAGACATTTTTACTGTTGCTCCATTTTCCATTATATTCCCTCTCACTTATAACACTTTAGATAGTGGAGCTGATATAAATTATATGTATGAGGGACGAGACACCACTATTGTGTTTTCAGATGTATGACTGAAGGTATACTATCTACTATATTTCTGTAAGCATAATTCTGCTATTTGTACTTTCATTGCCTTAACAATTAACTAAGATACATGCGTAATTGGATCTATATCCATTAATCTTGTCAGGTCACACACATACATGTGTAACAGTCAAACTGTCACCTATATGATCCTTGACTATGTCTGAGCAGCTCTTCTTCTGTGACAAATATTGAAAATCAGTGCTGTGAAAGAAAATGTTTTGTTCTTTATGCCTAGGTTTGATTCCCACACTGTAAAAGTAAAGTTTTCTTATTGTATAAAGATTAAAGATAAATATGAAATGTTATTACATTTATGCCCTCAGTGCATATCTGCAAACCTAACTCACCTAACAGTTACCTTCCGATTTTCAATATATATTATACATCAGTACACACCCCTCAAGCTAAGGCCAATTGTCAGATTAACCTTACAGTTTCAATGATTTAATTCATCCCTGCTTGTTACTGCTACATTACACTTAATATTGTGCAAAAGTGGTTGACATCATTGCTCAGGTTTGTACAATATCAGTAAACACAATAACTGGAAATGGCAGGAAAGCATCAGTTTTCATTGCTCTAGTTCAGCTGTTAGACATGGCTGGCATTGAAGAGGAAGGTGCACACTTTAGGGCACAAAAGTGGGATGTCCAGGAGTCCACAATTTTTATTGGTCACCTAGTAAATCACCACAGCCATAGACATCTGTAGGGGGACTATTTTGGCTCTCAGTACAAGTTTGAGGCATGGAATAGTTTAGGCCAGTCTGTATCTAGTGCCACCGGTATCCCATGCACTGGAGAGCAATGTAAGCATCATTTTAATGAGCTACACAAGAGAAAAAAAGGGATACTCTCACTCATTTGTTGCAGGAATTTGAGACTGCATACATTCCACAGCTGTGTAAGTATGACAATAGGAGAATGCTTGTAAGACTTGGAAAGCTAATTATAGGCAAGACTGGTATGCATAATGCTCTTCTGTTTTTTTCAGAAAGCTAATTATAGGCAAGACTGGTATGCATAATGCTCTTCTGTTCTTTTCTTTTCTTTCCCCAGCTCCCACTGAACATGAGTTCAATTGACAGGCTCATGTTGCTTGATTGGAAAGACTGCATGAAACAAGTAGTATGTATGCAGCAGAAGAAAAGTATTCAAGAAGTAGTAGGAACCGTTTACCAAAAACTACAAACTGAAAACAAATAATCCAGTCACACTTAAGATAGCTTAAAAAAGATTTATTATAAAATTTAATATACAAGCACTTTCACCCTGGCCAAATGCAAGGCTTTTTCATGCTTTTTCAAGTGTAAAAGAACAACTGAAGCGCTTCCATTTAAATACCCTTTGCCCTCTAAAAAGGTGCCTATTCTTTAAAGAAACACAGTTTAATAAAAACAAAGTGTTTATAGAGACGTATCCTCCCCCTTAGTAATAACAGTGCATACTATAATCAAGCACATTTTATTTTACATAATCTATGTATGTATTTATCCAAAATACATTGTGATTGTGTTTTATTGTACAATGCATGTAAACCTAAACCAAACCTATAATTTCTTTTTTTTTTTTCACCAAATAAGGTTTACAGATATATGTTCATTAGGACCCGGGGCGTTGGTTGCATTTAGTTTCAGCTGCCAGTAAGTCTCCCTACAACTCAACCAGTTCTCCCAATCCCCAATCCCCTCCCCTAGGGTCCACTAAAAAATGTTCCAAAATTCCAAAACCAAACCCTATATGACCAGGTTCAACACAAAGATGTTTATATAGGGCATTATTTAAATTTTAGTTTCAATTGTTCTTTTACACTTGAAAAAGCCTTGCATTTGGGCAGGGTGAAAGCGCATATATATTACATTTTATAATAAATCTTTTTAAGCCATCTTAGATGAAAAGTATTATTGTAGCATTAAAAGTTAAATATAGCTGTTTTGGTCTTTTATAGAGTTGTATCATTTTGACCATGCATAGCTGAAATGTAAAAACAAGTAGGCATGCATTGGTCTGTACAAAGCAATTGTAAGCCTCCAATATTAGACTGTAGTCAGAGGTTTTGGGTTCAAATACCATGATTCCCAATTATACAGTACTGCTAGTTCTTCAATAACATTTACATTAAATTAAAAATTCTATACCAGTGACACAAATGCCCTGCTGTAATCTGTAATCTGTATAATTGGAACACACATATGTGCAATATATGCACATTTCAAGTATTGGTATCAGCAATCTGTAGAACAGCGTGTATCTGTTAGGACATATACCTACATGTAATACTTCAGATAAAAGAGTCATATAATTGTGTTACTGCATTGCATGAAACGTATGATGGCACTAATTTTATCTCTTTATTTCTCTCATCCCAACCCTTTACCTCTCTTTTTTGTTTTCTACTATATACCATCAAAATATCTCCATGTCATCCATGTCATCCATGTCTACCACATCACTAAATGCTACACAGCACACTGAGGTAGGCCAGCATCAGTACAGCAGCCTGCCCTTGCTCCACTGGCTCCAGCACCAAAGTCCAGCAGATCTGGTATCCAACCTGGCAGCACTGCCTGTGCTGCCTCTGCACTTCCTCTGCCCTCAAGTAGTACTGCCTTAGAAGCTGGTGTAGTGGTACCCTCCAGGAGCAGTGGCAGATGTGATTACATCACTCACAGGGAATTACCAAGGATGGTGGATAGGGTCATGCACTGCACCATTGGTATACACCTACACCAAATGGAAAGGCTGGTCTCCCTTATGGTCCATAGGAAGACGATATATCAAGTACTCCAGATGCCAGTAGAGTAAGGGGACATGATGAGATTCCAGTGGGTGAGGATGCAATTCTCACTGTCTCCAAGCTTGATGTTCATGAGCCTGCATTGTCCCCCCAAACCCCAATCATGGTGTCCCCCAACCTTTTGTGTCCATCACCACCCTTGTATCTTGTCTTGTTTGTTGCATTTGCTTCCTCACCTACCCAACTTACCTGACCCAGACATACCTATGTCCCTTACCCAGCTGTCCTCTCTTACTCAATTTAAAAAAAATACATGGACACTTGTCCCACAAAATAAAAGTCCCATACATTGCTCACCATTTTGCACAAATCTTTTTGACACTTGATTTGGTCCAATTGACTATACAGCATGACTGTATTGTTGTCACCTTGTGACAGTCCAATTCAGTTAATATTCTTCACATATGTTTAGTTTATAGTGTTGAACAAATGTATAGCTATGCTTCTTTCTACCTCCCTCCTACACATTTTTGTAGTGCTTTCCCTTTGTTCTTTCTTCATGCTTGGTCCCCATTTCATCACTTTCCTATCTAGCCCACTTTAACACCTATAACCTGATCAAAAAATAGTATCACAGACAATTGATCATTTCACTTTTTGGCATCTATGTTTCTGCAGAGTTTTGCATCATGCATCAATGCCCAGTGTTTGTGAGCAGATGTACAATGCTGTGGTTATATCCGTGCAATGGAGTTTAATCTCTCTACATTACAGCAACACATATACTATAAAGAATTTATGTCACTGCATTATCACTGTTTATTTAAAGGTCTTTAAAAGTATTTAGATATACTTGGATTCAAAACCAGTATCATCTGGGCTCAAAAAGAAATGTGTCAATGCATTTACACCTACTGCCACAGAGTCCTTAAAAAGCTGATGTGTTTCATAGAATCAACACTAACTCTCAGTCTTTCACAATGCACTTTGCATTTGCACTGCTTTACTGTGTGCGAACATGGAAAGTACTGAAAATGTGTACAGTTTGCCAACTGTCATGCAAACCTGCTGCTCGCAGCTCTATGGAAAAGTAAATATTATTATGCATTACTGCTGTTTACTGTCCATTTCCTGTCTTTGACATGAAATTACATGAGGAAACATAACAAACTGAAATCCCTATCTAACAATATTTTATGTGTTGCCTCACCCCAATGACTGCAACCCTGGTCTCTCAGGACTTTTTGCACACATATATCAGCAACACTACAGACATTAATATAAAATGTTGCATGATAAGCATTGTGCATCAGTCTGGTAGCATGCAGAACTAGAACTATTGACCAATAAGCTTAAACAGCCTTATCTGTAAGGCTAGGTAATGGATCTTTACCTCAGGGACATAGGTGACATTCAACACACTTCACCCAAACCATTTTGGTTTTGTCAAGGGTAGATCTTACTTATTAAACACTGTGGGTTTCTTTGATAATAACCCTAAAGACCTGGATGAGGGATAACAGGACATACTGCTATGTTGATTTATCCCAGGCCTTTGACACTATCCCCATTCAGGTATCTTAGAGAAACTCTCCCATCTGGGGATTAACCCATACATTGCTTGATGGATAGCCAACTGGCTCACCACCAGAACACATACCTTCATAGTTGGGGGCTGCACCTTCACAACTAGAACACTTACCAGTGGAATTTCACAAGATCTGTGCTGGGCACGCAACTGTTTGGAAAAACTATTTTTCTGAAGTCCAGGCACAGGTAGATGGCCTGTGCCTTTACCAAGTTTACAGATGATTGTCAAATGGACAGTCATATATAGTCCCCCTATGTTAATATATTACAGAAGGGTCTGACACAGACAAATGATTAGTGCCAAAGTCATGGACTGAACCTTAAAAAATGCCTCATTGCCCCCTTTGGTAATGAAGTACCCCTGCTAATTATAATATACATAGCACCCCACTAAGCACATGGTGCTCTGAGACTTGGTAACTCATGTTGATAGCAATCTAAACTTCAATCACAATGTGTCCATAGTGGTGATACACACATTCTACATTGTGCATCTCATATATAAGGGCATCACATCCAAGACCAGGGAGGTTGTAACTCTACTGTACTCTACCCTTGCCAGACCACTAATTGAGTACAATGCTCCCTTCTGTCTGTACCTTACCAGACACCTGATGCAAATGGAGAAAACACAGACGTTTGTGACTGAGAGAATCCAGGGCCTCAAAAACATGGCAAACATGGAATAAATCAAAGACTTGTTGCTGTATTCAGTATCATGCAGGCTGCTGACAGGTGACATGTGCTTGGTCTACGGAACAGTCTCAGATGCTGTCCTACTGGAAATGCTGGACATCTGCAAATTAAATGGGACAAGAATAAATTGCTCCTGGGATCTCAACTTAGCCTGTGACATAAACAGAACATGCTGGGGAGACAGATATATTTCTCAGTGATTGCCACTTCTCTGTAATAGGTTCCACCTTCATGCGAAGCAGTGCTCCTTAATGACCACATTCAAGCTTAACCTTGACAGCTGGATGGGTGAGGGTGGCAACTATGACCCTCGTGGACAAAGCCAGTCACTGGTGATCACAATATCTATCTCCTAACAAAAAACATCTAACTATACTCAATAAGGGTTCTTGTGTTTTTACATGTCTGGGCTTGTAAACTCCATAGGACCATTAGGCTAGTCAAATCCTATGAACCTGTGAAGCTATGAACCAATGCATGCTTACTACCTTTTCTCCAACATGCCCTGCTGATGTCATCCACAATAACTTGACATGCAGTATTGTAAAAGGCAGACTTGTGCCATGGAGCTTCCATAAAGTACTGAGTTCATAGGTTCATAGATTAGTACTAGATTAACTGTCTGTGTGGGACATTTTAAGCCTAGCCAGTTACACCAACTAATAATCAAACTCTGCACTGTGTGTCTGTAAGATAAACATGTTAACCATTATACCAGCCTCCCTCCCTTCTATAGTCTATGGACTTAGATTGGTAGGGGCTCTGTTCTCACTGCAGTCAGCTGGGGGTGCATGTGTTTGTGTGTCTAGACTGAAGAGCATAAGTGTGTATTCTACAGTTAGCACTCCAATAACATGGATTGATAGTATTTTGTTAGCTGCACATGCCTACACATCCATTTCATGCAGACCTCCCAACATCTTCTCTCCAACATGTCCTGCTAATGTCATCCACTATACGTTGACCTGCAGTTTTGTAAAAATTAGACTTGTGCCATGATCCTTGCATAATGTACTGAGTTTGGTTGTACTTAGGTAGGTGTATGTTCTGTTCTCACTGCAGTCAAGTAAGTGTGTGTGTGTGTGTGTGTGTGTGTGTGTGTGTGTGTGTGTGTGTGTGTGTGTGTGTGTGCGTGTGTGTGTGTGTGTGTGTGTGTGTGTGTGTGTGTGTGTGTGTGTGTTTCTGTGTGTGTGTCTAGTGATAAGAGCAGAAGTGTGTATCTTACAGTTACCACTCCAAACACATGGATTGGCAGTATTTTGATATTTGCACATGCCTACAGATTAATTTCATGCAGGCCTCCCAACATTTTCTATCCAGCATGCCCTGCTAATGTCATCCACTATAACTGAATGGCACAGTGGTGCAGCGGTAGCATTGTCACCTCATAGCAAGAGGTTCCCTGGTTTGATTCTTGGTTGGGGTGAATTCTGTGCAGAGACTGCATGTCCTCCCTGCATTTGAGTGTGTTTCCTCTGGGTGCTCCAGTTTCCTCCCACATTACAAAGACATGCATCCGGAGAGTTTCTCCCCAGGTCTCTGCTGAAAATTGGCTCATTCCAAGTCAGACTTTCCCGGTTACCAAATGTTAAATAAATAAATAAAAATAAAAGTTGACCTGCAGTTTTATAAAAGTCAGACCTCTGTCATGGTGCTTGCATAAAGTACCGAGTTCTATAGTCTGTGTACTTAGATAAGTATGGGTTCTGTTCTCACTGCAGCCAGGTGGGTGATGTATGTGTGTATAGCCCAAAGAACAGAAGTCGTATCCCAGAGTTGCTACTCAAATCCCATGAATTTACAGTATTTTGATAGCTGCACATGCCTGCACATTCAATTCATGCAGATTTTCTGCATCTTCTCTCCAACATACCCTGCTAATGTCATCCACTATAAATTGACCTGCAGTCCTGTAAAAGTCAGACTTGTGCTATGGCACTTGCAAAAAGTACTGTGTTCTGTAGTCTGTGTACTAAAATAGGTAGGTGTTCTAGTGTCACTGCAGTCAACTACTGTGTGTGTTCTTATGCTTACCACAGAGACCCTTTACATCTGCATGCACACTGTTATTATCATACCTCCCAACAGATACTGCTGAATTATCGGTTTTAAAGTTTTGGGAAACAGTCCAAATAATGGGTGCCACGAAATACAGTGGCATCCCTTCATTCTATTTTTCCCAGCATTTTTTTCTGCTTTTTGAGCTGGCGTTTGACATTACAGAGAGCCTTTAACACCAGCTCCATCAGCCTGTCGGAATTGAGCTCAAGGGCTCACGTGCACACATTTTCAGCTAGCTACTTCACTGTTTGAATGGATCTGCGAGCGGGAATGGCTGGCTGCTTCACTGTTTGAATAATGAAGGACAACAGTTTATTGAAGGAAATGACTGCAAGCATGGGTACTGCTTTTAAGGTTTATTTCATCTTCTCATGAACAGAGACTACAGTTTAATGGATTTACTGTTTTTAAAGGACTACAAATGCTGCAAGCGTGGGTACTGCTTTATCGTCTTTTTGCAAGTATTTGTTTTTATCTTCTTGTGAACAGTTTCAGAAGTGTGTCATCTACTGCTTTTTCAAGGTATCGAGCTTAAGGTATTGGAAATGACTGCTGCTTTTAATTCCAACTGTATTTTGCAAGTGTTTTAATTCATGTTACTGTTTGGTTTTAAAGGGAGAAAGTATCTGACTGCTGTTTTTATTTCTGGCTGTATCAGCTATGTGCAACAGCTGTTTCAGGTTTAACTGTTACTGTTTGGTTCTCAAAGGGAGCAAGTTGTGGACTGCTGCTTTTAATTATTTCAAGTGTTTCAGGTTTAACTGTTACTGTTTAGCTTTCAAGGGAGTAAGTTGCGGACTGCTGCTTTTAATTCCGGCTGTATTTTGCAAGTCGCGAGTGTTTTAGGCTTCACTGATTGTCTTTCTAGGGAAACGACTGCTGCTTTTAATTCCGGCTAGGCTTCACTACAGCTTAAGGTATTTTGCAAGTAGGCTTCACTGTTTGGCTTTCAAGGGAGCAAGTTGCAAACTGCTGGTTTTAATTCCGGCTGTATTTTGTAAGTCGCAAGTGTTTTAGGTTTCACTGATTGTCTTTCTAGAGAAACGACTGCTGCTTTAAATTCCGGCTAGGCTTCACTACAGTTTAAGGTATTTTGCAAGTAGGCTTCACTGTTTGGCTTTCAAGGTATAGGAAGGAAATGACTGCTGCTTTTAATTCCTGAAGGAAGGAAACGACTGCTGCTTTTATGCTATTTATTTGCAAGTCGCAAGTATTGATTTTCCATTATTGAAGGAAACGTCTGGTGTGTGTGTGATGCTTTTTAAGCTATTTTTTTGCAAGTCTCGAAGCTGAAAGTGAAAGCTGGGGATGTTAAATTTAAATGGACCCTGTTCAAAACACAGTACTTGAAGCAGTGGTAATATATGTAAAAAAGGTGTTTGGAACTTCTAATGGTAACTAGGGCACACAGCTGTAAACTAGCAGTGAGGAAAACTAAGATTAAGGAAAAAGGCCTTTGTTACAATGTTAGTATGGGGAGGGGGAAATCTAGATTTGGAAAATTATTACAGCTACAGTTTTCCTTGCTTTTTGCTAGCAATCACAGAACTTAAACCCCTGCTGTTGAGGGAAATAGACCATGGAATATAACTTCTGGATAGCATTTAAAAGCCTCTGCCAAACTGTCTAGCAACACAAGAAGAGGAGACAGGATATTGCCCACTATGTTTTCAATAAGGTGTAAGAAATGCAAACCTTTGTGATATCACTGCTTAAAGCTAGAAAAAACACTGTGCAACTCCGAACTCTAGCAGATGCATGTCTTTCTGTAGAAGTACTAAAAGCGGATAGAGAGAGTTCTATTTTAGAAAATGAAGTCATTACAGTGACTCAACCGTGCTATGAGAAGGGGAAACAATGGATGAAATACATGAGATTGGGATAGAAATGAAGGTACTGGACATTGTTGATGGTGTAGTTAATGCATCTTTTACAATTTTTACTGGAAGGCTCAGCAACAGCTCTTAACAAAATAGGTGGAGGTGCCAATTTTCAGTGAAGGTATCAGTTATGGTGAGATCAGATTTCTCAACCTTCCTGTGAAAATGTAAACTAACACTAGCTGAATGTCTGATTTACTATGCATCATGGGAGTATTATCTTCATTGCGGCACACTGGATCAACTCTTTGTACTTGCACTTTATCAGTGTGGTCTACAACCTTTTTTGGGGGGGGTGAAAGAGGGTGGGACATAGCCAAATATAAACTTATATAAACATACACCCCTAAACACCTTTTGGAAATTACTACAATAGTCCCAGAGCTGCCACTGATGTGAACTATAATCCTAGCATTTGAGCAGTGATTATGTCTACAGCCTGAATCTTATGGTAAATGTGTTCAAGATGGCTGTATGACTCCATCAAGGTGTGTGTGTGAAAATTCCCCAGGTGGCTAGAGGTACTCAGGCTCAAACCCTGTACATTGGGTACAGGTAAAAAGAGCCTAAAGTCCCTAGCTACCACCACTTGTGAGTTTATATCTCATATTTTTGTTCTGTTCCTCATAAAATCTGTGGTTTTTCAGGATTTTTGTGGCAAATCACTGAAGGATTGAATTCACTAAATAATGACAGGTATTTGAATTTCAGACTTCATATTCTTCAGAAAATCAGTGGTAACAAAACCTTTTATTCTAGCAATTTTCTAAATTTATAAGATCAGTATTTGAAATGTGTCCCTATTTTTGAGCTGTATTCCCCCATTATTGGATTTGTCTAGGTTCATAGGTTCATAGGTTCATAGGTTGGTACTAGGCTATCAGCCCTAGGGCCTATACAAGCCTAGCCATAACAATTCCCTGGCTATTTCTTCCCACATTATTTACTTTCCTGGACCCCTGTCTAGCAGGGCGACTGACGTGATCCCTGGGGTGAATTTCCTTTCTCCCATCCAATCGTCAAGGTTTTTTGTGCTAAGACATTGAGAGCTATGTTGGTGAGAACTGAATTCTGTATTCCCCCATTATTGGTTTGTCCAGGTTTTTTGTGCTAAGAGGTTGACAGCTATGGTGAGAAGTGAGAACTGAATTCACTAAATGATAGCCATTTAAGTTTCAGTCTTCCTATCTTTCAGGAAACTGTTGATTTAGCACAAAGATATGCTGCTTTGACTGTAGTGGACAGGGTCCTGGTTTCAAGACTTAGCGGTGAAATGCATGGTGGTGATACATTTTATTCTAGCAACTTTCCAATATTATACAAGCAATGTTTAAAATGTGTCCCTGCCTGGTTTTTGGCCTTTTGTCCCCCCCACCAAAAAAATAAATAATACTGAAATTGAAAATAAGTGTGAGAAGCTGTGCAAGATACTTATGGCTTACACTATTGTCATTCTATTATATATATATATATATATATATATATATATATATATATATATATATATATGTATATGTATTGTGTGTGTGTGGAAGTAGACATGATGGAAATGTTCTGAATTGGGCAGTTTTGTCATTTATTGGTTCATGCATTTTGTTTCATTGCCTACTGGAAAAATGTTCAAACAAACAATAAATTTAAAATGCGCTCTAACAAGTGTGTTGTATTACACAAGGAATATAATTTAGTAAAGTCAGGAAGGTTTATCAAAGAACACATGTATGTTTCTTGTTTTGTGTGCAAGGGTCCTATGATTTGAAAACAGCCCAAAGGTAATCTTTATCCACCAATGCCCAGATGCATTTTCTTTGGATGTGGTGTGGGTTTCAATGCTATTTCAATGAATATGAGTTTCAAGGGCGGAGAAGTTTTAATGCCAAATCTATTTTTATTGTGAGACAGTATTGCTTTGTTTATCAGATATATATTAGTGTTTGTGCATTGTGCTATAAGATGTAAAAATAAACTCCAAATAATCATTGTAGAAGTAAAGCAGTATGCACACATTAGTGTTTATGGTAAATGGGGTGATGTAGCCAGGTAATAGGACATTGGAATGGCTGCAGGGGGACTCTGGTCAGTGGTGCCATATTTTTTTTGTCTGTTCTTCAGTTTGCACTTGAAAGTTTGTATACCACAATTCTATTGGAGTGGGTGGGGTTGCACAATTTTGTATGCAAATTTTATGTTAATCAGCGTACAGATTTGTACCTATTTTTCACTGCCCTTGTCCAGATTTTTTATGTTTCCAGGTTGAGAGGTATGGTTTGTGCTCTTGCTTAACATTACAGAGACCCTTTTACATCTGCATGTGGCACACTGTTATTATCATATTCTTCTCAACAGATACTGCTGATATCATCAGCTTTAAAGTGTTGTCTGAAACAGTCCAAGTCAGACTTGAGCTGTGGTGCTCGCATTAAATACAGAGGTATATAGTTTGTGTACTTAGATAGGTAAGAGTTCTATTTTCACTCCAGTCAACTGCATGTGTGTGTGCATGTGTTTGTGCTCTTGTTTGACATTACAGAGAGCCTTTTACACCAGCTTGTAGGACACTGTTATTACCACATTCTCCTCAACAGACACTGCTAATGCCATCAACTATATCTGATTTGCGGTTATGCACTATTCCCACCTGGTCAAGGTCAGAGACTGGCCTGGAGGCCAGGCAGATGTCCCCTTATCTTATACGATACAGATAACAGTAACATGGCTTTCAGTCTATACACGTACATCATGGCATGGTTTATAGGCCCTGTGTTTTCTTGGTGAGAAATCCCTGTGGTCTCTCCAGCTGCCACATGTGTCTTGCGAGGCACTTGCAAAAGAGAGAATTATACTCTATTAATGTTCTGATGAGGTTCAATTACAGTGCTGTTATACAATCCTAACATCTGAATATGATGGCATGACTTATGATGTGCACAGCATAGGCCTTCAATATCAGTGTGGACACTTAGTGGTTGAAGTTCAGATTGCTATCTACATGTGCTCCCAGTGTTTGCATCTCTGGGTTTCAGCAGGCTGTAATTAGCATGGAATTCCACTTTTCAGAAGCACAAAATAAAGACACGTTTCTGCATTTATTTGTAGACCGTGTGGCTTTGTCACAAATCATTTGTCTGTGTTAGCCCTTCCTCTGTTAAGTTATCATCATAGGTGGACTCAATGATTGCACTCAGTATGCAAGAATCAGCAAACTCAGTAAGCCAAATGCCATATACTTTAGCCAGAACTGTCAAGAAATAGATTCCAAACAGTAAAGGGCCAGGCACAGATCCCTGGGGTACACCAATGGTGACAGCTCGACTGGTACAGGTTGATTCACCAACTTTCATTGTATGTGTTTTGCCAGTGAGCCAGTTGGTTACCCATCTAGTGACATGAGGTCTAATTGCTGGGTGGAAGACTTTCTCAATGATCTCTGCATAGGGGATTGTGTTCAAACCCTACACCAGTTGAGGATAGCCAGTATGCACTGTCTTATCTACATCTAGGCCTATCACACAGACTCAATGGGGTGTGACAACATCACAAATCACCTATCACATGACTCATCACATGCACCTTACTGACACAGTTTCATACACACTTCAACACACCCTCCCCACAGACTATGCTGCTGTAGAAGGGTGTTTTAAACATGCATCCGTGTGAGTTGACGTGTGGGGGGGCAGCACTCGATGCATGCATGTATGGACTGTTATTTTTTGTATTACTGTATTGCCTTTCTATATTTTCATCTCTACTTGATTCCTAAGTAGACTGTTCTCTATCTGTAAAACCTAGCACTTGCTCCTACAGTACTTTCTCACCTTGATATAGCACTCTTATTATAGATAGTACCCCACCAGCCTGAAACCCCCTTCTCGATCACCCACATCCCCCGGAGTCTTTTTTTAAGTTTTTGTCTATTCCTTCTAGCATGTCGAGGGATCAGTTGCTAGTGTCCTCTCCTGCTCAGCTGGTGAACCTGGGAATATTGAGACAATGTTACAATTGCCTCATGTACACAGACAAGCCTCTCCTTCTCCCACAAAACACAAATACATGCGAGAGATGCAACTATACAGCCAAATTGGAGGCTGAGCTCTCTCAACATAGGACTGGCAAGACCAGACAGGAGGAGAAGGTAACCACACACACCACATACCCAGTCTCACATAGTACTATCACAACTTCAAATCATACACATATACACACAAAGACATACTCGGAGGCTCTGATCAAAAATCTACCAAAACAGCAGAGGCCACCAAAGCAGACACCCAAACAACTACCACCTCAGGACACAACACATGCAACACATAGACCACACAGTCAGTGTGCCAAACAGTCACAGCCCTTAAGGCCAAACACAATGCCAGACACACTCGTCATTGGTGACTCCATAGTCAGACACACTGACGTCCCGCTCACCAGATTGAGTAAGGAGAAGGTCACAGTAAGCTGCCTGTCGGGCGCTAGAATCCACCACATAACGCAAGCACTCAGGTCTCTCAACAGCAGGTACAAGTTCTACTCAGTCATTGTCCACGCTGGTGTAAACGACCTGAGACGTACCTCCTTGGACTACATGAAAAGAGACATTGAGGAGCTCTCTGATTATGTAGCCCAGGCAGGTATGACCCTGACCTTGAGCAGTATCCTACCTTCACCAAGAATGATGTCACAATACAGAGATAAGATGATCAGCTTTAATAATTGGCTTAAACACTGGTGTCATTCAAAGGGGATCCAATGTCTGTCTGCCTGGGATGACATGCTGGACAAGCCACACTGCTTCGCAAGGGACAGCTTGCACCTGTTACCCCTGGGCTTCCGGATATTGGCAAAGGCTCTTGCCACCCATATAGTGCCTTTTTTAGGCAAGTCTCAAATTCTAAACCTACCACCCTAGAACACAAATAAGGAAAAAAACTAAGGGTAATGCTGCTCAATGCCAGAAGTCTCAACCTCAAGATACACACACTCGAGGCCCTTCTCAGTATGGAGAACATCGATGTCTGTGCTGTGACTGAAATCTGGTTCAAGGCTCCTGAGAGCACCCCAGCACTATCAGGTTTTACCTCACATCATGCGTTCCGGCCTCAAAATCCGGACAACACCAAGAAAGGAGGGGGGTGTCCATATTCATCAAGGACACCCACACCTCAAGGTTGGTGGCAATGCACGATGCATCGGAGACCATCCAGGTGCAATTAACCATAGGCAAGACTGCTCTGCAATTTGTAGCATGTTACAGGCCACCCTCTCAAACTCTGGAACCTCACATAGCTTTCCTGAAAACACTGGAGGGGATAAATGTATCTCCAAACACCATCATACTAGGTGACTTCAACTACCCTAATATAGACTGGGATCACTACTCAAGCCCAAACACTCTAGCCCAAAGGTTCCTGGAGTTCATAAACTCAAATGCCATGGAACAACTAGTCACCATCCCCACAAGAGGTGAAAACATACTTGATCTCATCATCACGAACATAGGATCACATTGTTCAACACCGGAAGTATACCCCTCACTGGTGAGATCAGATCATAAACTAATCTCACTGGAGGTCCTCATCCCGCCCCCACCTGAGATAAAAAAGACCACAGTGAAGAACTTCTCAAAAGCCGACTTCACACTTCTAAAGACTAGTGTTGTCTCCTTTAAGGCCCCCGAGCTGGCGGAAAACATTACTCAAGCCGCTGAATCACTTACAAATGCCTTCTACCAGCACCTACAGGACTGCATGGATCAGGCAATCCCAAACAAAACAAAGACTCTTTGTACCAAAGGCAAGCGTCCAGTCTGGTGGACCCCAGCCATAAACAAGCTCTACAACAAAAGGAGGAAGCTACTACAAGATAGAACAAAATCCTTAAAAGGTAAGACACCTTTGATCATTATAAGTAAAAAACTAAGAGCTCTCACAAAATCATCCAAGGCAAATTTTGAGAGATAAATCGCTAAGGACTCAAAAGACAATCATAAGGCCTTCTTTAGCTATGTTAGAAACCTGGGAGGAAACTCCCAGATATGCTCAGAATTAGCTCAAAATGATGTGAAAATTACTGAACCTACAGACATTGCCAACATACTGGCTGACAGGTTCAGTGCAAACTTCTCCCCTCCCAAAGGACAGATATCTATACCAGAGGATTGTAGCCCCCAAACATCTCTAACGCCCAGGTGAGAACTGCTCTCTCCAAGGCGAAAAACACAGTATCCATGGGACCGGATGGTGTCCCCGGCTGTGTGCTCTACAAACTCAATGAGGAATTAAACCCGCAGTTAGGACAGCTGTTTAATCTTAGCCTCACCTCAGGATATGTACCCAAGGAGTGGCGCACGGCAACTGTGGTCCCACTTCACAAAGGCGGTGCCTCCACCGACCCTGGAAATTACCGTCCCATCAGCTTGACAAGCCTGATCTGCAAAGCTATGGAGAGGATCATAATGGAACTCATAAATAAAGACATAGGGAACTTGCAGACTTTGGATCCAACCCAGTTTGGCTTTGTCAAAGGCAGATCATGCCTTTTAAACTTGGTTGACTTTTTCGAAACAGTCACCAAGGCCATTGATGAGGGAAAGGCAGTCCATACAGCCTACCTCGACCTGGCAAAGGCTTTCGACACAATACCCCACTCAGGTATCACTGAAAAACTCATCAGCTTAAATGTAAACCCATACATCACAAGATGGGTTGCAAACTGGCTAAGTGACAGAAACCACAGGGTCAGAGTTGCTGGCTCCATGTCAGACTCAAAGCCTGTCACAAGTGGTGTCCCACAGGGCTCAGTCCTGGGCCCACTCTTGTTCGGCATCTACTTTTCAGAAGTACAAGCAAACACAGGAGGGTTATGGCTGACAAAGTTTGCAGACGACTGCAAACTGGGCATCATAGTCGAGAACACATCTGACACAGATATCCTTCAGAAGGGTCTCACAGAAACGGATAACTGGTGCCAGAGCCATGGCCTAAAGTTAAACGCCAAGAAATGCATAGTCATACCCTTCGGGAAAAACAAGGTTACCCCTAGCTACCATATAGGTGGCAATCCACTGAGCACAGAAGAGGTTATCAGGGATCTGGGGACCCAGGTTGACAGTAACCTTTCGTTTGACACTCACATTGCAAAAGTAGTTAGGAAGACCTTCTACATTGCCCACCTGATCATGAAGGGATTCACATCTAGATCAAGGGAGGTCATCGTCCCCCTGTACTCATCACTCATCAGACCAATGATTGAGTACAATGCCCCATTCAGAATGTATCTGACCCGACACCTGCAGCAGCTGGAAAGGCCCCAAAAGTTCCTCACCAAAAGGATAAAGGGTCTCAAAAATATGTCTTATGCTGCCCGACTGAAAGAACTCCAGCTCTATTCAGTCACTTACCGCTTGCTCAGAGGTGACCTGTGCCTGACATACAACGCCATGTCAAACCCAGATTTGATGAACATGCTTCACCTCAAAAATTCTAGATCCCTCAGAACTACAAGGGCGGGAGACTTAAACCTTGACACGGTTATTAATAGAACGTGCTGGAGGGACAGATTCATCACCCAGAGACTCCCTATGCTGTGGAACAAAATCCCGGTACATGTGAGGCAGAGCACCTTGCTGGCCTTGTTCAAAAGAAATCTTGACCAATGGATGGGAGATCGCAGATATACCCCAGGGATTACCTCAGTGTCACTGCTTGACAGAGGCACAGCAAAATAATGGGCATAGTTTCCTTCAAACTAAAGGGGTGGCGAAAGCCACAAAACTCTGGGCTAGGCTTATAAATGCCCTTGGGCAGATAGCCTAGTATGAACCTATGAACCTATGAACCTATGACACAACTTGACTTTCCTCATCTGTGAGGTAAGCCAACATGTCATCATGTATCTTTTTTAAATGGACTCTAGTGATATCCCAGCTATGTGCAACAGACCTGTGTGAGTTGTTAATGCTACATCATGTCTGTTACATCTGATAGATGTTCTCAAAGAGGTTATCGAGGGCATGCATGACAACAACACTGTCATCCTTTTCAAATTGACAAGTGCAAGGCATTTGACAGAAATCGTATTCACTCAAGACTGTCAGATGTGACAATATACATTTATATCACCGAGTGAGTAGACCAGTGTATTACAAACATGACATCTAAATATGTTGACATGTGTGAAGTGACCTATATCTTGGGTGCAGTGATCAGGTCTGTATAGCAGGGCTGTCTGCTAGGCCTTTTCCTGTCTGTTATTTAAGTAATGGACATCACAGATGACATACACATCCTCTGTCCAAACAGCTGCCTGAAGGACTACAGATTGAGGGGAATCAATGACTCCAGCTGTAATATTAGTATAATACACAGTACCAACATACTCCAAAAATTGCTGCCACAGCCAGGACAACACCTGCAATGACAAGAAAATATGGGGGTATTTGTTATGTCAGGAAAACAAACACACAAGCCAAGTGTAATGTGGACATTACACCCTGTAATCAGACCAGTAGGTATGTTCCCTGTGTCCTGGGGTAGATGATAAGTGGACCATCCACCAGCATTTGGCCACAGTTCTGACTACTCCCTTGTTTGTAACACAAGTATTGAGTATGTGAAGGACATCCACATCAGAGGCCATAATACCTTGATAGTTCCCAGCCTTCATCACACCAATAACTGAGTGCAGTGCACCCTTCTTCATGTACCTCCCTACACATCTTCCACTGATGTGTAACTGAAGTGTACCACCATTGTCACAGTGAGCTGTCAAACAGCTTATTCACCATACCTAGGTATTCTTTTTGTAATATAAACATTACTGTCTGATGGTACAGAATACCCACCAAGTTGTTACACCAGATGCAAGTGTGCTACCTGTTCTGCTGATGCACACAATTCATACATGGGTGTTTGACAACATTAATGGCATGGATAACATTCCTGACAGTGTGGACTGTGCCATATATATGTGTGTATATAATACATGTCAGTCAACTAGCCTGTATTGATCATAATGTCTCATACATGTAAAGCAGTGTCCCTCCTAACACCTCCAGGCAGGAGATGTTATAGTGCCAGGACAGTGTGTGTAGTTAACCTAATAGAGTGTAGACATATCATAATAGTTGTACAAGTGTGTTTGTGCAGAATCATCTCTGATCACTCTAAATCACATATTTCATGTCAGAGGCATGAACTTACTGGTGGTATTATTCTGATATTGTCCATGATTATGACTGCATATTTTAATTTTGTCCATGAGCCTTTACCTGTGTCCCATTTGCTGGAGACCTCTGCTGAGATTACACTCATATTCAGGCAAATCAGTTCATAGGTTCATTGGATGATACTAGGTTATTGGCCCAGAGGCCTTTGTAAGCCTAGCCAAGAATTTTGACCACATTCCTTCAAAGTCACACCTGTTTCCCCTGTCCAGCAGGGACACAGGTGAGATCCCAGGGGTGTATTTTCTGTTTTTCATCCAGTCATCCAGGTTCCTCTTAAACAGGACTAGAGAGGTACTCTGCTTGACATGGAGAGAGAGTCTGTTCCACAGATCGGGGAGGGGGGTCTTTGGGACACAAATCTATCCTGGCAATAAGTTCTATTAATGTCACAGACTAGGTTAAGGCCTTGTGTGTGGGTTGTGTGACTGGAGTTTGACTTACGGATAAGCAGCAACTCCATCAAAGCTGGGTCTGAGATTGTCTTGTATGACAGACACAGGTCACCTCTGAGCAGTCTCTGCAAGACTGAGTAGAGGGACAGGGATTTTAGTTTATCTGTATAGAACAGGTGTTTGAGACTCTGGATTTTCCTGGTCAGGAACCTCTGTGATCTCTGCAGCTGCTGCATGTGCTTAGGAAGGTACATGCTGAAGAGGGCATTGTATCTGATAATGGGTCTGATAAAGGAGGAGTATAGGGATGTTATGACATCCTTGTTTTATTTATGAGGTGGGCCATGTAGAAAGCCTTCCATGCAACAGAGGCAATGTAGTGGTCAAAAGTCAGATTGCCTTCAACCTGGGTGCCCAAGTACCCTCACAACTGATTATGTGCTTGGTACATTGTTATTAATGTGATAAATAGTGGGGGGTGCCATTTTCCCCAAAGGGGATAATGATGCATTTCTTGGCAGTAAGTTTGAGACCATGCTTCTGGCACAAGTCATTAGTTTGGGTAAGGCCCTTTTGGCGGATGTTCACATCACTAGGGGAATTTAAGACAGCACTCAGCTTGCAGTCATCTGCAAACTTGGTCAGCCATGCAACACTGGTTTTGGCTTGCACCTCACAAAAGTATATCCCAAACAGTAGAGGCCCCAAGACCGATCCTTGGGCTACACCACTCATTACGGATCTACTAGAGTTGGCTTCTCCTATCAGTGAGCCAGTTAGCTACCCATCTGGTAACATACAGGTTGATGCCTAGCTGGGAGAGTTTATATGTTATGCCTAAGTGGGAAATAGTGTTGAAGGCTTTGGCTAGGTTGAGGTAGGTGGCGTGCATGATCTTCCAATCGCCCATGGCTTTGTTGGCTGTTTCGAAGAAGTCGACCAAGTTTAACAAGCATGATTTCACTTTGACAAAACCAAACTGTTTGGGGTCAAGCATTTGGAGGTTGCCAATGTCATTGTTTATAAGGTCCATGATAATGCATTCCATGCTCTTGCAAATCAGGCTAGCTAGGCAGTCTGCATAGCTTCACATTATGCACCCTACCCCAATTGTATGTGAGATCTCTGATAGATGTCTTCTTCATTATTCATGCAAGGATGATATTTTACACAGACATCCTCCCCACTGTTATGTCACCTTGTGTGGTAGTCACATAATACACATTTTCACTGTGCAGTCCCTACTGTACCATACTGATATGTGATTGGCATTGCGGCTACAACTGTCTTCCATTGACATGTTCTCATCTGCTGTACATTAGATTGTTTCACCTGTCCACTTTCCTAGTGTTCATTTCTTCAATTCTTCTGTGTCTTCCTATTCTATGCACACACTTCTCCTAAGTGCTTATTTTACATGACAATCCATGCATCCTTACTGATCATTATTTAACTTCAGTACAGAATGCCAGGAATGGGATTTCACAACACTTTGCACTGTAGAAATACTGTCCTGTACTGTGTTTGGACCATGTACTTAACATTCATACCTGTCAACTGTCCAGATTTTCACAGAATGTCCAGATGTGTTCATTATCATATTTTCTGCCATATCACTGGGATGATCTTAGGACTGATGTGACGCAATAATTACAAACATTTGAGTTTCAGACTTCAAATCCTTCAGAACATGAATCTTAGCACAACCCTCTGGTTACTCTAGCATATTTCTGTAGGGGAAATATGTCAAATATGTCCCTATTTCTGGGTCATTGTCCTCCCATTATGTTGACATTTGTTCAAATGTCTTGCACTAAGATATTGAGAGCTATCTGTGAAGCCCTGGTGATCATTGTGACATTCTGTGCAAAACTGTAGACCTTCAGTCATCTCATTTAATCAGTAATGCCATCTGTGTTTGTTTACATGGTTTTCTGGCCAGCACCACTGTTGCTAGGGACAAAACCTCACTTATTTATGTGCAGTATGAATATGCAATGAGTGCTGCTGCTCACCGCATTACCAAGCACACATGTAAACTCCGTGTAGGCTTTGCACAAAGCCTACACAGAGTTTATTGAATCCCACTGTCAGTCTTCAAATGATTTTTAGGATCTGCTTGCCTGAATTAGATTAGGATATATGATGCTAACTGTTCCTGGTTAGAAGCGGGGTATTCATCACATTTCCCTACTCTGCTGCTGTGGGCTATTTCTATGGTGGTTCTGCATTGTAAACACCTGTCTCAGTGAGAGCTTTAGTGCCATAAATAAAAGATTGTTATATATTTGGTTGTCTATCCTGTTGAGAAGCAGACCATTGTGCATATTTGGGGAGCAAACAAGAGATGAGAAGGGAGGAAGAGATTCTACTAGTAAGTCCTTTTTTACATCTACACTCAGACTACTATGATTGAAGTGAGCTATGAGCAGCTTCTACCTGCACTGGATTAGAATTATTACCCCTGTCTGTTCATGATGAAATGAAGGGCAGGCATTATCTTTCCCTGCTGTTTTTCTGTGGACCATTCTTGTGTTTTAGTTATTCCTTTAGTTGATTCCTGCTTGGTGGGAACATTTGTGCTGTAGATCAAGGATTAGTGTGTGAATTAACATTTTATTCTGCTGAGTTATGGACCATTAAACTTACTTGTGCAACACACAAGAGAAGGAAAGAGTAATAGAAACTATTTTCATTCTACCACTCTAGCTCTTTCAAGTACAAATGTGTCTTTTATGTACTAGACTTTAGGTAAGGATCTTCCCTAACAAGGAGTCAACTACAAGCTAAGATATACATTTTCCTATTAGGCTTAACTAATTTCTTTGCAATTATATTACTCAATGCTGGATTGCCTACTTTTTGGAGGATTGCACTGGTTTGCATTTCTGCTGATTTTGCTGGATTAGCTGCTGTTTCACTTTTCTTTCTTCGCACCTATTCTTCCGCTTGTTATGCTGTCTGCTGTTAGTCTTTAGTCAATTTATTTTTTGTGCTTTTACTGATTTTGCTAAATTTACTGCTATTTCATTATTGTTACTACAAAGCAATACTACTAATGAATTGTTCCCTATCATTGTCCTTTTACCTGCTGCTAAATAGATTTGTTTTTGCACTGTTCAGTTGTTATATTCCTCTGCACTTTTACTATTTTCTGATGTGTACTGTGTTTTGCACTTTTTCTGATCCTACTAGCTTATCTGCTGTTTAACTGCTATTCACTGTTTGATTGTACTGTTATGGTAGCTCATTGTTTTTGTACCTAGACTGCTCTTGCTATCAAACTGCTGTTGCTACTAGTAACTGGCCTGTTTATAGAAGACTGTTTTGCTCTTGGACTTTGCTTGCTACCAAACTACTTTGGTCTCTTAAACATTTTTGAAGTTAATTCTCTGCTCAAAAGATATTGTTATGTATAGCACCATTTTTTTGCAAGATTGTTCACATTTAGCAATAGCTTTATGGTCATCTCTGTCAATTCATTACTTTAATATATCCCATATTTTTTCTACCCAACCATACAACCCAAACCCTATCACTACCACTAGCAACATTTGCTTCTACCTCATCCCAATTGATTATCAATTATCACACCAACCTTAACTCTTATCTTCAATATCAAACTAACCTTACCACCGCCACTTTGGGCATCTATCTTTAAAGCCCATATTTCCTACTAATTAAACCCCTACCAATATCAGTCCCTGTGCCTTTTATATCTCCTGTTGGTAGCCATATAGACATAACCTGTACTTCCTTATCTCTGCAATCATCAAGGTATATTCATTTATCAAATCTTCAAAACCTATCACCATAGAGCTATGAACTGATTATATCTCTCACCTGACTAGCCTGTTAACGCTAAACATTTTGAGGCTGTGTAAGAACTCTCTCATGTTTAATGACAAAGAACTACTATTAGTTTCTCCTAATTCTGCTTATGAGAAATCCATCTGTTTACTTTGTCTGAGGGCATGGCTATCTACTCACACCACTGCCAGTAAAGTGTCTCATACCACTAAACCTACTTACTCTGAGAAAGCCAGAAAAAATATTGCCTAAACATTCTGGGCACCCATGAAAAATACTCAGTCATAATATAGGCACACTAATACCTATACAGACACTTACACTTACACCTGCACCTATACAGACACCTACACATACACCTACACCTATACCTACATGTATGCTTATATGTATACATACACCTTCACCTATACCTCTACCTATACCTATACCTATACGTACACCTATACCTATAACTACACCTACACCTATACCTACATCTACACCCATACCTGTATCTATACCTATACCCACACCTAAACTTATACCTATACCTATACTGATACCTTTATTGATATGTATACTTATACCTATACATACATCTACATTTACATCTATACCTATACCTATACCTACATCTACATCTACATCTACACCTATACCTATACCTACACCTTTACCCATACCTGTATCTATACCCGTACCTACACCTACACCTACACCTACATCTGTACCTACACCTATACCTAAATCTACACCTATACCTATACCCACACCTGTATCTATACCTACATCTACACCTATATCCATACCTGTATCTATACCATACCTGTACCCAAACCTGTATCTATACCTACATCTACACCTATGTCCATACCTGTATCTATACCTATCCCTATAGCTACACTTATACCTATACTTACAGCTACACCTACACCTATACCCATACCTATACCTATACTACTACTACTACTACTACTACTACTACTACAAGGAATCACTATGAGTGTAAGCATCAAAAGATATTGTGAAACAGTATTTACAAGACTGGATAAAGACAGAGATATTTTTAATTTGTTTCATTGGTACCAGGATACAGGACACTGAGAGGGCCCGCGGGACCCTTTAGTGTCCTAATTATGAGGAGTGAATGTCCTTCTGAAGTATAGGCTAACACAGAAGGTCTTTGGCTAATGAAGTTCACAGATGACTGCAAACTAGGAGCCATAATCAAAACTCCTAACGATGTGGACATCCTACAAAAGGGTCTCACGGAGACAGATGCCTGGTGTCAAAGCCTGGTGTCAAAGCCAATGTCAAAGCCTGGTGACAAAGCCAATGTTATCAGGAGCTGTGTATTTGGATATTTACTACTGCCATCTGTTTTTAAGTTTCCCATTTAACATGTTTCACTTTGTAAAACACTTCACCACTGGTCTCCAATGAAAATGGAACATATGCCCAAATGGGCTATCTTGTTTAACAATGGAAATGAATGAATAAATAAGTATATAACTACCTTACTAAGTATCCTACATTATTTTGGGATTAATTACTAGTTGCAGATGTCTTGGACAAGCATATCTGTGATGTGCCACTGAGCAAAACCATTTGTTTTGTTGCCGCTGCCCTCATCATACTCCTCAAAGTTCGTCACCCTTCAGGATAGCTACACCATTCACAAAAGAAGAATTAATAAATTCAGCAACAAGCCAGTATAGTGAAAAGCCTATATAAATTACCTCTATAGGAAAAAGAAATAGAATGACACTCTGTACAAGATTATCTCACTCCCATACTTTAAAAGCAAATTAAAATGTGTAAACAAGACCCACAAGGTATTGTTAGAGAGATAACCTATTTCTGACTACCATGTGAACCCCATCAGCTTCGAATACTCACTTATCATTCTCTTACTAAAGAACTCTAGCTCATTTTCTCCTATTGGTTTTCTTCTTATTGCAGATATTTGTCCCTTAACTATAATAATCATTTATAAACACATTTTACAGTATTTAGATATATGGAACATTTTCTCCAATAACCAACATGGAGTCCATTTTAAATATAGCATTTTATTAGCTACCTATTTCCTGACATTCAAAATTATTTCTAACTTAAGATAAGGACTGCTAACCAGAGTTGTTGTTCTAGACCTATGATAAATCATTGAGAATGTAAACCGCAACTTGGAATTTAAAACATTAACAAATCTGGTTCTCTGAAGAAATTACTACATGATTAAAAAGCAATCTTTGCAACAGATCTCCAATTATTAACATAAAAGCAATCCAGATCTAACCTTGTGAACCAAAGTGTGTCTCAATGCTTCATAGTCATCAAATTTTTTTATATTAATTATATACTAAATATTAATTAATTAATTATCTTTATATTAATGACCTGCCATCTTACTTATCAGTCTAATGCATGATACCAGTAATATAATTGCAATTAAAATACAACCATCATCATCAACACCCTTTTCCTCATTTTCTACATGGGGTCAGGGTGTTATGTTAACTTCACCATCTCTCTCAATCCAGTACCACACTCCTACCTTCTTCAACAGTCATGCCTGACTATCACATGTCTGCTCTCACATAATCCATCCATATCTTTACTGGACACCCTTGCTTTCTCTTGCCTTTTTCCTGTATGCCCCTTTTCTGCATATGTGCACAAACTACTGTAATCTGTTCACTTTGACCTTCTCTGCAACTGGAGCTACTTTGGCTTCTGCTCTGATGCCCTCATTTCTTTGTGTCCCGCAGTGTGCATTCTACCTCCCATCTCAGGCACTTCATCTCCATTACCTCTAGCTTCCTGATTTATTCCTCCTTTACTGCTTAGTTTTCTGAAACATACAGTATTACTGGTCATGCCACTGTTTTATACACCTTACTTTTCAGCCTCATTGGCAATCTTCTGTCATATACTACTCCTAAAACTCTGTGCCAGTTGGCTGCAACCCCTCTGATTCTAGCTTACACCTCCTCGTTCAGACTTCACTTCTCCTCAACTAACCCTCCTAGGTACCTAAAGCTGTTAACCTGTTAAATTATCTTCCCTTCATTCTCATTTTCTTCTGATTGCCTCCATTTGCTGTCATTACATCTCTTACCTGTACTCAGTGGTAAAGTGACTTCCATGATCTTTGGAGGGCATTGATGGAGATTTGTAGCTAGCATTCAAATAATAGCTGGATTTGTTAAGAGTCATTTATATCTTCAGGAGCTCCACTGAAGTGAGGTAATGGTGCTTCTGTGAGATACAGATATTCCCCTGCAGTTACCCAAGGCCCTAAAGACATGATGGGAGCTAAAACCACAGTATAGAGGGTGTGCTTCCTTAGCACTGAGACAATGTCTCCATAACTACACAGATGTGACTGTGACTGCATTGTAGGAAGGTCTCAAGCTTTTGGCATCTTTAGAGTCCTAGCACTTGATAGAGCCAACATGATGTAGTGTATGTTTGAACTGGAGATTGCTATGTTGGGATGTCCAGCATGGGGATTCTGCTTTAAAAAAAGCACTGTAGGAACAGTAAAAGTTATAGCCGATATGTGGAAACCCTAGCATGAAAGGTTTAAACCATCCTGGACAAAACAGACAGTCTTAGCTACCATCCCATCCCAGGCCAATACATATTCAATCACCTTAGAATGACATCAAATTATTCTGAACAAAAAAAAAAAGAAAGGTATAAATGATGTAACATCTTGCCGTTAAAGCCATTTGTCTACTTGATGGGCTAGAACTGCCTATGTGATATCAGGATACAGACATTTCAGCTAAATGTCATGTTATCAAAGTAAGGAAAAGCTGGTACAACTGATCAAAAATCAGCTGATAGAAGTGAACCAGGTTTTCCTGAGCAAGACAGTGGTAGCGCAGGGAGTGGGAAATTTGCCCTTTCCCCATTTTAGTGTGATCTTGCAGTTAATATATATATATATATATATATATATATATATATATATATATATATATGTGTGTGTGTGTGTGTGTGTGTGTGTGTGTGTGTGTGTGTGTGTGTGTGTGTGTGTGTGTGTGTGTGTGTGATGTTTGGAGGGGGGGGGGTTGTCTTCCTCCAAAAAAACAGAAGTTTTCTTTTTTTCTGTTGTTTTTAATATTTTGAGGACTGAACATTTGAGTTCAATAATTTGTGGTTCTGTATTATAGCATTCGTGTCATACAATCAACCTGTGCTATACTCTCTATATTGCTTTTGTCACATTACAAATGAAATAAACTTATTTTAAAAGAATGGCTTTTAAGTAAAAATTAAGTGTATGCCCTTCAGTACCCGATCATGGATAAAGACATTTTTTTCTCTTGGTAGCATACATTATGTAGGATACTGCTAGTTTTGTACACTGCCAGTGAATTTCTTCTGCCTGGTTTTACCAAATTACCAAAATGTCAATAACCTTCACAAATTAATGAAAATAATGAAAGACGTAGTGGAACAGCTTAACATAGTAACACATGCCTAGGACATTAATTAGAAAGGATTATGTCTTTATATTCATGTGTAAAAGTAAGCAGAATATTAAACCTTGATATGTTTTCTAACTTGAGTACTTCCTTTATATGAATATTAAACTTCCCACCTTTTTACTAATTTCTTTGAGGAAAGGACAAAGTTTTAACATTATGCTCACATGCACCTAAGATTTGACAGGTTGCAGTTTTGACAGAAACAAAAACAGACATCCATAATGCACATGTAATATCTTTCTAGATTGCCTGAGACAGCCTCATAAATTTCTAGCAAATGTTAAATGAAATGGTTTGTGATTTGTATCAGAATTTGAAAGCCAACTCTTACAGGAACACTTCAGTAAGCTTATTTTAAAAGTCTACTCACGTCATTCTATTCTTTTACATTTCATTCTCTCAGAATGTGCTCTTCTTTAGGAAACTGTTCACCCTCAGAAGTCACACAGATACATTTTTGTACAAAATTTAGACTGCCTCATATAGCAATAGAATTAGATCTAATCAGTCAAACTTTTAGTTCTGAAGCTATTGTCCAATCTGCCATATAGAAAGGGCATACAATTATTTAGACTCAACTCCCTTTAACTTTCCTTTCTTGAAAATGAACTAAAGCTAAATAAAAAAAAAATTCCATCAGAAATTGGTCTTTAAAGAGCACAGCAATAAGTGCTGAAACAAATAAATCCGTTATCTTATTATATGCAGTACATGCCATACTCTCTCAATGTAGCAGCAGAGATAAAAATTCAGACTGGGGAAAAATAACTACATTCGATAAGTATGCTACATGTGAAGATTTACTTTTAAATTCCGTACTAAATTGTTAATAATGATTAAATTAAATGCTAGTTTTATATTCACTGCTTTACTTTAACACAACAAAATACTATAAGTACATTTTTGTCTGAAAATCTAGGCTTTTGTCATATTTCATGATGTCTACATATGTACACATGGGTGTAACACATTTTTATATACTACTTTGTTGCTCTTTTATTGTGTAATATTTATTAGTATCTACCATTAGACTTTTTTGAACTAATTTAATCTGAATATGTCTGGAAAAATACAGCTAGAGTTAACAGCAAGAAATAAATATTCAGTTGTGTGAAGTTGCATACTGCAAGCCAGAATATCACTTCAAAAGAGCAGCTCTGAATATTATGGGGGAAAGTTTGTAAGAAGAGAAGAAGCCATCTGTCCATCCATTGATCCGTCCATTCACCCATCTATTCATATCCATCCATATGTCCACCCACCTATTTTCTAAACCACCTGTGCTGATAAAGGTTGGTATGCTAACATGCTGAGCAGAGAACAAATTTCCCAGTCCAGAAATTCACTCTCTTGTTTCCTTACAAGCTGAGATATGCAAGACTTCCTACTGAGATGTTAACAATCAAAATGCCGAGTGCTGACAAACTGAAAAAAAAAAGACTGAAAACACAGGAGAAGAGAGAATCTTGGAAATCATTCTTCTCCTTACAACTTCTTTATGTGGTAGGGGAGCAAGCCTCCCTGCACCCCCTCTCCATATGGGCAGAACGCTCCCCACACTCCAGAACTTATATATACCAACTCCAAGATCACTATATCTCAGAAAAAAGGGAATATTCTGACAAATGGAATTTTGGACTTAATATATGTAAGTCCATTAATTCAGCCATTCAGTCTCCACATTTCATTACTTGCTCTAGCAGGTCTTGACATTTCAAATGGTTACTGATAAATACTGTACCCAACATGCCCTGAATCTGCTCTAGAACCTCTTTTCTGTGGTGTACCTCACACAACTTCAGTCCAAGGTATACAATGGCATCCTCACTACATTGTCTAAACCACCTCAGATGACTCTTTTCAACACAGACTAGCACAGGCTGTAATGTAAGACCTTCTCTGTTTGTGAAGTTCCTTTTTCTGTTTTGGAGTTTGAGCTTATTGGCTCAATCTGTTGCTTGTATCACTGACTGCATCCTCTCAGTTACTACCATAACTTCATGACTGCAAGGGAGCAAGAGAATATAGACTGAACAGCAAACAAGACCTTTGTAATATGTTTGAGTTCTTGCCTCACCACAGTACCTCTGCTACCACTGCCAGTATACACTGGCCTATCATCTGACCCCCCTCTGCTCTCATTTGTGAACCAGACCCCAAGAACTGTAACCCTCTCTGCCCACCTGCAGAGAGCAATCCCCTGTGTTGGGAAAGAGACCATGATTTCTGATTTTTTAGGTGATCAATTTCACCATCTATCATATCTCTGAGCATTGAATGACTTCATTGCATGCTAAAAATAACAGAAACTCAATTTAAAGAAGACAATACAATCTGCAAATGGTGAAGATGCAACTGTCACATTCCCAGACTTGATAGCCTCCCACGAGAAGCAGGTGAGGAGAGAAGACACAGTCTTAGTTAAATCCGATCTCCACCCCGAATACATATCTAACTTAAGGTTGGTATTACATATATGACTATCTCTGGAGATACAGGGAATCAGTGATATATCCCAATGGTTTTGGGAACCCTGTGCTTCTTCTGATGAAATCTCTGTAAGACCAGTGATACAAATGTACTTAATGTTATAATAAATAGTTAGTGTAAACAATTAGCAATATTTTTGAATTTGACTCTGTACTGGTGTAAGTCCTTCTGTAAGACATTTTATTGTACATTGTCATATACTTTCTCCTAGTCTACAAAACACAAATATCCATCAGAAACTGTATCCCAGCTCTAGATGACCATCTTCTGGATCTTTGCATCAGTGGAGGTGCTTCCTTGAACTTTGTCCTTTCTGCCATGCTATCAAAGACTCCTAAACCCACATGAGGTAAAAGTGCTGAACCACTGTCCTATGGCAACATGGAATCTGCAGTTCTCCTCCAGAATTAGAGCCTCCGCTACTGAATGGTGTCTCCTTCCCAATTCTCTGGCATACGCTTTCCCAGGGATGTTGAGGATTATGATCCCACTATAAATATAAAAATCCTCCTGTACCTTTTTATTTCCTAGTTAGGATGACTGTAACAGTTTGCCAGTGAGAATAATAACTCCTGTCATCCATGCAACACTGAAAAGGGAAATTAAACATGATACTCCAACAATATGCAGCTCTGTACTTGTTTCAGGCACAATCTCATCTACTCCTCCAATTTTGTTTGCTGAAATGTTATGCAGACTTGTCAGGTTTTGTGACCCACTTCTGTTGCAGTATTGTGTTGACCTGTTTAAACATACCTACGTCTGCTTACAGCTGTTTTATCATTTTAGTGGATGTAGTCATAATCATTGTTTTAATATATTCTATAAAGTAATTATCAATATTAAATATATTTCTGTTTTCTTTTATAAAACTGAGTATTGTTGTGTGCCTCTGTTAATATTTCAAAAGTGATCGGTGAAAAAAATCTCAGTTGTATACTGTCTTAAATTCACTTTGACTACTGTTCTTTAATCAATTAATCTAAATGTTCAGGAAAGAAGAAACTTATTTTAGTTGAATTACCAATGATATGAACAAGAAAGAGAATATTTCAATTGTTTGAAAAAGTTATACACTCTTTGATGGCAGAAAAACAACCATCCTTACTTTTTCACCTTTAGCCCTTTTATTTTCCCTTTATAACATCCTGCTTTTGCCTGTCATAATTCCCTGATCTTTCATTCATACCTACCACATTCTAGGTATGTAATACTGTAAAAGTAGTAAGCAGACTGGGCTGTGAGTAATGTGATAAAGCTAATGCTTGAGCCTTCGGTAAGCAGAAGTAGTAAGTGGAAGCATTATGCTGACTTCAAAGGTCAGATTCCAAAAGATTCATGGAAGTCATCTCAGTGTGTCGAGTTCAGTGAAAGATTTGCAGAAAACCATATACGTAGTGTGAGAATACTACTTCAATGTAATGCACCTAGAACAGGCAGCCAGTATCAGCACAAAGTCATGCATGATCGGAAACCATATACCTAACAAGAAATGTCCTTAAGTAGATATGGTCACATTCACAAGGCATGTGTATGACATGTACATAAAACCAAATGTTCTTGTCCCTGAGATGTAGCAAAGAAATCCATCCATCCTCAACTCCCTTTTCCCATTTTGCACACAGGGTCAGGGTGTCACCTCAACAGTGACAATCATCACAAGCCAAGGTTCACACCACTAGGTGGCCAGCCCTACCATGGCAGCCCATTCACACCACTCACTCACACACACACTCATACCTACAGCCAATTTAGAGTGTCCAGTCCACCTATTGCATGTCTTTGTAATGTGGGAGTAATCTGGATCACCTGGAGGAAACCCACGCGACCACAGGGAGGACATGCAGACTCCGCAAAGAAGGAAACACAGCCGAGAATCAAACCAGAGAACCTCTTGCTGTGAGATGGCAAGGCTAACTGCTGCACCACCATGGCTGCCCCATGTAGCAAAGAAGTGATCGATCATAAAGGAATATCAGGAATACCCGTGCTATACTACAAACATCCACAACATATTATAGATTCTGTTGTAAAATGCAACAGGTAAACATGAAATATTACCACATATATATTTGTAGAATACATCATAATCTGCAAAAGAAATATCTAAAAATATTAATTTCACTGAAGTGCCGTACACAGCTACAGCATTAGCACTAACAATAGCTAACTAAAGAAGGGTGTGGGACATGTGAGGGAGACACAAATATCGCACACTCCTTAGCAAATAGGGCGATAGAAAAGCAAACGGAAGGTGAGGGTTACAAAGAGGGGCACTCAAGAGTGGTGAGTAAATATGAAGGACAAACCAAGAGTCAGAGGGATATGGGTAATTTTTTTATGGGAGTAGGCTTTGGAGAAAGGAAGGATTGGAAAAGTTTTGGAAAATGAAGGAAGGGAAGGGGTGGGTAAAAACAAAAAACAAATAGCACACCACATCAAATACAAAGGTAAGCAATACACAGAAAGGGCAGCTAAGGTACACAGACAACATACATATGCACAGCATAACATGGGTCATGGGAAGTGAATGGATTGGGTAGGGATTCAAGCATACCTTTCAACGTCTTAGTGCAAGAAATCTAGACAAAGCCAGACAAAATGGGGGAACTAAGGCCCAAAAATAGGGACATATTTTAAATATTGTTCTTATAAACTTAGGGAGTTGATAGAGTAACAGAGTTTGTTTTAACATACATTTTCTGAAGGATTTGACGACTGAAACTCAAATGTATGTCATTGTTTTGTGACTTCAGTCCTTAGATAATCCCAGTGATTTGCCAGAAAACCATAACTTTTGTGAGGAACAGACCAAAAATATGAGGCAAAAATCTGGACAGTTGAGAGGTATGGATTCAAGCCAACCTTGGTTCACCACAATAATATATTATGTATCAATGCACAAAAGCAGTACTGTGAGGTTGTAAACTGACAGTCAGGTCAAAATGAGAAGGAGAAGGACAAATGGTAGCCATGTGACATGGAGCACTAACTGGGAAAGTGGACAATGTGAAGAGGAAAAAAATAGCAGCAAAGGATGAAAACCACAGGTGCAAAATACAATAAAATACCTTTTATTGGTAAGTGCTTTCGTCAGGTTTAAAATCACCAAACTTCTTCAGACACCATTTTACAAACATGCCCAAACATTTATACCAGTATGATAACTAACAGCAGCCAATGACATCATGTAAACACCCCCACATGATTAATTTAAAAATTCAGGATCCTGCAAGTTTAAGAATACATGTTCCTTGAAGAGACATTCACAGCACAATTAATGTTGCATTATATCCATCTACCATTTGAATTTATGCATTACAACATGTTCTAGTGATAAAGAATGTAATTCTATCTATCATAGGCTTTTAATTTAAGCAAACTAGAAATGGACAACATGTCATTTAATCCTGGCGGTCAACTAGCATTCAGATAAATCTGCCATCATACCTCTTTTTCTTCTAAATAGAGCTTCCATGGTCCCCCACGAGCTTCACTTTGTATCTGCTGTAATACCACAAATTTAAAAGTATGTTGGGGAAATACCTTTAAGTGTCTATATAAGGCATTGATTTCCTTGTGTTGTGCTATTTCATAAAAATGCTCATAAATTCTTTGTGACAATTTACGTTGTGTTTTGCCCACATAGTATCCATTACATTGTATGCAGGGAGCAATATACACCACTGCCTGAGAATAGCAGCTATATTTGCCCTTTATTTTTATGGTCTTGTCCATCATATATATGTTTTAAACTGTTGCACGTTGACAAAAAGTGCCATGAATCTTTACATTAGTATTATAGATGGGGACTTATATATGCTGGACACCTTTGGACCAACCCCTAAGATAGTATATTGAAGGGGTAGTAATATAAAAATATTTTGGAAAGGAAATGTATTGATACCAGGACATTGACCTGTCAGCTGGAACCATGTGGTATGTGCCATCAATGCCAACATATTTTTGTTGGGTCCAGCATTAAGGTAATGGACAAGAATATAAAAATAAAGGGCAAATATAGCTGCTATTCTTAGGCAGTGGTTTATATTGCCTTATGCATGCAATGTAATGGATACTATGTGGGCAAAACACAATGTAAATTGTCACAAAGAATTTATGAGCATTTTTGTGAAATAGCACAACACAAGGAAACCAATGCCTTATATAGACACTTAAAGGTATTTCCACAACACACTTTTAAATTTTCAGTATTACAGCAGATACAAAGTGAGGCTCATGGGGGACCATGGAAGCTATATTTAGAAGAGAAAGAAGTATGATGGCAGATTTAAATGAATGCTAGTTGTCCACCAGGATTAAGTGACATGGTGTCCATTTCAAGTTTGCTTAAATTAGAAGGCTATGATAGATGGATTTTCATTCTTTATCACTAAAACGTGATATAATGTATAAATTCAAATGGTAGATGGATATAATGCAAAATTAATTGTGCTGTGAATGTCTCTTTAAGGAACATGTATTTTTAAACTTGCAGGTTCCTGGATTTTTAAATGAATCATGTGAGGATGTTAACTTGATGTCATTGGCTGCTGGTAGTTATGACACTGGTATAAATGTTTGGGCATGTTTGTAAAATGGTGTCTGAAGAAGTTTGGTGATTTTAAACCTGACAAAAGCACTTACCAATAAACTGTATTTTATTGGATTTTGCACCTGTGGCTTTCATCCTTTGCTGCTAATTTTTTGCTCTTCTGGTTGGTGAAATTTTGCTTTTCCTGGAAAGTGGACAATGTAGTACAGTGCAAACAGCACACATCACTCCTCAGTAAACTGTTGGCAGTGCAGGTGTAACCCACTCAACAGCAAGATAGACCATGTCCACAAATGGACATCTAGGATCACACAAACAGAGGTCAGAATAGAACCCCCAAGCATACATTCAAGAGGCAAACATCTATGCACAAAGCCAAGCTGCAGCACTGCAACAAATAACATAATAAATCCATAGTTGGTCAGAACACCTATGAAGTTGTTGTCCCGGGGGCAGTACATGTCAGGAACAACACAGATCTTTGTCAGGTATGCAATGGAGATATATTTCATGCACCCATATCACACAACTGGAATGTCCAAAACTGTCAGCAAGCACTCCTCAGATGATTGATTGCAATGTTATGCTGTCATGCATGATGGTCATGGTGATGTCAGTAAGCTGGAAAACATCAAAGATGCATGACAGATGAAAGTACCAGTCAAGATAGCACACATGTAGAAGCCTCATGATTTCTAGCTTGCAAAATATATGGAACAAGAAAGTTTAAGGCAGCAAAATATTTAATAAATAATTAATGCAAGCTTTCACTTATAAAACATGCTTGAAAAATATGTACTGCCACACAGCCACGAGTATACATGCTAAGATTATGTGCCTTACAAACAGATATACTAAGCAATACATGGAACACAAAGACCTCATGCTGGTTAGTCACATGGACAGATTATAAATGGGAGTGAGTTATACACCTTTGTCTAAGACTGTGATACCCATCCACTGCAGCAAATACTACACAGATATCCACAGTGCCAGCATAGCACAAAATACAAATGCATTGTAGACACCTATGGGACATGTGGGTATTGTCAGTAATGTTAGCTGTTGTAATGTCCCACACATGCCATATACCATCACCAGTAAATATAGTTACATGAACACACTGTCAATATGACAGTTTTGTGGTCAATGGCAGACTGCAATCTACAGTGCTCATAAATGTGACAACCAAGGTCCAACAGGGCAACCTGAGACATCTGTCTGTAGCAATGCCATCATAAATTACAGCAGTGTATGTCCCTGTAACAGGATGGTTATAATTTAATCAGCATAAGTGACAGCATAATATAATATAGATAAATGACATGGCCACATAAAAGCCAGAATGTGAAGCATACATCACAAGGTACATAGTGAAAGCATAGCTACAACATGGATAAAGGTGCACAAATATGTGCATGTAAGAGAAAGAACCCTTAGTTACAGAGACACTATAGTGGCAGCCTGACAGTGGAACATGCAGACAATACTTAAAGTCCAGAGGCTGCTTCTTGATCTGATCAAGTATCACAAATGATCTCCCCTGCGATTTCCTGGAAGAAGTCACTCATGGCTCATACTGTCCTTGAAGGTGTCCCTCATGCCCTGCATCTGTATTTGGAAAACAACACTGACAATATGCAGATCTGGTCCCAAAGGTCATCTGGTGGAGGTGGTGGAAGTCATAATTATTGAACAGCTGAAATGATCATCCCAGATGCTCCTGGTCCATCATCATCATCATCATCATCATTGTCATCATTATACTGTTGTCCTCTACAGTCATTGAAGTCAGAATTTGGTGGCAAAGGTCAGGCTCGGTGATGTCTTTCTCTGTGACTGGGTAGACTAGCTTGGGTCCTAGACCATGTAGCATGACAGAAACAGAAATCATACACATTGTATCAACAAGCTATGACCTTTCCAGATAATATTACAAGCTATGCTTAAGCACCAGGTTTCCAGTTACAAATGAGATGCAACAATGTTAAATATATGCAACCTAACATAGCACACATTTTGCCATATTGTTTGTTAAAATGATAATAACAACACATGTTCAAGACAGCTGTGCCAACAGTATAGAAGACATAAAGGGTGTGAAATAGGTCTGGCAACATCACAGACAAGATGAAAGAATAACCCACATGATGTCTTGTAGCTGAGGGTGTATGTTCTGACAGCAGTTCAGCTGTTTTAGACACTCATTCACTACTATATGTGCTACCATGTGTACCAGATATGTAACAGGACAGTGCAATGAGAAATTATGCAACATAGCAGTACATCACCTAGAGTGACATGCACATACCCACACACAGCAAGACATTGCTAGTGATAGTTTAGCTAAACAGGCCCAAGAACAGTATATACAGTTGTATGAAATGTGCGTAATCCATATTCAGAAAAGCAGGCAACTTTACAGAGCAATGGCATCTGCCTCATATCCTTTATATAATTAAATGCAAAATGCACACACATCAATATAATCACATATATCCAATGTGTATTGTACAAGTAGAATGATGTGCAAATGTGTGATACATTGTTATTAATATAACAATATTGGGACATACTTCTCAACTGTACAGATTTTCACAGAATGTCCAGATTTCATTTTTATATTTTTGGGTCATTTCTCAGAAAACAGTAATTTTCTGGCAAAACATTGCCAAGTCATTAAAGACAGAAGTCAGAAAATAATGACAGACATTTCAGTTTCATATTTCATACCCTTCACAAAATTCATGCTAACACAAAACCTGTTATTCTATCAACTAAGTATGTAAGGGCAATATTTAAAAACTGTCCCTATATTTGGGCCTTTTCCCCATTATTTATGGCTTTGTCCAGATTTCTTATCCTAAGAGGTTGACAAGAATGTAGTGGGATGAGTAACACAATGGAATTATAAGATAAACTGTCACATTGTTGACATCAATGGCATGAAACAAGGTTGTGTGCATGCAGAACTCCTATACGAGGCCTTGATGAATGATATTTTTGCAAGTGTATATGACTACTGAGTGACTGCATTCCTAATGGAAAACATTGATGTTCAATCACATCACAGTTTGAAACATTCTAAGGGACTGTAGTAGAAATAATAGGCTAACATGTTTATGGATCTCAATAACAGCATGCCACACAACTGCACAAGATAGACAGGACTGATGGCCAAAGAAGCAAAACATTAACATGACTTAGAATATGAAAGCATGCTGTGCATATTATAAGACAGACAGCAGAATTATAGCAAAGCCTAACCCATTAGCTCCCACTTGAATGAGACACTCACCTTATAACTTGGTGTTAAAATACCATAATATCATAGAATAATATTTCAGCAACATATAAAACACATATATAAACCCCAACTTGGATATGTGTTATTAAGCAAATCTCCACATGTTAACATTTCACTAGAGTACAGAGATGAATACGGACATTATTACACCATTGTATTATGGTTAACACAAATTCTGGAGCCATCTTAACAGCACATTGAAAGTAGAATATATTGGTTAGAGCTTTGCACATTATTTTGAGAATGTACACCATAATTATGTTCAGCTGTACACACATACATAATATATGTAAATATATTGCTGAATCTTTACCAGGATATAACGATACCTATCACCCAACACATGCTGGTAAAACTGCATATGCTTATGTTGGACTATATTGGGCAAACTAAAGTGCATAGACTCACACCGGTAATAATGGCCACACAGGTAAAAAATGCACTCTCCAAAGCCAAGAATACAGCATCCATGGGACCAGATGACATCCAGGACTGTGTACTACATGAACTACAATATGAACTGGCACCTCACCTAAGTGTCATGTTTAATCATAGCCTCACCTCAGGTTTCGTACCCACTGAGTGGTGCAAAGCTACAGTTATCCCACTCCACAAGGGGAGATCCACCTTGGATCCCAGAAACTACCGTCCCATCAGTCTGATGAGCCTGA
>NC_056726.1:1364354433-1364486933 GCF_019279795.1 Protopterus annectens
ACAGATTCAGCCCCTGACAACACCACCTGTGCCTGAATATGACCATCATCATTGCCAGAGTATGCAGAGACACTGACACTAGATACTGAGCAGGAGGGACTGCGACCACCATGACCAGCTGTGGAGGAAAGACAACATATGTAAATTAATACTTGCACTATACAGTTTGCTGCTACACATGCACACACATACATGCACATTTATGAGCAAACACACACACACACACACACACACACACACACACACACACACACCCACACACGTGTGCGCACAGCAGACAGGCATTACACAGACCTCACAATAGCCAATTTGTGAGATTCACAACACAGTCAGACCACTACATACACACCTAAGACAGGCCCAAACATCATGCAATGCAGCCTTTTCCACTTCCTGTTACAACTTATATATACCTCTGTGATATGTGAGTAGTGTTAGTAGGTGATGGACTTCAAGTAGCACACACTGCACTCATGTACACGTAATTGCTGTTCACCTGTATAGCACAGTGCAGTGGCAACTCTTACAGAACATACCTCTCAACTATGCAGAGTTTCACTGAATGTCTATGTGTGGCTCATATTTCTGTTATGTTCGTCATAACTCCTGTATTTGTCTGGCACATTACTGGTATGATATGAGGACTAGTGTCACTATTTAATAAGATATTTTGAGTCTCACACTTCAAAACATGCAGTACAGGTATGTTACAACAGAACTAGTTCCACTAACAACCTTCTAAGCTTACAGTGGATATTATAACTGTAGACACCCATGTTAACATGCCAGGTTTGTCTGATATATAACATGAGACCACAGAAATCATGTGATAACATTTCCCAACTTTAATGAGACCTATAACCTGTGCAATCCAATTGAAGAACAAACACATCAATTAGGGGTAACATGTAGAAGTTGAAATATGTAAAATAGGCTGGTTACATGACTGTGCACACCCTTAAACTAATGCATTGTTAAAGCACCTTTTGATTTCATAACAGTGTCAGCCCTCTTTGGAAGGTGTGTATCAGCATGGCACATCTCAACTTAGCAATATTTGTACACTCTCCCTTGCAGAAGCCCTCCAACTCTGTCAGATTGCAAGGACATCACTTCTGCACAGGTCTCTTCAGGGCACCCCACAGACTCTCTATTAGATGTATGTGAGGACTGTGGCTGGGTCCTTCCAAAACATTGATTGTCTTTTGGTGAAGACATTCTTTTATGGATTTTGATGTATGTTATAAGTCAGTGTTGTGTGGAAAGGTGTAAGTCCTCTCCATCCACAGCTTTCTAGGAGACACATGACTATTTTGGGCCAAAAGGGACTGGGATTTTGAACTCTTCCTAATCCCCTCCACCTTGGCTATAGGTGCACTTCCAGCTTATGAACAGCAAGCCCAAAGCAGGACATTGCCATCACCGTGCTTCACCATGGGGATGGTATTCTTTTGGTGATGCTCAGTGTCGTTCTTGTGCCAATCAAACCTTTTGGTATTGTGGACAAAAAGTACAACCTTGGTCTCATTACACCATAACACATTTACCCACATGCTATTGAGGGACCTGATGTATTTTTCTTGAGAAATCTGTCAGACTTGGATGTTGTTCTCTCTGTGAGAAGGCTTCCATCTTCCAAACCTACCCCATAGGACAGACATGTGGAGAATATGGGAGATTGTGTCATATGTACTACACAACCAGTACTAGCCAGGGATTCCTGCAACTCCTGTAGTGTTGCTGTAGTCCTTCTGGCAGCCTCCCTGACCAGTTTGGGTCTTGTCTTTTCCACACATTTGGAGGGATGTCCAGTTTTTTGCAATGCCACTGTTGCCCCATATTTCCACCACCATGTGATGACTGTCTTCACTTTGTTCCATGGTATATGCAATGCTGTGGAAATGTGTGTGTACCCTTCTCTGGGCTGATACCTTTCACAAATGTGATCCCTTTGCTGCTCTATAAACTGTATGTGAGCTATGGCTGTTGCTTTAGCAGGCAGCTAAGTAAATTTAGGATGATCCTGGTAGGACAGCTGACCATTATTTGCTGTTAATCAAAGAGTTTCTGTAATTGATGGCAGGTGTGTACTAAAGAAGACCTAATTCTGTAATAATGAAAGCTGCTTCAATACAGTATTAGCTTCAGCCTGTGCACACGTATCCATCTAGCTTCTTGTAAGTTTTTTATGTATCATAATTGTTCCCCTACCAGATTTGTTTGTTTTATAATTGGATTGTACAGGTTATAGGTCACAAGAAAGGTTGGAAGGGTTTAGAAATGTGTTATTGTGCTCTCATTTTTGTATTTCACAAATACCTGGCATTCTAACAGGTGTGTGTATACCATTTATATGCACTGTATAACACTAATTTATAAAATATGTCCCTTGTTTTGGGCCTTCATTGCCCTATTTTGTCAGTCTTTGTCCAGATTTCCTGCAATGGCAGGTTGTGAGGTATGCTACAGATATGTGACATCTCCTGCAAATAGGCCCCTGTGATGACTCCTGTGATGTAATGCAGTTAACCCCACCACAAGTGAACATGCAGATATTGCAAAATAGCTGAGAGCAACAGTTGTGTGCATGGTCACATGCATGACCTTAACATTCCTGGGATACTGGTGAGCCACAAGAGATAAATCCCATACTCACTGGCTTCAGGCTGCTGTCCCACATGCAGACCAGAGGTACTTATGCAGTTGTGGGGGAGAGGCGTTGTCAGCAGACTCACATTTGACATTGGTACAAGATGAATGCTATGTGTTTGCACAGGTACAGTACAAGCTATGATAGTACACAATTTGCTGTCCCTCCCCATAGATGTGTACTTGTGTGCATTTCTAAACCCCACCCACAAATGCAGTTTTCACTGAAATATGCATCTAAATAATCTATTAAAGACAGTATGACTTCTACATGATTTAATTGATGTGCATTGTGGCCTTACCTGGACACTCCTCGCCTGTTGTTTGGGTGCCACCCACCTCCACAACTGGTGTTTCATGTGTTGGTTGTTGTATGGAGGCTGCCCCAAGGTTACCAAGGAGCTCCTCTGTTGGTGTAAATGAGACCTGCATAGCAGGACCCCCACTTGTGGCTGAATGGTCCCTAGACATGGCAGCAGCACTTTGCCTGACCTGATTGTATGTGTGGCCATGGTGACCCAAGGTGTTCACTCTGTGGAGAAGGTCATCCCACAGGGCAGTCCGCTCCTGCAGATTTTGTCAGCTCTGGCCGAACAGCACCACATGGTGCTGCAGTATTGCTTCTGTAATGGCTGCATTTTCCTCTGCAGTGTACACTAACTGACATTGCATGGCACCTGGAAGACATAAACAGGAAAACACATCACAGGACCTCAGACATTGCCCAAAGTTATTTACAGAGCCAGCACATCAATATTGCCTATCATTAGTCACCACTTACAACCACATCATACCCCTGTCATCTATCAGCACAGTATAAACCTGAATTGCACTCCTGGTCCTGATGTGTCATGTTCCCCCAAATGAGAGACAGTACATTGCATAAATCACCATTCATCATTCATGTTTGTGTAGAGGGATGACAGTGGCTGTCTTCCTTGCAGATGGGATGTCAATGGTCCTCAAGCTTTGCTTGAATACAGTGTGTAATGGAGCTGGAAGCATATGCCTGAGTTCATGTAGAGTGCAGACAGAAATGTTCTCAGGTCCCATGGAGACTTGCTTTTGTTGACTTTGATTAGGCAGTATACACCTGCTTCTTGATGATGAGAAGTGAGGTGCAGGTGCTGTGCATATCTACCTACACTGATGGTGAGCCAGGGGGGTGATGTTTGCACCAAACCTGTCTGTAGGCAGGTTGCCTATAGCTATGTGTGTGTATGTGGTGTGATTGACCACCATTACAGGGTGGGTTGTGTTTTTGCCTCTGAGATTGCAGACATATGTGAAGATGGCCTTGAGATTGCCCTTGGTGGATGTGTCCAATTTGAACTCATAGTTAGCCTTACAGTAATCCACCTGGGATCTTATATGCTTGTTCAGACAAAGGTTGACTCACTGCCAAGTTGATGCCTGCTCCTACTCTAACCTGTACAGCTGACATAGTGACCAATTATGTGGTTTGTGTATTGCTGCTTTCCAGCAAAGCAAAGGGTATTACTCTACTTTAGTGGAGACGTGTTTTACAGGTAAGTTATTGCTGAGTCCATACAGCTATGTCGGTGGTCATATGGCTGTTTGTAGTTGGCATGGACACAAGGTTATAACATGGTTGGACACCTCTGAAATTTCAACCTGATAATCATGCTTATTCTAGTACCCATGTCTGTGTCAGGGCAATGCAACAACCAGTAGCTGTAGAAATCTAAATCTGTTGGATGCACAGAAACTGAGATTATGCATGTGTATAACATGTACAGCTTATTTACTTGACATTTTGCATCTCATGTCTGTTTGTTTGAGGCAGCCAGGTGCACCTACTCATACATAGATGTGCACAAGTAATACCTGATATACATTTCTGTTCTAAGTCAGAATGGCACACTGTATTTACACTTGCTGTTTAGTCATTCATGTCAACCTGTTAGAGCAGGACATCTGGAGGATGTCACACATACATGGGTGGCACTTTCTTAATATTCCTATAACACACAAGTTATTTGATAGCAAAGTAACCTTTGCATTCACAGACATATCCTGGAGGATGTCTGACACTCATATGACAGGAAGAGAGGAGAATGGCTAGGAGTGTGTTAGTGAGGGTAGGAACTTTTAATGTTGGCAGTATGACTAGTATGGGGACAGAGCTAGCTGATATGAATGACAGAAGGAAGGTTGATATATTGTGTGTGCAAGAGACCAGATGGAAGGGGCCTAAGGCTAGGTGTATTGGAGTCGGGTCCATATAGTTCTACCATGATGTAGATGGGAGGAGAAATCGTGTAGGAGTTATCCTGAAGGAACATTATGGCAAGGGTGTTTTTGGAGGTGAAAAGAGTGTTGGATAAAGTGATGTTAATAAAGCTGGACATTGATGGTATAATGATGACTGTTGTTAGTGCATATGCTCCGCTAGTTGCGTGTGCGATGGATGAGACAGAAAAACTTTGGAGTGAATTGAATGAAGTGGTGATGACTAACCGAGGGTAAGAGAGTGGTGATTGGAGCAGATTTCAATGGGCATGTTGGTGAAGGGAACAGAGGGGATGTGGAATTGATGTTAGGTATGGTCTTAAGCAGAGGAAGGCAGAAGGTGAGATGGTGGTGGAGTTTGCAAAAAGGATGGACATGGCTGTGGTGAATACATATTTTAACAAGACAGAAGAGCATAGGATGACATACAACAGTGGAGGAAGATGCACACAGGTGGATTTTCTCCTATGCAGGATGGCCTGTTTGAAGGAGATTGGAGACTGTAAATTTATGATAGGGGAAAGTGTAGTTAGGCAGTATGGAATGTTGGTCGGTGGGATGATGTTGGTGATTAAGAAGAAGAGGAGGAGTGTGAGGGCAGCACTCGGGATCAAATGGTGGAAAATTAAAAAGGGTGATTGTGAGGTTGAGTTCAGGGAAGAGTTAAGACAGGCAGTGGGTGGCAGTGAAGAGTTACCAAATATCTGGGTAACTACAGCACAGCTAGTAAGGGAGATGACTAGAAATGTGCTTAGTGTGACATTGGGACAGAGGAAGGAGGACAAGGGGACCTGGTGGTGGAATGAGGAAGTACAAGGGAGTATACACAGAAAGAAGTTGGCAAAGAAGAAGTGGGATTGTCAGATAGATGAAGAAAGTAAACAGGACTATAAGGAGATGAGGGGCGTGGTAAAGAGAGAGGTGGCAAAGGTTAAGGAAGAGGCTTATGAAGGGTTGTATGAAAGGTTGGACACGAAGGATGGAGAATAGGACCTATACCAATGGGCTAGACAGATGAACGGAGCTAGGAAGGATGTGCAGCAGATAAGGGTAATAAAGGATAATGAGGGAAACATACTCACAAGCAAGAAGAGTGTGTTGAGGAGATGGAAAGAGTACTTTGAGGGGCTGTTGAATGAAAAGAATGGGGAAGAGAGAGTAGGTTGGATGATGTGGGTATGGTGAATCAGGAAGTGCAACAGTTTAGCAATGAGGGAGTAAGGATAGCTATGAAGAGGATTAAGAATGGAAAGGCTGTTGGCCCAGATGACATACCTGTGGAAGCATGGTTCATAGGTTGATAGGTTCATAGGTAGGTACTAGGCTATCTGCCCAAGGGCCTACATAACCCTAGCCAACAAGGATCCCTGGCTTACACCACCCAAGAAAGTTATTTTCCTGTGCCACTGTCGAGTATAGACACAGAAGTGATCCCCAGGGTGCATTTCCTATATAGGTTCATAGGTAGGTACTAGGCTTCATAGGTAGGTAGAGGTGTTTAGGAGAAATGGCAGTGGTCTTTTTAACCAGATTGTTTAATGTAATCCTGGAAAGTGAGAGGATGTGTGAGGGGTGGAGAAAAAGTATTTGGTTACCAATTATAAGAATAAGGGTGATGTGCAGAGATATAGTAACTACAGTGGGATTACAATGATCAGTCACAGCATGAATTTACCTCACAGCAAGAGGTTCTCCGGTTCAGTACTTGGCTGGGGTGCCTTCTGTGTGGAGTCTGCATGTCCTCCCTGCAGTTGCGTGGGTTTCCTCCAGGTATTCTGGTTTCCTCCCACATCCCAAAGACATGCTGTAGGTGGATTGGACACTCTAAATTGGCCCTAGGTGTGTGTGCATGTGTGTGTCTTCTGTGGAAGGTTGGGTGCCGAGCTGGCAACTCGACACTATAAAACTCCACTGCCAGTCATGAGCGGACAGGTGACCCACTGTGGCGACCCCTAACTGGGAAATAGCCGAAAGAAGACGAAGAAGTCACAGCATGAATTTATGGGAAAGAGTAGTGAAGGCTAGGTTAAGAAGGGAGGTGGGGATTAGTAATCAACAGTATAGTTTCTTCCAGGAAAGAGCAGTACAGATGCAATGTTTGCTCTGAGACTGTTGATGGAAACGTATGTAGAAGGTTGGAAGGAGTTGCGTTGTGTCTTTGTGGACTTTGAGAAAGCATATGATAGGGTGCCTTGAGAGGTGTTGTGGTATTGTATGAGGAACTCAGGGTGTTGGAGGAATCTGTAAGAGTGCTACAGGATATGTACAAGGGTAGTGTGACAGCAGTGAGTTCTGCAGTGAGAGTGACAGGTGCATTTATGGTGCAGGTGGGATTACATCAGGGTTCAGCTCTAAGCCCTTTCGTATTTGCAGTGGTGATGGACAGGTTGACAGACATGATCAGACAGGAGTCCTCATTGACTGTGATGTTTGCAGATGACATTATGATCCATAGTGAGAGTAGGGAACAGGTTGAGGATGCTCTGAAGAGGTGGAGATATGTTCTACAGAGGAGAGGAATGATGGTCAGCAGGACTAAGATAGAATACATGTGTGTGAATAGGAGGGAGGATAGAGGAATGGTGATGATGTAGGAAATAGAGTTTTGAAAGGTGGATGAGTTTAAATGCTTGAGATCAACATTTCAGAGTAATGACGTGTGTGGGGAAGAGGTGAAGAAGATAGTACAGGCAGGATGGGTAGTGTGGAGAAGAGTGTCAGGAGTAATTTATGACAGATGAGTACCATTAAGAGTGAGAGGGAAGGTCTAAAGGATGGTAGTGAGGCCAGCTATGTTATATGGGTTGTAGATATAGTCAGTGCTGTATGTGGCAGAGTTAAAGATTTTAACATTTGTACTGGGTATGACGAGGGTGGACAGTATTAGGGATATGTATGTTAGAGGGTCTACCCAGGTTGGTTGGTTTGGAGACCAAGCCAAAGTGTAGCAGGATTATGTTGGTTTGGACATGTGCTGAGAAGGAATTCTAAGTATAATGGGAAATGGATGGTAAGGATGAATGTGACAGGTAAGAGGAAAAGAGGAAGGCCTAAGATAAGGTGTATGGATGTGTTGATAGACAACATGCAGGAGGTTGGTGTGACACAGCAAGATGCACAAGAGGAAATGGAGACAGATGATCTGCTGTGGTGACCCCTAATGGGAACAGCCAAAAGAAAAGGAAGGATAAGTTGTAATGTCAGTCTTCCCATGTTGCCAATGATTTACCAGACATAACACAACTTTATATGAGTAAATGACTACAAATATGAGGCACACATATGGTCAGTGTGCATAACACTGGACAGTTGAATGGTATGAGCTCAGTATATCACATGCAGTTCAACACACACATATGCAACAGTATTTCACTATACAAATACCCTGTATAGGTCTCTCACATTTCTGTGACAGACATGTATATCATAGTTGTATTCACAATCAACAAATGGCTATCTACGACATCTCAGTAGCTGGGGTAGCAGTGTCACAGTCAGTATTGTTCGACACATACTCCAGTAGTAGTCATATGTGAGCCATCCTTTCCTGGGGTGACTCAGGGTCCTGAGCTGTGATCTACGTCACTGCAGACAGACCCAGTTGCTATGGCCATAGCTTCTGATCAGCAATATATCAGTACAGCAAGTCTTGTTGATACATATTTGTTGAACTTCCTATTCTCTATTATTACATACCCCCTACTGCATTCTATTACATGCTTACTTGTTTGACATACCTTTTTTTCCAAGTATGGTTGGTTTTATTCCACTATGTGTAATTTGGTTTCTTGGTCTGTGTGTCTCTGTCTCTTTCCCTCTTTCTCTCTCTCTCTCTTTCCAGATGTAGGGTATATATCTGCTTTGCATAGGCAGCTGCTTGTCTTTTGTAGGTAATGTTCATGAGCAGCTGATGGTCTGTGCACCAGTTGGTGTCCCCCACTTGCTAATTTCATGCAGAACAGCTGTGGTGTTATTCCTATAGCCAATGGCATGGCAACACACTCCTATAATTGAGTAATCATGTGGACTTTGCTCATTTCCCTTGCCTGTGAGGAGGACTTCATGGTGGTGTGTGAACACCAGCATCACAGAGGGTATTTGGAAATACCTCTTGCAATGAAAACTGTGGAGACAACCCAATAAACTTGGGGAGAATGTTCCAGACATAAGGACAGAATGTAAGAATTGCTGTTATACAACTGAATTAATGCTAGTTTAACAGATTTTGTGTGGACATGGTTTTTCTGCATGCTTTTAAGTCTGACTGTGTTATGTGGTTGACATAACTCTCAACTGTACGGCTATTTGCAGAATGGCCAGATTTTGGACTCTCATGTTTGGTATGTTCCTAGACATTTTTTGTCTTTGGAAAATCAGTAGCATACTGTGGGGATTACAGTCAGTAAATGGTATCATCCGTTTGTATTTCTGACTTCATATCCCTCAAAAAAGATATGTTACAACAAACCCTGTTACACCAGTAACTGTCTCAGTTTATAACAGCAGTATTTTACATATGCCCCTGTTTTTGGGCCTCTGTCCCTCAAGTATGTCAGGCTTTGTCCAGATGTCATGCAGTAAGAGGCTGATAGGTAGGGTATATCATTATATAGTGCCTTCACTCCTGATACCATCCCAGTGATGTATCAGACTGCCAAACTTGTTATGTGTAAGAGGCCTTATATATGAGGCCAAAGCCTGGACATTCTGTGGGACTGAACAGTTGGGAGTTCTGTGTATTTCTGGCAACTGTTGACAGACTGTCAGGATTGTGTAGCACTGCAGTGTGTCAATGTTATTTGGCAAGTGTAGGAAGGGAGGTAGAACTATATGTTATGATTCCTTTTCTAGCTGCCTGTGCATGCTGCTCAAGTTTCTGGTGGCCTATCAGCTGTATATGCTTGTAGGGGCAGACTGAGACATGTCCCATACCATGGTCATGTGTCATACTGCACTGTGAATTGGGCCAGATATGTAGGGGTAGTGTGTGAGTGGCAACCATGTTGAAATTATTTTGTTCACATAGTCCTTACACTGTACTGTTCCTTTGGCTTACTGGTATGTCACTGTGACTGTGGTGGAATTGGTTGTGGGTATGCACTTACACACTGGTGTCTGTTTTTCAGTGCTGTTACATCCTTGTAGTGCCTTATATATTTGCCAGTACATGTGTAATTCCCCATAACAGATTTGGGTTGGAGATGTGTCAGTCTGACTGTAGTTTGGACGGGGCTTGGTGACACGCTTAGCAGCTGAGTGTAGTTTCCCTAATGTGATGTTATATCCAGATATTAGTAGGATGTACTGTTGCCTGGCCCTCATAAATGTGTAATTCTGACACATCAGTGGAATGATGTGAGGATTTCAGTCAGTAACTAGTGAGAAGTAATTGAGTGTTGGACTTGTGCTATTTCAGTCAATATATGTTAGGACAGACATGAGGGTGTTACTGCAGCAACTGTGACAAGTTATCTGGTACAGTATTTTAGATATGTCCCTATTTTCATGGCTTTCTCCCCCCAAGTTTTTCATGGCTTTAGCCCCCCAACTTTGTCAGGCTTTGTCTAGATGTTTTTGCACTAAGGGGTTCTGAGCCTACCTCTCAACTGCCTGGATTGTTAAAGAATGAGCAGGTTTATTGCTCATATTTCTGGTCTGTTCCACAGATTCATTATTTTTATATCCCTAGTAAATCACTGTGATGGTCTGAGGATTTTTGACAGTAAATGATGACATACATTTCAGTTTCAGAACTCACATCCTTCAGAACATGTATGCTGAAACAAACCCTGTCACTCTGGCAACATTCTACATGTATAACAGCACTATTTAAAATATGCCTGTAGTTTTGGCCCATTGTCCCCCCATTTGGACAGCCTTTGGGCAGATTTCTTGAAATAAAGAGGTTGAGAGGTATGGTTCTGAGATATGATTCCACTGCATGTTATGAGCTACATCGAAACTTCAAAAGAGCGAAAACGACTTCACCGACACCACATAATCGACAGTTCACAAACACGACACCTCATACACTCGACACATCATAACAACAAACAAAACAAATCCCCTATCCAAAACCCACACACACAACACAAGCACACCAAAATCCTTACAAACCAACACTAACCCATACATACACAACTATCTACAACCCTAACCCAAACCCTTACCCTAAGGTCCGTCACTATCGCACACTCACCTAACCGCCCCTAACCCTAACTCACTTAACCCCCTAACCCAAAACTATCACTACTGCACCCTTACCTAACCCGCGCCCTAACCCTAACTCACTTATCCCACCCCTATCCCTACAGACCGCCAACATCGCACACTTACCTTACTCGCACCCTTAGCTAACCCGTGCCCTAACCCTAACTCACTTATCCCACCCCTATCCCTACAGACCGTCAACATCGCACACTTACCTTACTCACACCCTAACGTCCGTCACTACCGCATACTTACAAATCCTTTCCCCATCTCAGTGTTCTCAGCGTCGGTGTCTTCCTCCGTCGGTCTTCTGCCTTGTCGATCTTCTGGCGTCAGTGAAGTCGTTTTCGCTCTTTTGACGTTTCGACGTAGTCAGGTAGATCCATATATATATATATATATATATATATGTATATAGATCTATATATATATATATATATATATATATATATATGTATATAGATCTATATATATAAATATATATATATATTTTTTTTTCTTTTTATATATATATATATATATATATATATATATATATATATATATATATATAATATATACATAATATAAATATATATTAAAATATATATATATATATATTTATATATATATATATATATATATATATATATATATATATATATATGTATATATGCATCTCCATACATATATACATGTGTAAATGTGTATATACAAAACTTGACTGATTCTACATAATATTTTCCCTACTGTTGAATGACTCGACTGCAGGATATGTTTGAAAAAGCATCAACAATCCTTAGAACTCAAATGATGTAATGATACATTGCTCTGACCATGGTGTGTGGGGCCCTGGGTTTGAGACTTGGTAGGGCTGATTGCTTTGTTGCTAGGCAGAACTGTGGCTGATGGAAACAGAGTGATTAATGCAGTTGTAAGTGGGTTTGAACGATGCTCAGCAATGCCAACCATGGTTAAATGTACAGATGCTTAATCAGCGTTGGCTTCACTTAGCATCCCACTTACTGATGCTTACACCTGTGCTAACTTCATTAAAAGAAAAAGGGGTGATAGGAAAGTGGTGAAAAAGGGGCACACAGAGGGAAAAATAATATGAAAGATAGCTAGGCATCTACAGGATGGGTGTAGGGAAGGTCCATAGCTGCCCATTTCGTATACAGCAATAGCTGTGCATTTGTACAGAATTTGGAGGTGAATTTGGACACTCAAACCCCAGCAAGAGGGGTAAGGATAACAGAAATGTGTTGTCAAGCCAATTGGACTAGATTACATGTGTCCATTGGACATGTATGTGAAATTGACAGCTATGTATGGGGCGACATTTTTTTTTTGGGGACAGATGCCCTTTTCTTTTTTTTAAGGTGAGAGTGGGATGTTGGGTAAGGATTGTAGGTATGTCTGGGGAGGTAGCTTGGGTAGAGAGACAGATAAGACAGACAAGACAGCAGACAGGGGTGTTATATGACACGAGGGGACTAAACACATTTGACAGGGAGGGTGGTTGGGAATCCAAAGCCCATGGACCCCCATTTGTTTACAGTGGTACTGAGATCCCCACCCATGGGCAGTCACCACTGCACCTTGACAGCCGCAAAGGTGGCTGTGCTGCAGGATGGATAGGAGGGGGAGCTCTGCCCTTCAAGGTGCATCAGGTGGCCCTCATTCTGGAGCAGCTGATCTCCAAACTCAGATATAAGGGTGCTGCATACCAAACCCCAAACCTGACAGCGGGTGACAGCCTCCTGTCCATGCCCACTCCCCCCGATGTGGTTCCACCTGAAGGTGGTGCAGGACCAGTGGAGGAGGCAGATCTGGGTTGGGTCCCTGAAGTGCTGGGGCATGGTGCACAGCCAGATTTATTTATTTTATTATTTTACATATGTTAACTGAGGGTGTCTAACTGAGCCAAAAAGGCCCTTTTTCAGCAGAGGCCTGGGGAGAAAAGCTCAACACAGAAACAATTACAGATACATTTAGATATTTAGACATGATCAGTATACACACAAATTACAATAGACATGTTTTTACAGTGGTATGCAGCACATCAGTAGTTACAGTGGAGAGAACAAACAAGAAAATATTAATTTAAAATTAAAGGTAATTAACAGATTTGTGGTGTACAGCTGAAATTTGAAACATAGGTAGAATACATGCATATTACACAGGTACAGTGCATACATTGTACACTAGCCAGCATTTGTGAGTAAGAGTGAAAACTATTACCAAATACTCTAGGTTTAGTATGTGTACCTTATCTGCTTTCACTAGCCTGCGGAGCAGTCATGGCACTGCCCTTCACTGATGAGGCAGGACAGGTGGATCTGCTGGGATCTGCCTTCCCAGATGCACTATGGTGTTGAGATTTACAAATTATGGTGGTTAGGCATGGACAATACATTTCAAGATTAGTTATAACAGCATGCGTGGGTGTTCCAATTAACCCCATAAAACAGATTTGGAACAGTTGCATGGCAAACAGAACACATGCAGGAAAGGAACAACAGTATGCATCATAACAGCATGCCAGTAACATTGACAGCAGCAGACAACCAACAATGGTATTTGAACAAGGTATGTTAACATGCAAGCAATCAAATATAACAACTATAATATAACACAAGTACCAACATTAAGTTTGGAGTAAAACATACCCATAGTATATGGATTATTGTATTGATCCAGATGAGGGGTGGGGGGGTAGACAAAAAGTCCATTAACATCTGTTTATGCTTCTATTCTCCACAACAGTACTGCTCAATACTGTGTGGGTCTGCCCTCACTTTACATCTACCTATGGCCCATAGCTTCTGTAGTACAAACATACCTATTAAACTGTCAGCCTGGAATGGTATGTGGCAAACTGGGACAACCCTGGGTGCATGACTAGAGGGGACTCATGCATGTCAGGGGTACATATCTGGTACAGGAGGGGTACCCTGTCCTGCTATGTGGGTGTGCTACTGTCATATTTCAATCTGTTTCCTATCTGTGTCCAGGATTATTTGCAGCAGTGACCACTAGTCGTGACAGCATGGCACTTTGGAGACATGTATCAGGAACATACCTCTCAACCTCTTAGAGCATGATATCTGAACAAAGCCATACATGAGAGTGGGACAAAGGATCATAAATATGGACAATTCTTAGATATTGCTCTTACAAACCTAGAAGGTTGATAGCATAATGGGTTTTGCATTTGCATGGCTTTTCTGAAGGATATGACGTTTGCCACTTATATATCTATCATTATTTTCTAACTTCAGTCTATAATGATTTGCCATTGATTTGTCATGATACCACTACTTTATATAAAACAGACCAAAACTCTGAGACAAATATCTGAACATTCAGTGAATATCTGTACAGTTGAGAGGTATGATTCGTGAGGAGTGCATATTGTATGTACCTATCCTGCTGTCATTTGCAGGTGTGTGGTGTGACAATTGAACAGTTGTGCACAGTTTATTAGTATACCCTTCATACAGCTACTAGCAACATTTCCTTACCTGTAAAATCTGTGGGGAAAATTTATGTTAACACATCCTGTCTGTTTTTACATTTATTCCTGATTTCCTGTATGTAGATTTGCACACATCTTAGTACCACTTCATGGATTCGAACTATGTCTGGGTGTGCAAAATTAACAACTAAGCTTTTTCTCACCACAATGAGGTACTTGTTTTCCTGGTTTCTGCCTAATAGTTTCTTGGTTATGCAGTCTGAACTTGAAATCCTGTGATTCATGCATGACAGATAATTATTGTACTGTGCATTAATCCTTTGGATTACTACAATCTGGAAAGCAAAGGTTAACACAAAGCAATGCTGCATGGAACATAGTTTTATACTTTACACATTACTATTCAGGGTTCAGAGATTAGTGCCGTATATATATGTCAACAACAACTTACCTGAATAAACACAACAGTTTTTTGTAAAAGGTCTTTATTTCACATCAATATTAGTCAGTCAAACTTTTACATTTATTCAGTTCACACAGTAAGAGTATACCTACTAGCAATATGCAATGTACTCCTTCTTAGCTATTTGGACTATACACACTGCAAAATAGATGTGTACTTACCAGCCTGTCGGTGCAGCCTTGGCAGTCTGTCACCATGGGCTTCAATGTTCACAGACCTCTCTGCTGCAGCTGTAGGGAAGAAAAACACACATTATGCATATCTATCTATCACTTTCTCAGGCTAGTATTTGCTGCAAACTACTTGATAGTGATACTCACACACTACTGGAGCATTCTGGGTCTGTCCATCTTGGATCTACTGCTACAAGAGATCCCTCTTCCTTCACTTTAGCTTGGCATAGTAGTGCCATACTTTCTCACTAGTTTGGGGGATGTCAGTAGCACTGGTGAGGTCACATGAGAGATGGTCTTAGGCCACCACTTTGTATTGTGAGCCAAGGTATTGTCCCTGCAGCAGTCTCTCTTCATGTTTTTTACTAGGAGTCCAGCCATGACCCTGGAATCTCAATTGCTCCAGCATTGCACCTGGAAGTGCACTCCCTCTCAAACAATATCCATTGTATCTGCACAGATGGACTATAACAGATTATGGCTGCATTCCCACCTGCACCTTTTAAATAGTGTGATATTCCCACCCTTTGCTGTTGTTGGACCATTCCACTAAGCAGTGTGCAAATCCACTGAGCCACTTTTAACACTGCTTAAAGGAAAAGTTGTTGAACAGTGCTTAACTGTGTGCAAATCCACTTAGCTGAGCTACCTGATGCTTACCTATCACATCTTAGCAATGGTTGCACTTGATGAGCATAGCTGAGCATTGCTAAGTATTGCTCACATTTATTTTTTTTAATATATCAGAGGACTGCTTTCATTTATTAAGTCTATATCTTATACTTTACATGACACCCCTCTACATGCTTTCCTTACATTGACAAGGGGTGTGACTATACTATACGGGGCACTTTTGTGTACATGGGTACTTTCACATGTTATATGGACTCACACTTACATTGTGCACCAGCTACACTACCCTGGTTGGCAAAAAACAGTTGCTACATAATTTAAGTTTACAAAAATAATTTTAACTCTACTTTCCCATAGAAAAATAAGCTGCCTGTTTTGGTACTTGAACTATGAACACTTGTATATAAAGCCAGGACTCTAACCACTACACTATCTCAGCTTGGACACTTTACCTGTATATTTGTATTTATCTCCTATGGGATGTTTAAGCTATGGTAATCAGAGGGCCATAACACACTTAGATATGCTTAAACATTCCTTACCCTAGAAAAAATATATAATATTATTATTATATTATTATGTTATAAAAGTGAGTCTTTTGGTATTCTGACAAGTAATTGAGGACTGCAATCAAGAAGTAATGAAATTCATTTCGCTTTCAGGCTTCTGTCCTTCAGGGACTCCTGCTAATACATATCCTGTTTTCTATCAACTTTCTAAGTGTGTGAGGACAATCTTTCAGTGGTGTCCCTATTTTATTACTTTCTCCCCCCATTATTTGTGCTTTTGTCGACATGGACTGCTGTCAGGGAATATTGGCATACATTTGCTTTCAGACTTCTATCCTTTGGTAATTCATGCTAATGCATGACCTGTTTTCTGTCAACTTTCTAAGTTTTTGGGGCAATATGCATGTTGTTTACCTTTTGAGGGATTTACCCACCATTATTTGTACATTTGCACTAATTTCCTGCTTTATCAGATTGCAGAGGTGTCATACAGCACTTTTACAATGCAGGGTGTGTGTCACAGAACGTGTCACACACCTGCTGCATTGCTTTCTTGATGGTGTGTTTATTTCAGTGTCCGCAGACACTGAAATGGTAATTTATTTCATTTCAGTCTCCGTGGACACTGAAATGCTGGCATAATATTAGAGTAATTTTCTAATATTATGCCAGATCCTATTATAAAGTGCCGTACACACTTTCTGAGTGCAGTGGGCATGTTCAATGCCCGTGTACTACTTGAACATGCCCCCTGCACTTGTTCATGGTTTGTGTCCATATAAGTTGAACAGCAGCACACCTTTATGAATATGCAAGGTGTGCTGCTGTGCTATATGGATACAAACCACTCCGTGCAAGAATGGTGGTATTCTTGCATGGAATTTATTGAATCCCAGGGATATATATATATATATATATATATATATATATATAATTACATACAGAGAGAGAGCGAGAGAACTATGTATACGTATATATATATATATATATATATATATATATATTTATATATATATATATATATATATATATATATATATATATATATATATATATATATATATATATATATATTTATATATATATATATATATATATATATTATATATATATATATATATATATATATATATGATACAAACTATAATTGACAGGATTTATGCCTCTATCGATTTACTTAATAAAGTGGATTGTTTTAAACTATTCCCTGTCCTTTATCTGATCATAACGCATTAAATATTAATATATTAATGAAGATAAGGACATTTGAGATTATTTATAGAATCCCGTAAATATATATATATATATATATATATATATATATATATATATATATGATTGTTGCTTAAAGCTGTGATTGGGAACTGATTTCGGAAAGGAGCGGTTAAGATGACAGGAGATGGATAGGCTTTTCTTTTGGACGATTATTGGTAAGTAAGAAGGAGTTAATCAGGAGCATTGGTAGTGAGTTCAATTTCTGAAGGAGTTTTAATGGTGAGGTAGGAATGGATTTAAAAAAGGGGTAGGCAGGGGTTGGTGTTGAATGTGGGTGGGGTATAGAGGGAGGATGGAGGTCCAGCAGAAAGGGGTAAGTGGTTATGAGGAAGAGAGTAGAGAAAGGAGAGGCTAGTAGCTGGGGGAGGGGTGTAAGATGATTAGGGAAATAAGAGAGGTCTAGTTCTTTGAGGGGAGAGGTTTGTGAGCATGGTTTGAATTGGTGTGGGAGGGTGAGTGGAGCAATAGGATCAAATTTTGAGTATTGTTTTTGTTTTGGTTTTGGAGAGAGTATCTTTCCATTTTTTGGAGAGGAGAGATGTGTTTCTTAACTTTATTGAGTATACATTTTTCTATCAGAGGAGATGTTTGCTATTCATTATTATGGAGTGTTTTGTATTCATTATTTGGAAAAGTAGTAGGAAGAGGGTTTTAGATAGCCAAGGGGCTGTGTTAGTTTTATTCTCTTAAGGTTTTAGGGAGCTTGGTTTATCAAGTATTTTTATTCTTTAGTCCTAATACAGCTTGGAGAATCTGTTGAGTGAAAGGTTTTTTAAAATAAGTCAGATTACTTGTCTAGGAGAGAGTGTTGAAGACAGGTGGTCCTTACTTTTTTTTCGAGTTTGGGTCCGTAATGTTGAACTTTTTCTTTGAAAAGAGTGTTGTGGGTGTGGTCGGTGTGTATGGTCCGGGTCGTGTGTAAGGGAAGAGGTGAATCACCTAGAGGGTGGGATGAGAGTGGTTGTCCAGTCCAGGGATGGGAGACTATATGCTCCATAGGCAGCGGGAGTGGTTGAGGGTTTGTAGAGGTTGGGTGTTGTAGAGTTTGATATTGGTGTGATTTGTGAGTGCTTGATATGGGTGAGGAGCCCGCTTATGTTGTCCAGGGAATGTTTACATCACTCATGACCGGTACTTATGTTACTAATGAGCGTTTCAAGTATCAAGAGTATAAGTTCAAGCAGTAGAGATATTATCCTGGTGGATATAGAGGGAGTCATATAGGAGCTATTGATTATTTGGAGAGTATAGAGTAAAGAGAAGTGTCATATTGTTAAATTGTGGGATAGGTTTGCTGTAGGGTGTAACTACTAGAGGAGGAGGATGAGAGCAACTCAGGGTCCTTTTGAGACTAGGAGGTCTAGAATTGGAGGAGAGTAGCGGAGAACAACAGATGTCCTTTTAGCCAGGTTTTCAGGCTGTTCAGAGATAGTCAAGATGTATGGGATTATAGTAAGGAACGCCAATGAACGTTGTTACGCTTTGTTAATCTATAATGTTTTGTAAGGGTGGTGGAAGTGAATAATAAGATTTAGTAGTGTGGATGGGTCTGGCAGGGGCCCAAGGATGGAATTCACCTGATTATTCCAAGTACCAATTAGGTGTATAATAAATAAATTAGCGGATAGATAGCAGGGTTGTGGAGAGTAAATTTTTGTGTAAATTGGGTGGTTTTATTTATTGATGCGGGAATGGATATTGTGATGGGAGATAAGTCTATATCGATATAGAAGGAGGTTGTCTGAGGATATGATAAATGGGAGGATTGGAGTAGGAGGTGTGGATTGAGGTGAGTTGTGGTGGTTAGTTATGTGTGGTAAAGGTGAAGGAGGTGAAGGAGGCTGGGGAGGTGAAGGAGGAATAGTGGAGGCAGAGAGAGGAGAGGAAGGGCAGTAGCAAGAGGTGCAGTACGATTTACATGATAAATATGTGGAATTAGAGCAGTAATAGATATGTAGTTATATTATATATAAGAGATGTGCAGATAAAGGATTAAAAGTTATTATAGTTATTCTAGGAAAGTGAAAGCCTAGACAGAAATAGAATAGTAGTATTAAATTATTTATATAGATGAGTGTGAGAGGAGGAGAGGTTTTGGTATTGGTTTTGTCTAGGGGTTGAGTTAGGGGGGAGGGAGGATTAGGGAAAAGAAGCGGAAAGGAGTTGGGTGGGAGGGAGTGATCATTGGGGATGGGGGAATGGAGGGGAGTGTGTTGGAGGGATAAAGGGTAGGGTTGGGGCGGGTGGAATTGGGGCAGGGGTAGGGGAGCTGCGGAGTGAGCAAGCAGGCGAAGCGGAAGAGCAGAGAGCCAGAGAGGATGGAAGAGAAGCAATCAGTAGAAAGTAGTTGGAGTGGGGTGAGGCAGAGGGGTATATAGAGGGAGGGACCTAGATACTTGTGAAGAATTGGTATAAGAGAATGGAGGTGAGAAAAAAAGGAAGATTAGAGGTGTAGAGAGAGAGTAATAGGAGAGATAGAGGGTGACACAAGAAGAACTGTTATAGCTCAGTGAGAATAAAAAGGTGAGTAAAAGAAGTCTATTCAGGCAAGGGAGGATGCCACCTAGTGGACAAAAGCAGAAATGCACCTTAATCCACAAGGAATGTCCTGGGACAATAAAAATCAAAAACGAAGGAAGCAAACCATGGAAAGAGATATGCCAAAATACCATATGTCTCAATTCACAGGAGCAGTCTATGAGGCGTTTATCCAAAAAGATAGTCGAATGTTCAAAATTCTTTATTGTAGAAACATAGATAAAATCCAAATAAAAAGTAGGTAAGCGCTTTCACCTGTGGGCTTCTTCAGACCTAATGAAGTGTATAACATTATCTGTGTTTAAATAGCAGTTTAGGTGGGAATCTATAAAAATATATCAAATCTTAAATTGCTACGTGTCATTTTTTCAACAGTGGTGTCTCAGAACAAATATAAAATAAATAAAAGGCTACTATTAAACAACATACTTTAAAATTCATCTTTCAATAGATGTACATATATTAAAACCCTTATAAAATAAAATATGTTAGATAATAGAATGCTTGTGCTATTATCAATGCCCATTTCATCAACATTAATATCTCAGAACAAATATAAAGGACTTGACAGACTTCTGTGAAATAGCATACTTAAAATTCATCAATTATTACATATATACTAAGGCTATATAAATTAGAACGATATTTATAAATACAATTGTTAATAGTATTATAATACACTAATAAATCAATTAAATTTAAATAATCAATCAAATATACATATATACAAATCAACCTTAAGTATAAAAAATTGTATGTCATTTACGTAGTCTACGTGTTCTTAAAAATGGTTTAATAGGAACAGAGGAGTTCAGGCCTGGGGTTATGTCAGATCTAAGCCTCATGATCCATGTGGCTTCCCTGGTCTCAGTAAATGTCCTAACATTTCCTCCTCTAGGTCCTAGCTCTATTTGTTCTACTATACAAAATTCAAAGGAATGTGTATCACCTCCTGTCATAATATGCTTTGCTAATGCATTAGTGGTTGTACCAGTTCTTATGTTGTATAAATGTTCATGTATTCGATCTTTTAGCATCCTATTGGTTTTCCCTATATAGTAAGCTTGACATCCCTCACAAGTGGCCAAGTAAACAATATTTTTAGTCTCACAAGTACCATTTACCCTAAACTCATATACCTTATGAAAGAACTCCAGCTCTATTCAGTCGCTTACCGCTTGCTCAGAGGTGACCTTTGCCTAACATACAAGGCCATGTCAAACCCAGATTTGATGAATATGCTTCACCTCAAAAAATCTAGATCCGTCAGAGCCACAAGGGCGGGAGACTTAAACCTCGACACGGCTATTAATAGGACGTGCTGGAGGGATAGATTCATCACCCAAAGACTCCCTATGCTGTGGAATAAAATCCCGGTATATGTGAGGCAGAGCACCTCGCTGGCCATGTTCAAGAGAAATCTTGACCAATGGATGGGAGATCGCAGATATACCCCAGGGATTACCTCAGTGTCACTGCTCGACAGAGGCACAGCAAAATAATGGGTATAGTTCCCCATACTAAAGGGATGGCGTAAGCCACAAAACTATGGGCTAGGCTTGTAAATGCCCTCGGGCAGATAGCCTAGTATGAACCTATGAACCTATGAACCTATGAACTTATTATTCCCTGGATGAACAAAAATATTTAGTGGGTTGATGTACTTACAATAATTACATTTATTACATCTATGAGTACCAAAGCTAGAGGGTGGAGTCACCTGTTCTTTTGGATAACACAACAATCTCTTCAAATTCTTTTTATTTTTACATATGAATTTAGGGTTCTCACCAACTATTCCTTTTATAGTGTGATCTACAGTTAAAACACGCCAATGAGTTCTAATGATATCTTTAATTGCACCTACATCAGAGGTATAGAATATAGGGTATACTATACCTTCATTCACATTCACTAAAGTATTATTACTTATTCTATCGTTTATATTACTCTCAGTATTCTTAATTGTATTACTGAAGTATGGTGCAGCACGATCCTTCCTAAGGCTAGCTATATCTTCAATACCTTTCAAAATATCATTAGTTGAGTATCCACATTCTAATAACCTATCATTCAAGTTATGAATCTCTTTATGGAAACCTATGTCACTAGGGTTATACCTGGAGATACGAATGGCTTGTCCTTTAACTATATTATTGTACACATACCCAGGATGCATACTTAATCTGTGTAGAAGGACATTTTTATGGCAAGGTTTCCTAAATACTCCCATATTCACTAACCCATTTGGTAGCCTTTCAACAAAAATATCAAGAAAGGGAAGTTTCAATGAAGAGAATTCATATGTAAACTTAAGATAGCTGGTATGTGAATTAAGCTCAGAGATAAAAATCTCTAGGTCCCTGGATGTACCTGTCCATAAAAGGAACAGGTCGTCCACAAATCTCTTATAAAAAGGGACAAATCTCTTAAAAAATTCCATTTCAAACAAGAAACTCCGTTCCCACTCAGCCATAAAGAGGTTGGCATAGCTATGGGCACAGGATGTGCCCATAGCTACGCAATCCCTCTGCAAATGGAAGCTCCCATTAAAATAAAATATATTCGATTCCAATACCATTTTCATAAGCAACATAAGGAGTTCTACCTTGTTACCTTGCATTTGTGTTTCTCTTCTTATGTAATTCTTGACCATTCTAATCCCTTCATTATTAGAGCTAACTGTGAATAATGACTTTATGTCTAATGTAACAAAATAGTATTCACTCAACAGGGAATTAGTTCTATAAAAATGATTAAGATCTAACAGGAAATTCTTAGTATCACGTAAAATGACTGTATTGGAATCTACTACAGGCCTTAGTTCATTCTCTCTCTCTCTCTCTCTCTCTATATATATATATATATATATATATATATAGATAAGGGCTCTTTAACCCACCCACTGCCTGCTACAATGGGTCTTAATGGAGGATTCAATCTATCTTTATGCACTTTTGGAAGCCCATGTATGATCGGAATCAATGGATGTTCAACATTTAAATACTGGTACAACTCTAAGTTTATTCTATTACACATATGCAAATCCTCTAAAGTATCTTTAATATTAGTTATGACAGAATCTATACTCCTATTGATAATACTTTCATTATAACAAATCAGGACATCCAAAATTATATACTTTTATCAGAATAATTCATGTTAAACTTTACAAAAGTTGTAGATGTATTATTATACTCCAAAAAGTCATTCAGATCAGCAATACTTCCTGTCCATATAAGAAGCACATCATCCACAAATCTTTTGAAATATGGTATTCTGCTACAAAACATATTTGGACTATTATATACATATTCAGAAAGGAAAGAAATAAGAATCATTACTTACATAATAAGAGTATGCATACTGAGCATACTTTTAAAGGTATAGTTAAGAGTCAGCTATCTTGAGCAAGTAGGCTGAACGCTAATGATCAACATTTTCAAGAGCAAATGCAAGAAATAATAGTTGAGTTTCAGGATAAGAAATGCAGCTCTGATTTATTAACTACAGTCAAGAAAGAAGTGATTAAGAATATGAATGGTAGTGCTAGACCATATTTCTCTAGTTATGAGAATAATAAGTATGGAACTGAAAATCGTAATAACAATGTACATTATGCAACTACCCATAATTTATATGCAAAACATCGAAAATAAATACTCAGAAATAATTGGAGAATTTTACAAGCACTACCTGACTTGAGAACACTTGCTAGTGATAAACCATCATTTACCAATAAAAATTGCTCTAATCTTAAAACTTGTTGTTGTTATAAAGACATGAAATTTTCAGTCCCTATTATTGGTAATAAACCACGAACTGTACCTTGTTATAGCTGTTGCTGTTGTGACTGTATTTGCACTGAAGAGATTTTTATACATCTGCAGACACATAAAAAATATTTTCTTAAATGCTCTGTGACTTGTAATGCTTCTAATGTTGTTTATCTCGCAACCTGTGTGAAATGTATAGCTTTTTACATAGGTAAATCTCACAGAAAATTGAAGGATTGTATTATTGAACATAGGTTGGATATTAATAGATCTGTACAGACTAATGTTTTTTGATTTTAAATAATAAATAGATCTGTACGGCATTTGCAAAAATTTTTGGATTTGTTCTTATTTAAGTGAACTTACAAGGTTCTGCTTTACCATTGAGCTGGTTATATTTTTGCTAATTATGTAAGATTACCTTGATGATTCAATGTATTCCTAACACTTTATAACAGTATGTGATGTTGAATTTCTTTCTTTCTGTGTATATATTGTAAATATGTTAAATTAATAAATATTTTCTTAAAAAAGACTGTAATATTTACAGAGTCCCAACATTATACAATCACTGTAAGTAACATGATCTCATGGATGGAGGTGGCATGCTTAGTCATTCAAGGCCTACATGGAGTAGGTTTTATACTGCACAAGAGCATATAGGAATGTGTGTTTTGCACTTACCCTGTAGAACTGTATGACATAAAAAGGGAGGCCATGAAACAGTAATAAAAGAAAAGACAGATGCGGGGATTGAACCCATACACATCCAACAATCAACATTACACTGAATGCCTATATCTAGGCAGCTACCTCTGCTGCTGCACTTATTTATATGTTTCATATTAATATTTGCTGTAAGACAAGTGTAATTGAATTATCCACACAATTTAAATGCCTTCCCGCCTGCAGTCATCACATACCTGCAGTGTGTAACTAAATATGCATCCATACGCAGTGAAAGACATTTAACAATAAGGTTATGAAGTTATGTGTGTGTATATATATATATATATATATATATATATATATATATATATATATATATATATACATATATAATGAGCAAAGTTAAAGCTCACCACTAGCCTTCACCTTAAACTGAATAAAAAATAAAAATATCAGTCTTGCTGAGAACTTAAAAATGCCCAGTCATCTTTGTCTTACTTGTGATAGGCATTTATGTATAATAAAACTGATATCTACACATTATATAAATGAAGCATCTGTGCATTCTACAATATGATAGCAGATAAGGTGCTTCAAAAAAGTATTTCACATGAAAGCCAATACAAAAAGCTTATGTGTTTTTTAAACTCACAGTCACATAGCATCCTGCACTACTGCGCTGGTGATTAACTTATTGAGCGGCTTTACATAACATATTTTTCTAGGTCCTAATAGGTGTTCTAACTACATGCCATGTAGTGGTACATGTACACTGCATGTACACTACATGTTCAATGTTAAAACATTAACACACTCTAAACTGATAGGTGCTGGAATATTATACTATAAAATAATGAACATGTGCAACTAAGCTTTTTACAACAATGGAAAACTGCAAAATGTGCTCTCATACGTCCACTAATGCTGTGATGTTGAAGTTATTCTACAGTGCAACACACTTATTGATAGTAAGACAGCCCTATAATCATGATACTAAAAAAAAAAAAAAAAACAGAACAGACCATTGGAAATATGTATGCTCTACAATTTACTGCCTGGTTATCAATCATCACAGTTACCTGAATGTATCAGATGTTCTGTGGAAGCACTCATCATTAATCCACAATAACATTTTACTACCTGCAAAGTTAAAAGAAAAGGTGTTAGGGTGTGGAATATTTTACTTATTCTAGGGATATGTGGTCTGTCTGCAGACATTGCTGATCCCCTCCAGCAACTGTTCCATTCCTTGCAATGGAGGTCATCATAATGGTAGCAGACCTACATACCAGTCCTGAAGATCCCAGTCTGTCCATGAAACTCTTTGGCAATCCAGTTCCAAATATTGATCTGAGCAAAGTTCCTCTGGTGTGACCGCATTCTTTCCTCTTGTTGGACATACATAGCTACCATCTGCATTGTCTCCTTACTGGTCTTTTTGGGCAATCGGATGACATCTTACTCAAAGCTGCTGAGAAGTTTCTGAGTACCTTCAGAAAATTGCTCACTGAGGTACCACTCAATCTGCAGGTAGCAAGTGAATGATCTGGAAATATAGCCTTTTCACATTTTAAAACTGATGCAATGAGATTAGTGGCAGCCCACTGGTGGACATCAAGCAAGTGCTGTACATATACACATACATTGGCAACAACTAGGCACTTTTGCTGAGCACTGTTCACTTACTGTGAGTTATTGGTTTATGCACCAATATTTGAGAACTTACACAGACATCCACAGATGCAATTCCAAAACATTCTATGCTAATGAAGCTCATTAATTATGTATGGTGCAAATAGTATCTAAGAGCTGTGTGCTGTAAGGTTCTTATACTGTTAGGTATACTTGCCTGATCCTGCACATGCAAAAGGCAAGCTTTCAGAAAGAGAGCTGCTTCCCTCAAATTGAGCCTATCCAAGTTCAGAGACAGTCATATTGTCCTAGGAGCATTAGACCATCCATGGCCATGATGTCTGGGTACATTGATATCTCTATTCCTGTTCTGTACAGTTAGTGAAGTGTCTGACTTTTTCACATATATTCTGCCCCAGTCACAAATTTTATATGTATCTATTGTGTCATATGTGTATTTGTAGAACATCTACTTCTCACCTTCTCCAAAAGCCCATCCAATGATTCTGAGGAGGGGTGTGATGTGCTTTATTCAGACAGTACAGCTATTGTCATACAGGTCACTGCATCGTGGTCAACACTGCCATGTCCTGGCTGGGTCAGTCCTGTGGATAAGGACATAGCTTCCAACAGGGGGATGTTTAGTCAGCCAGTCTGTTGAGGTTGAGGCATCAGATATTGGTCATGATGATACAGCTGGCCACGATCTTGCACTTTGGGCAGTAGCGCCAGCTGTCTATGGTTGTGTCTGGGAGTAGTAGTGACTGCTCAATAATGGAATGATAATATCCATAGAATTATTGTGGGCATATGGCTGATATGTAGGGACATGTGTCAGATCGCTCATACTTGCTCTTACAAGTGCATGAATGTTCCCAGTAAAAGCATTGTTTTGACCCACATGCACTTGATCATGCTACTGATCATGTGGCACACCAGCTCATGTGTTGCTGAGGGCCAGGAATGCAGGCATGGGGCAGTAATGACAGCATTAGCTGCAGAGCATGATAGTGCAGTATCTGTTGCAGACACTTTTGAAAGCCTTGTTACAGCAGTGCTGAAGCTGTGTCATAGCACACACTGGGGATTTTGTGCCCTGATTTGTATAAGCAGATTATCTGCAGTGAGGAGAGGCAGACCACTTCTCACAAAATCCACACATTGCCCTTGTCCATTAATGTCTGTGCTGCAATGTGCAGACACATCTATTTTTGCTCACCATATTCAGAATCCAGCAGTCACATCTCAATGTACAACTTACAATACTGCTCGGCCCCAGACTGTGTCCCAACAGGGAAATGTTACCATATCCAGCTCAGTAGTACAGCACCATGGGCATAGTATTTCCCGATGTGACAGGGGTAGCCAGAACCACAGTGTGATCCATCAGCTTGAGTGCCTTTGATGGTGTTAATTTAACATTGATAGATACCCCAGTGTGTGTCCTGTTGTGTCACCCCAATCATGTGACAATGGCCACTGTGTTGACTACTACCTAATATACATGGCAGTGGTGTATGGCATGTCTGATGCCACAGGCTTTTTCTTGGTGTATAGCTGAAATGACAGACTACCTACATGCTGTCTTATGATGTACATATATGCCCTTGTCCTCTCTTTTGTACTATGGTGACACTTTCAGTGATGCAGCTTGTGGGTACCAATGCCACTATTTGACCTGCTAATCTTAGTTGAAATACACCAACCAAATGTTCAACTCATCATAATAAAACCTCCCAAGTACAGCATTTAAAATTTCTTCCTACAGCATTCCATCATTTTCTGCCATTATCACATGCACATATATTCTTCAGATGGCATACCAATGTTGCATGAGGCACTTTATTTTGGTATTGTCACTGCCTCAACCTCAACATTCCATGCATCTGTATTTACCCATTTTTACCATTGTTATATTCATCATGTGTATAATGCTCATGTATGCTTTTCCATTCATACCTGCTTATATACACACCTCCATACATCTAGTGACTTTAACAATACACTGCTGAGTGCCCCATGGTTGTCTCATACCTGTCTTCTATGCATTGCTGCATCACACTTACTTAACCACCTGTACAAGTCCTGTTGTTGCACTACATGTGTGTTATCCTGTTGCATTTTGTGTTCAGGCATGGACGGTCCTTTCCCTAACTACTTGTATGAACCTTGTCAGATATGTGGTTTTGCTGGCACACCTTATCCTGGTGTTATTACTGCAGCTGCAGTATACTGTATAATCTCATTTCATACAGAGCAACACATTCATAGGTTCATAGGAGGTTACTAGGATAGCAGCCCTAGACCATTTATGCGCCTAGCCATCTTAATCCCGGGTTGCCCCAATTGTCCTTAGTTTGATGGATGTACATTACAGATCAGCATCAATTATCCCTCTCCATGAGAGATATGGGTAACAAACCCAGTGTGAATTTGCAGTCACCCATCCATTTGTCCAGGTTGAGGTAGAATAGGGTAATTGAGAACCTCTACTTCACATGAATTGAAAGTTTATTTCAGAGCAGAGGAAATCTATGGGAGACAGACCTCTGTCTCCAGCATGTTCTGTTAATGTGAGTGGCATGGTTGAGATCCCTAGAATGAGTGATTCTAATGGCATTTGGTTTGCAGATGTACATCATTCCCATCAGGTCAGGGTCAGAGACTGCCCTGTAGGCCAGACACAAGTCACCTCTCAGTAGCCTATATGATACAGAGTACAGTGACATAGCTTTCAGTCTATCCACATAGGTCATGGTTTGGAAGCCCTGGATCTTCTTAGTGAGAAACCTCTGTAGTGTCTCCAGTTGCTGCAAGAATCTCATGAGATACATGCAGAAGGGATCACTGTACTCTATTAATGGTCTGATTAGGGTCTAGTAAAGTGGGGTTATAACATCCTTAGACCTGGATGCAATGCCTTTACTTATGAGATGCGTAATGTAGAAGGCTTTTCTTACCACCATGGAAACCTGATGGGCAAAGTTTAGATTCCTGTTGACTTGTAATCCCAGCACTAACACCACTGGGTTTGAACTTAGAGTAGTGCTGTCAATATTGTAATTAGTGGGGAATTTTGTTTTGCCATATGGGATAACAGTGTACTTATTTGCATTTAGATTTAGATTGTGACTTTAGTACCAGTCATTTGTTTGTGTTAGCCCCTCTGTAATATGTTAACAAAATTTGGAAACTCAATGACTACTTACTACTTAGGGATCTTTAACTCATAGTTCTATAGATCTAATATGTTTGTTGATGGAACTAATATTTGAAAACAATGTGATTTCATTTGATCAGGAACTATATTTGCAAAAGGAGGGTGTTGCGATGGGTACGCCCACAGCGAATAGTTTTGCAAATTTAGTGATGGTTAAATGGGAAAATGATACATTTTTAGGGACCTGTAGATGAGTGATTTTTTACAGACGCTTTGCAGATGACTTGTTTCTATTATGGGATGGCTCTGAACATGAATTATCTTTTTTTGTTGACCACCTAAATAGAAGTACATCCTTCCTAAGGTTTGATATGAATACCTCATGGAGTGAAATTAATTTTCTTGATGTAAAAGTTTACAAGAACGCTGATAGCACAGTTTGCACTACAATTTATAGGAAAGGATGTCATAAAAACAATGTGTTGTATAGGACAAACATGCATCCGACTCACATCTTTAAGAACATAGTGAAAAGGCAAGGGTTCAGGATGTCGAGGCTTAATCCTGATGATGGAAAATTTGAGGTTGATTTAAATGACTTAAAAGTTAGACTGGGGCAAAGGGGTTATAAGAACCAAGATATAGAAGGGTCACTTTCAGATATTAATGTCCATAGACATACTACAGCAAGACCATACTTGTCCCAAGAGGTGCCACCCACAACCATTTCTGTTAACCCTAACTATGATATAGTATACATGCTTATGTTTTTATGTTTTTTGGGAACAACATATATGTATATATATCTATATATGTATATATATATATATATATATATATATATATATATATATATATATATATATATATATATATATATATATATATATACACACACACACACACACACACACACACACACACACACACACACACACACACACACACACACACACACACACACACACACACACACACACACACACACACACACACACACACACACACACACACACACACACACACACACACACACACACACACACACATAGAATATCTTGTGCTATTACTTTAAATGGCAATGGAGAGAATAATGTATTCAGAGGGAATTTTTCTAACTGGTTGTTGGTCTAATGCTGTGTACTATTTAAAGCATATGTATGAGTTAAAATACAGTGAAGCAGTGTCTCAACTGTGAAAGCACTTATGTGGTAATTTTAATAAAAGTTTCTTATACCGCCTCATTCCTTGATTCACTTTTATGTTTTTTGGACATATTCCTTGGTTTTAAGTGAATCATTTATCCTTAGTGCCACAATTATTGTTGGTTGTTAGGGACTTATTTGGTGAGACACTGATATGTATGTTGTTACGTATAGTGGTTTCTATACAGGTTGAGGTGTGTGCAGATAATTTGCATTTGGGAGGTCTCTGATTTTTTGGTAGGCTTCTAGGTAGTACCTCCGCATATTTGGTTTTATGTTTTCATAGGTTCATAGGTTCATACTAGGCTATTTGCCCTAGGGCATTTATAAGCCTAGCCAGAGTGTGTTTGGCTTTCGCCACCCATTTTAAATGAATTTTGCTATGCACTTTTTCGAGGTTAGTATACTGTGCCTCTGTCTAACAGTGACACAGAAGTGATACCCGGGGTAAACCTATGATCTCCCATCCACTCATCAAGACTCCTCTTGAAGAGAATCAATGAGGGACTCTGCCTAACCTGGACTGGGATTTTATTCCAGAGTGATGGGAGACTCTGGTTATGAATCTGTCCCTCCAGCACGTCCTATTTATTTCAGTGCTGAGGTTCAAGTCTCTTGAGCATGTAGCTCGATGGGATTTGGATTTTTTGAGGTGCAGCATGTCCCTTAATTCCGGGTTGGACATGGCCTTATATGTCAGGCACAGGTCACCTCTGAGCAGGCGGTATGCCACTGAGTAGAGCTGGAGTTTCTTTAACCGGGCAGCATATGGCATCTGTTTGAGCCCTTTGATCCTCTTGGTGAGGTACTTTTGGGGTCTTTCCAGTTGCTGCAGGTGTTTGGTAAGATACATCCCAAAAGGGGCATTGTACTCGATTATGGGCCTGATGAGGGATGAGTAAAGAGGCACGATGACCTCCCCTAATCTAGATGTGAATCCCTTCATGATTAGGTGGGCTATATAAAATGTTTTTCTAACCACTTTGGCCACGTGGTTGTCAAATGAGAGATTGCTATCAACTTGAGTCCCCAGGTCCCTAATTACTTCTTCTGTACTTAATGGATTACCACCTATGTGGTAATTTGTGGGCAATTGTTTTGCCAAAGGGATGACTATACACTTTTTGGCGTTTAGCTTGAGGCCATGGCTCTGGCACCAGTTGTCTGTTTCTATGAGGCCCTTTTGGAGGATGCTTGTGTCGGCTGGAGAGTCGATTATGGTGCCCAGTTTGCAGTCATCTGCAAACTTGGTCAGCCACAGTCCTTCCGTGTTGGCCTGTACCTCCGAGAAATATATACCAAACAAGAGAGGTCCCAGGACTGAGCCTTGTGGGACGCCACTTGTAACTGGTTTGGAGTCTGACATGGCTCCAGCATTTCTAACCATGTGGGTTCTGTCCATGAGCCAGTTTACAACCCATCTAGTGACATAGGGGTTTATATTTAAGCTGGTGAGCTTATCTATAATGCCCGAGTGGGGTATTGTATCGAAGGCTTTTGCGAGGTCCAGGTAGGCTGTGTGGACCACCTTCCCCTCGTCAATGGCCTTGGTGACTGTTTCAAAGAAATCAACCAGGTTTAAGAGGCAGGATCTGCCCTTAACAAAGCAGAACTGGGTAGGATCCAGTGTCTGCAGGTCCCCAATATCTTTATTTATGAGGTCCATGATGATCCTTTCCATAGCTTTGCAGACCAAGCTAGTCAGGCCTATGGAGCAATAGTTTCCAAGGTCCGTTGAGGCACCACCTTTGTGGAGAGGGACCACTGTTGCTGTACGCCACTCTTTGGGTACATATCCTGTAGTAAGGCTGAGATTGAACAGTAGTTTTATGTTTGGGTTTAGCTCTTCTTGGAGTTCATGTAGGACGCAGCCTGGGACACCATCTGGTCCCATTGATGCTGTGTTTTTTGCTTTGGAGAGGGCGGCTCCCACCTGAGCATCTGAGATGTCAGCAGGGCAGCACTCTGCTGGGATAGATATTTGCCCTTTTGGTGGGGGGGGGGGGGAGTTTGCGCTGAACCTGTCAGCTAGGATGTTGGCAATGTCTGTGGGTTCGGTGTATTTTTTGTCATTTTGGACTAATTTTGAGCATATCTGGGAATTCCCACCCAGGTTCCTAACATAACTAAAGAAAGCCTTGTGATTATCCTTAGTGTCCTGTGCAATTTTTCTCTCGAAGCTGGCCTTTGACGATTTTATGAGTGCCCTTAGTTTTTTGCTAATACTGATCAGAGATGCCTTCCCTTTTTGGGATTTTGCTCTATCATGTAGTAGCTTCCTCCTTCTATTATATAGTTTTTTTATGGCTGGGGTTCACCAGCACCAGACAGGTCGTCTGTCTTTGAAGGATTGGGTCTTGATTTTATTTGGGATTGCATGATCCATGCATTCCTGAAGGTGTTCATAGAATGCATTTATAAAGGATTCTGCGGTCTGGGCCGTATTTTCCACAGGCCCGGGGGCTTTGAAGGATTCCACCTTGGTTTTGAGGAGTGTGAAATTTGCTTTAGAGAAGTTTTTCACTGTGGTTTTCTGGGCAGGGGGTGGGATCGGGATGTGAATATCGAGTAAGATCAGTTTATGGTCTGATCTTACAAGTGAGGGATACACTTCTGGTCTGGAGCATAGAGTCCTGAACTTGTGTGAGGGGTGAAGTGCCTGAGTTGACAACCTGTTTGTTGTCTTGTTTTTTATGTGAGAGGATTGTTTCCAAATTGATTGTGTAATTACATCTCTCACATACAGTATTTGTTTCAGGACTAAATGGTTGTCACTATACATAAGGCAATTACTACTTTGCCTCAGGATACCCAAGTCAATCAAAATGACCAAAGAAATAATGGGAAAGTGACCATCCATAATGGGTATTGTAAAATTAAAGCTGCACTACTCTATTCAGGTTGTTTGTACCTTTACTCAGTGAAAACACTGAGATCAGTTCTGCTGATATGACATTTACTCTGCATATGAAGTAGACATCTAGTTTAACAATGAAAGATATACACAAATAACAAAGCCGTACTTCAGCTTACAGCATCAGATCTGTAAGGACAGGAAAATCAAAGTCTCTCATACAAAAGAAAAAGTTCAAATCTTTATAGTGTCTTTTCTGCCTGCATCAGCAGTTTAGAGAATTTGCCAGAATAATAAGTCTTTCTTTTGAAGCTGGTCTGCTGACAGTTTGTTTTCCATATTTCAAACATTCTGTTCCTGAAGGACAACTCCTCAACTTTGCTCTTATCTTGCAGGTCCTGTTGATGAGACACAGCTGCATACAAGAGTTCATCTTGTCCAGCTTGTAGATAATAAATTTCACAAACTGCATACTTTATAAAATATAAAATATTTCACTTCTGTCTCCTAATAACAATGAATGCCAAGCTATATGTTTTTGCCAAGTGCACTCTACAAACTGAAATGCAGAATATTTATTTTACATTTTCAGAATAAAATCCACTGAAAACCATTTTATCCTGTTTGTTACTCTCACCATTCCCTCTTTAATTAAAAAGTGGAAAATGACTGTCTATTTTCAACTTCAGTTGTACACATTGAAACCTTTTTCAATTTACCTAGGTTAACCATCATAATTTGTTGGATTCTATATGTTTTCTGTAAATGGGAACTTATCAATGCCAGATAGTTAATATGACTATAATGCCTAACACTACTAAGACAGGATGTATCAACCAACTTAACAGTTTTTTCCCTAATTTTGACCAATCAGTAAAGCTATCCTAACAATTGTGAGCAGTATATTGTTTTGGTCTTTTCTGCCAAGGTAAGTAATTTACCTTTTGCAATGATGTGTAATGCTTCATAATACAGAATACTTTTATTTCTTTTTTTCAAGTACTCTCTGAGAATCTTAGTATTTTGCATTATGTTTTTTAAATTATCCAAAGATACAGATATATTGGAAAGTTGTATTAAGTCATAACTCCAATTCTTGGAAGTATTTACTTAGGTTCATAGGTTCATAGGTTGGTACTAGGCTATCTGCCCAAAGACATTTATAAGCCTAGCCAGATTGTGTTGACATTCGCCACCCCCTTAGATTAGTTCCCTGCGCCTCTGTCCAGCAGATCCACTGAAGTGATCCCCAAGGCAAACTTTCTGTTTTCCAATCCACTCGTCAAGGTTTCTTTTATAGAGTGTTAACGAGGAGCTCTGCCTAATGTAGATTGGGATCTTGTTCCAAAGCATGGGAAGTCTCTGGGACAGGAATCTATCCCCCAGCACGTCCTATTTATTGTTGCAGTGAGGCTCGAGGGGATAATATTTTCTTTAGGTGGAACATATCCATCAATTTTGGGTTGGACATGGCCTTGTATGTCAGGCAGAGACCACCTCTGAGTAGGTGGTATGCAACCAAGTACAACTGGAGTTTCTTCTGCCAAGCTGCATAGGGCATCTGTTTGAGGCCAGTGATCCTCTTAGTGAGGTACTTCTGAGGTCTTTTGAGCTGTGGCAGGTGTCTTGTAAGGTACATCCCAAATGTGGCGTTGTACTCTATGATGGGTGATGAGTGATGAGTTGAGGAGCACAATGACATCTTTTGATCTGGATGCGAACCCTTTTGTGATTAGGTGGGCCAAGTAGAAGGATTTTCTAACCACTTTGGCAATGTGATTATCAAAGGTGAGATTACTATCTACTTGGGTCCCCAGATCCATTATTATGTCTTCCATATTTGGGGGACTACCACCTATGTGGTAGTTTGTGGGTACTTTGTTTTTTCCAAAGGGGATGACTATGCACTTTTTGGCATTTAGCTTGAGGCCATGATTTTGACACCAGGTATCCATCTCAGTGAGACCCTTTTGGAGGATGTCTGTGTCAGCCAGACAGTCAATTATAGCCCATAGTTTGCAGTCGTCTGTGAACTTGGTCAGCCATAGTCCTCCTGCGCTTGCCTGTACTTCTGAGAAGTGTATATCAAACAGGAGGGGTCCTAGGACTGAGCCCTGGGGAATGGCACTTGTAATCAGTTTAGAGTCAGACCTAGCTCCTGCAACTCTCACCATGTGGGTTCTGTCTGTGAGCCAGTTGACAACCCATCTTGTGACATAGTGGTTTATGTTCAGCCTGGTGAGCTTGTCTATAATACCAGAATGGGGAATGGTGTCAAAGGCCTTATTGAGGTCTAGGTAGGCTGTGTGTACCACCTTTGCCTCATCTATTGCCTTAGTAACTGTCTCAAAGAAGTCCACCAGGTTTAGGAGGCATGTAATGCCCTTAACAAAGCCAAAGTGGGTACGGTCCAGTGTTTGGAGGTTCCCAATGTCTCTGTTAATGAGTTCCATGATGATGAGCTCCATAGCCTCACAGACCAAGCTAGTCAGGCTTATAGAGCGATAGTTCCCAGGGTCTGTTGTGGCTCCATCTTTGTGGAGCGAAATAACTGTTGCTGTGTGCCACTCTATGGGTATGTAGCCTGTGGAGATGCTGAGTTTGAACAGTGCGTTTAGGTGAGGGGTTAGTTCGTCTTTGAGCTCGTGTAGGATGCAGCCTGGGACACAATCTGGACCCATTGATGCTGTGTTTTTGGCTTTGGAAAGGGCTGTTTTAACCTGAGTGTCTGTGATTTGAGGGACTCTACATTCTTCTGGTATGGTTATGGGCCCTTTTGGGGGTGAGAGGGGGGTGAAGTTTGCACTGAACCTGTCTGCCAGGATGTTGGCGATATTGGTCGGTTCAGTGTATTTTATGCCATTCTGCACTAATTCTGAGCAGATCTGAGCATTGCCACTTAGATTTGTGACATAGCAAAAGATTGCCTTGAGGTTATTTTTGGAGTCCTTGGCAATTTTTCTTTCAAAGCTTGCCTTGGATGATTTTATGAAGAATCGTAGTTTCTTGCTGATACTGATCTGGGATGTCTTCCCTTCTTGGGATTTTACTCTTTTATGTACTAGTTTCCTCCTTCTATTGTATAGCTTGTTTATGGCAAGAGTCAACCAGACTGGTTTCCTTTTCTTGGAGGAGTGAGTCTTGGTTTTGCTTGAGATGGCACGATCCATGCATTCTTGTAGCTGCCTGTAGAATGCATTAGTAAAGGATTTTGCAGCTTGGATAGTGTTATCCTTCAGCATGGGGGCTTTGAAACTTTCCACCTCGGTCTTAAGTAACATCAAGTTTGCTTTTGAAAAGCTTTTCATGGTGGTTTTCTTGTCCGGGGGTGGGGGCAGAATATGGATATCCAAAGTGATTTGTTTATGGTCAGATCTAACCAGCGAGGGGTTGACCTCTGGTGTGGAACACCAGTCGCCTATGTTGGTGATGACCAGGTCCAATATGTTGTGACCTCTGGTGGGAGTGTTGACCAGTTGAACCAGGGTGTTTGAGTTTATAAATTCTAGGAAAAGTTGGGCAAGGGAGTTAGTACTTGCGTAGTTCTCCCAGTTAATGTTTGGGTATTTGAAATCACCCAATATTAGGGTGTTTGGTAGGACCTTTATTTTTCCCAGTGTTTCCAGAAATGCAAAATGGGGGTCCTGGGACATGGTGGGTGATCTGTAGCAAACTACAATTTGAATTGCAGTTTTGCCCATTGTTAGTTGCACGTGGATGATCTCTGAAGCATCATGCTGTGCCACTAACCTGGAGATGTGAGTATCCTTGATGAATATGGATACGCCCCCGCCTTTTGTATTTTGGTTCTGGTTCTGTGGCCAAAATGTATGGTATAAGTTGTAGCCTGGTAGTGTTGGGGTGCTTTCTGGAACCTTAAACCAGGTTTCTGTTACTGCACATATATCGATTTTCTCCATACTGAGGAGTGCCTCGAGTCCATGCATTTTGAGGTTTAGACTTCTGGCATTGAGTAGCATTACCCACAGTTTTTTGTTACTTATGCTATTTACGGTGGTGGGCTTGTCTTTTGAGCCTTGCCTAAAAAAGGCACTATGGGGGTGGCAAGAGCCTTGGCCAGTATTCAAAAGCCTAAGGGTGACAGGTGCAAGCCATCTCTAGTGAAGCAGCGTGGCTTGTCGAGCATGTCATCCCAGGTGGACAGACACTGGATCCCCTTTGAATGACACCAAAAACTTAGCCAATTTTTGAAATCAAGAATTTTTTTCTTTATACTGTGGTATCATTCTTGGTGAGGGCAGGATGCTACACAGGGTCAGGGTCATACCGGCCTGGGCTACATGATCAGAGAGCTCTTCCATGTCTCTCTTCATGTAGTCCAGGGAGGTACGGCTCAGGTCATTCACACTAACATGGACAATGACAGAGTCATATTTGTACTTGTTCTGGAGTGCCCTGAGTGCTTATGTTATGTGGCAGATCCTGGCACCCGACAGGCAGCAAACAGTAACCTTCTCCTTATTCAGCCTAGTGAGTGGGACATCAGTGTGCATGACTATAGAGTCACCTATTACTACTAGTATGTTGGGTATGTTATTTTGCTTTAAGGGCTATGATTGCATGGCACACTGGTTTTGTGAAGTATGTGTTTTATGGTTTGTGTTGGGGGTGGAGGTTGCTTGGATGTTTGCTTTGGAGGTCTCTGTTGGTTTTGCAGATTTTTATTTAGAGCCTCCGAGTATGTTTTTATGTATTTATGTGTGTTTTTTGCTGGTGCTGGTTTAATGGGTCTATGTAAGACTGGTAGTATGATGCAAATATTTCCCTTCTCCTCTTGACTGTCTGATCCATTCTTGGGTTGAGAGAGCTTAGCCTCTAGTTTGGCTGAATAACTGCATCTCTCAAACTTCTATGGTTTCAGAAAACACATAGCTCTGATTATTCCATTTAAGGAAATCAACAGTGATAAACATCCTACAAAAGGTAATTTTATATTATGACCTACATCTTGATCTGTAACCAGACAAATATGCTGAGCAGCCACTTCTATAAACATTTGAAAAGAAGAAGGCGCAATGGTCCATTTGCATAAATTAACAGAATGCTGCAGTAAGCATGGTTCATAGATAGGCGAATGCTGTCCACAAATTAATCCATTTTGAGTCTGTACAATACTCATCTGTATGTGTTTTTCCTCTCATATCTATATGATTACCTTCAAATTGTGACAATCAATATTCATACCCCTCTGGTACGAGAAATATCATAGTTAATACCGTAAATTGACACAACACTTTTATCAGTAACAGTATAATGTGAAAATTGCCCTATACAGTACTGTGGAGTACAATATGTTACTTCAGTAAATAGCTTAATGCAATCTGTATCAGATATCCATTTGTTAAACAATTGTTGCCAAACATTTTCATTTTGTAACATCAGTTCAATTTGTACATTATTTTTTTGAATTTCTGCATACAAAGATTGCATAGTGCACTTTGTCTAATTTATAAAAAATATCATATTACCATAAATTTCAACTGATGTAGCTGCATAGCATCATTATTGTCTAAAAAATACTGCTGATAATTTACATTGTGCAAATGTGTTTTCCATATCTCTGGAGTCCAAGATGCTTGTAAATGTACAATCTGAGAGATATCTTTCCCCACTACTTTTAAACGATTAGTTAGAATTTTAATGTCAGCTGCATTATTATATCCAATGCCTGTGCCTAGGCCTCCTAGCAGGGTATTATACCAAGCACTTTTATTTTGCATAATATTGCCCTGGACTTTTTCCTACAAGAGTACATTTTTTAACTCTTTCTGCAGTCCAAACTTAGTTTGGATCTGCAGCAAATTAGGCTGCAAATTCTGAGCTGAAACTGTCTGCATGGCATGTACTGCAGTGGTTTTATCTGGTACACTAGAAAGGCGTTCTGTAGGATACAATTGCATTTTTTTTGGCTGCCTTTTTTGCCATTTAATCCACATAGTTATTTAGCAGAAAATTTTCATTTGTAGCTTTTTGATGAGCTTTTATCTTTAAGATACTGTAGTAACCTACAAGGGACTGACTACAAACCAACTTCCAAATAGTCTGTAACACAGGAGCATGCTTGAGTGGTTTGCCCATTTTATCAACAAACCCTCTCCTTGCCCATGTAGAAATATGCAGCCGCAGAGAATTAGCTACATATGCACTGTCTGAAAAAAATATTGACAGGTAGAAAATGTTTTAACACATAAAGAACTGCTTCCAGTTCAGCTCGCTGAGGAGACATGTGTCCTGGTAACTGAATCAGAGTCGACTGTCACATAGAAGGGTTTTTTTGGTACTAATGCAAATCCAGTTCAATATTGTCCATTGTCTCAAAATCGAGCACCGTCAAGAAAGATGGATGGCCTGTCTTTCTGAAAATTAGGATACAGAATAGTTTTTTTCTGGGTTTGATATGTGCCTAATGCATTCATGTCATGTTTCTTCATATCCCATGAAGTTAGATAAGTAATACTTATCTCCTGCCTTTGTTGTAACTTGCTTGACACTAAATAATGCCAACCATTTTGCAAACACTGCTTGACTGATGTCATCAATCAGTTTATTTAACTGAGTCTTATTTACCAAAGCCTGTATGGTATAATGTGCTGTCTGTACTATAATGTCTTTGGAAAAAGCTGTTAGGTATTCGGTTTGTTTTAAACCCCAATAAATGGCCAAAAGTTGCTGAATGCATGGGTGATATCCCCTCTCAACATGTCATCTTTTTACTGAAGAATGTAATGGGGCATAAAGTCTTTTCCATTTTAGCATCAGAGCCCTGAGGTCACTCCTGTAAAAGCATGACAGAAAGTGTGTTGTGTCAAGCTACTGCCTGTAACACAAAGGGACATGTTAAACTTGGAGCTACTAGTTTTGAATTCTTGACCAATGCTGCCTTGAAATCACAAAAAGCTGTATTTTTCTTTGGTTCCCCACTCCAGAAAGGGTAATTCTTTTTGGCTAGAAAGCATGTCATGACATAAATTGTACCTTTTCACTTTTAACCTAAAACCTTGCCTCCTGCAGTGTTTGAAGGACCTGCATCACTTTAGCTAAATACTGTTCTTTTGTTTTAGACACAGTTAGTGTAAATTGAAAGCATACCCTTCCCCCCTGTAGTATACATCATTTTATTGCAGTATTGTTTATTTGCTTTATGCTGTGAGAATTGAATGTATGCTTGCCCTTTGGCTGTTACCTAGACTGTGACACTTTGGTCTTACACATTTGCTTTTTGATTTGATTTTGCTGTTGCCTGTACTGTACTAATAGCTATTTGTACCCTCTATTTTTGTAAAAGGACCTGCATAATCTATTTTAACTGCATACCATAGTCCATATACTGACTGAACTCGTAGTATTCACTTGAAGACTTTTGTTAATGCTGCACGTGAATACTTAATACCTTCAGTCATTCATTAATATACTTGCAACTTGATACTAGAATGCATTTGTAATAAACATTAACTTGCTTAACTATGCATACTATTGCTTTTTAATACTGTTTTTGCTGGAGTCTTTGCTATTTTTTATGCTATTATACAATTACAAAATATTGTAAGACACAAAAGAGATATGGACTTAACTAACACATGCTTAAAACAAATATATTTACATGATTTACATTTGCTGTTGTGTGCCTTTTGCTGCACTTTAGGTGAAAAGAAAATACATGCATGTCAGTCTTGTGATGTCATGTCTTTACTGTGTTTAACTATTCTCATTTGATTTTTATGCCCTAAAACTGTTTTGTTGTGCACCCTTAACCATTTTTGAAAGGTAGAATAGTACGTTGTAAATTATTTATCAGCATAAACTGCTGTTGCTTTATCTCTTTACTAACCAGATAATATTTGTCAGTATTCTGTTAAAGCTCTTATGCACTTTTGAAAAAGTGTTTGCATATGTTGTCTGAACTTTTTGAACTCACTCTGACTGTGTCTTAATTAACCATGAATCTCGTCTCAGTTATCTGTTTTGTAATGTACAGTGGTTTTATACCACTTTTGCTGTATATAAGCCATGAAATGCTGTGGAATAAAATTTCAGAAGCAGCACTCAAGTGTATCATTGCATACAGTGCCTACAGTTTTGAGAACCCAAGCTTTAAATGTAATCATGTTATTAAAAATACCCTTTTGTTCATCTCACTTAGGGAAAGTTTCTAACATCCTAGACTGATGATAAACTTCAGCAGAAAAAACAGCTGAGGCTATGATAGGACTGGTAACAGCAGTTTTTAGTGCTTTAGACTGATATTTTTCTAACAATGCTTGTAATCTTAAAAGATCTTGATTAGCTAAATCTGCTGCTCTAGCAGCCTCTGATTCCTGTGTCTCTAATTGAGCTCATAATGTGTTAATCTCCTCTCTCGCAACAATTATGTCATGCTGTGTCAGCTAGTTGCTTGTCATATTTTTCTTGCAAATGGACAAATTTATTTATTAACCTTTCTATTATACAAATAGCTTTACTGACTTGTCCAATAACAGTTTGTGTAAAGGTCTTAATTTCAGCCTGTGAGACTTTCAAAAACTGAGAAAATTCTTTTGTACATTTAGCAGTGTCAGCATGCAATTTACTAGACGCATTGCATTTATCACAGTAAATCTGAAAGTGACCTATGAGGTCAAGATCTTGCTGGTTGTTATTTTTAGCAATCCAATGTTTAAACTCTTGCAAATCAGACTATAAAGTACAGACTTTGACATCTACATCCCCCTCTAATAAATCTTTTGCAACAGGATATATAGAAACAGGAACTATTGTCTGTGCTTCAAGCATTACTTTATCCTGGTTGTGTTCAAAGTTTTGTACAATACATGCAATATGTTTATGACAAGGCGTGCAAAAAAGCAACATTTAAATAACACATTTCTGTGCATTTTGTGACACTTCTGCCTTATGTAGTAAAGACTTATAGGTGCTACCATGCTGATTATACTATGTATTTAAATAATTCTACACATCTACATATGATTCAGATACAACACAGTAAAATACTTAGTGCACTTCTTGGTATTTTCATGAATTGCATTCATTGTTAAAAGAAAAACAGAAGAAAATATTTACCACAAATGTTCAGGACAAGGTGGCCAGTCTTGACACGAAGATCAGTTGTGGGAGAATTTTCTGCTGTCTTTCATTAGATGCTGGTGAAGCAAAGTCCGACAGTAGGACTTGCTCTCCATATCTCACCAAATGTCTGAAGAAGAATTACCATACTGCCCTGTACTGTGCTGTAGTTTTTGTCCTTCAGTCAATGGACAAAGTTTTAGGAAAGAAGAGTCGACTCCAAAAAAAAGTTTGTGCAGGAATGTTGCACTGTGAAAGGCACCTCTGCAGGTCACCTCCCTGGTTGTTTTGACTAGTCTTGTCTCGCCACTGTAAAATTTAAAGTTGCACTACACTATTCAGGTAGTCTGTACCTTTGCTCAATGAAAACACTGAGAGCAGTTCTGCTGTTATGACGTTTACTTTGCATACAAAGTAGGTATCTAGTTTAACAATGAAAGATATACACAAATAAAGCCGTATTTCAGCTTAAAGCATCAGATTTGTAAGGATAGGAAAATCAAAGTCTCTCATACAAAAGTAAAAGTCCCAGTCTTTATAGTGTCTTTTCTGCCTGCATCAGCAGTTTAGAGAATTTGCCAGAATAATAAGTCTTTCTTTTGAAGCTAGTCTGCTGACAGTTTGTTTTCCATATTTGAAACATTCTGTTCCTGAAGGATAACTCCTCAGCCTTGCTCTTATCTTGCACATCCTGTTGACGAGACACAGCTGCATATAAGAGTTCATCTTGACCTGCTTATAGATAATACATTTCATAAACTGCATAATTTATAAAAGATAAAATATTTTACTTCTGACTCCTAGTAACAATGAATGCCAAGCTATATGTTTTTGCCAAGTGCACTCTACAAACTGAAATGCAGAATATTTATTTTACATTTTCAGAATAAAATCCACTGAAATCCATTTTTAACCTATTAGTTACTCTCACAGTTATACCATAATACTGTTTGGGAGTGGGTACGTTAGATCAGTTTATGATGTAGGAATAACAGAGGGGCTTATTATGTTGACAGTTTAAGATGAAGAGCTGTGGCAATGCTGCTCAGTGTACAGTTGAGTTGCCTGCAGAGCAACAGAAGACTTGCAAGGCTTCTACTGACAGACATGTAGGGAAAATGTAAGTTTCTGGGCATTTGTATCTACAGGGGCAGTGCTAATGTTTATTGTGTGATGCACAGCTACACTCAAATGTGAGGCTAAAATAAAGGCAAGATTAAACAGTTTTAAGGCAAACTACAAATGGGAAAGGCCCAAACTGAGCCTTTCTCCAACAATCCCCCACTCAGCTGGAACGTGAGTTACTTACGTCTGACACAAGGGTGCATGGACACCCTCTTTATGTAAGATGACTGGTTCAGAGTGCAGTGATACCTAACAGCCTAGATTAAGCAAGTCTGAATCTAGCCTATGCTATATAAGGCAGTAGTACAGAATTTCAAAGTCAGAAAAAAATGCAGGCACAACCAGCAAAAATAAAGCAGCAAATCAAATAAATAGAGTTAAGAAAGTGCAGTACAGGCTTTAAATATTTTTATTTTTCAGTTGATGCCTTGGGATTTAGTTTGAATGCACTCCAGATCTCTGGCTACAGTCACCAAACTTGAACAGCTCCGGTTAGCTCAAAGGTAAACAGTCATATACTCAGGTGGTATTTGAACCTACAAACCCCGACTCTGGGAGCTGATGCCTTATTCATTAGGCCACTGGGCTGTTTCATGTTCCTATAACATGTGCATACTGAATCTCAGTGTTATCACACAACCACCTTATGTGAAGCTCCATCAGTTATAGTACATACCCCTGATGAATACTCCAACATGCATGATCCTACACACATTTATGCTGCTACATACATACTGTCTTTATGAGTATGATGACAGCATCCCTTGACATAGACACTTGCTGTTGGGTGAGTGCATCTCATGCATGCCATACACATAGAGGCATGGTAGCTGGTGACAGTGTATCTTATGTACAGTAGTCCAGTAGTAAATATTATTCTATACCCATTCAGATGTATTAATTTTTGTGCAAATATCTGTATAATAGTTTGCATATCAAATTGTTGTTATGCCTTTTCTTGTAGTTGTCATCTGTGATGCTGTAACTGTGTGAATGTCACTGTTTATTCTGTGTACTTCTGTATGTATTGCTTGTCATGACTCAGAGTTCTGAGCCATACACTTCCACATCACCTGAGTTACCATATATAGCCACAGCTGCCATCACCCATGTCTGGTTGTTGTCATCCTTGTGTCCTGTGATCATTCTGTACAACTCTGATATTTACACTTCAGACATCTTGGATTCTTGGGGTAGGTCGCCCACACCTAGGGTTGGCAGGTCATCATGTAGTTGTTAGCATCTGCAATGTGGCATACACAGTGATCATCCGCGATGCATTTTCCACTGTGTATTCCAGTGCACCCTCCCAATGAATCCAGGCATCTGAATTGTGATTTCAGCACACTAAACACCCACTCAATGGTGTTACATGTTGTTGTATGAGCTCCGTTGAATACATCCTCATCAGGTGTAGATGGGGATCTGAATGGCATTAGGTGATAGTGCTCCAATGGATAACCACAGGTATATGTTTGTAGAGGAATACACACATTTAATCATCTTGCTTAATGTTTATAGGTCTTGATTCAGATCACATTGTAGCTGTGGTCATTTACTTACTTAGTAAGAGCATCTCAGGAATGTTATCCTGCTGGAATATGGACTTCAGCTCACTTTCTCTGCAGATTGCTGTATCATTCACATTACTGGGATGTGTTGTTTTGAAATATATAATGAGGCCATCTGCAGTGTACCCTACCTGAATCTTGAGATGTACCTTTCAGAATCATCTGATGCTGAAGTTTTGATTGGTATGTGCAATCATTTGCATTGAAGACACTGGGAAAATGGGCGATGGCATAGGACCATTCTGTGCTAGTCCATCAGTCCATAGATGTTGCTGTGAAGTGGATGAATTCACAACTTTGTGGAACATATCTGGCAAGAACTCCCTAATCTGTAACTTGCAGCTGTTTGGGACACCCCTACTGCATCACCCATATGCCACTGAAATGTCCCAGAGGCCTGTATATCCAGACTCAGGCACACTTTTATTTCTTTTGGGAAAGGGTTACCCCACAGACTGCATGATTATATGAAGGTATGCACATCCCACAAACAGTGTGCACAAGCTCTCTGTCCAATCTGCATCTTTCAATTACTTCCTAGTCAGAGAGCTGGCTTAACTGTAGCCTGGCCTGGTACAGTGTTGGCTGTCTTCAAGGATGCATTTGCAGATTGTTTTCAGATATAGCCTGAAGAATTCTGGCCTGCTGTACTGCATTTACTGCAACTTGCATTTTTACTATTTTTTTTCAGAATTTGCAGGATTGCAGTATAATTTGTCAGAATTCACTATAGCACCTATGCCCTCTGCTTCCTGGTTTTAGCAGAAGTGTTGGTGTACTACTCTGTCACATTTTATTGTTATCGAGCAAACCTGCTTTGTTTTGGAATTCAGTGTGCATGTGCAGTGTTGGCAAGTACCCCACGATGAATAAATTATTACTTGCACTTGACATTTTGTTTTTTTGGAATCGTGTCTGGCTCTAGTTCACTGACATCTTAATTAGGTACAATACGCTGTGTACAACGTTCTTTTGAAATCTGGTCCATGTGTGTTTTCCCTGCCTCTGTGCTATCCTTAACTGTATAACCAAGTCATTTAATTTGTAGATCTTACAAAATGATTGTGCCTCTGTTTCTATTATGTTTGGAACGATTACACTTATCATTTATGCTGCCTTATTAACAGTACTGCGTTTCAGTATCTGTTCATATGCCTGGAAGGTTTCATTGGCAAACTAACAGTAAAGTAATTTTGCCATTAATTTTGTCCTTCACCCACATTTTGACAATTGTTAAAAATAATCTGTTTTAATTATATAGTCGTCTCTGAATGATACACCCTTTACACTCACAAAAAAAAATCAATTTTGCTCTCTACTGGACCACCAGCCTAAGCTTTCATACAAATCTTTATTTTTCTTCTCAAAATCTTGACACTGCAACTACTAACATCACTGATGTTAATCAAAAATAAGACTGGAACCAAGGTAAACACTGCTAATAAAAGAAAAAGACATTGGTAAACAGCTCCAAGCTGAGAACACACCACAAAAAAGCACCAGCACCAGTAGGAAAGGCAGTATATCTTAAGTTTTTATTCCACAGAATTTAGCGCTTTCATTTTACTAGAAGACTTCATTAGAATAAAGACACTCAGTTTTTCACTTGATTTATACTAGTCATTCCACAAATAAAAAACAGTTATTGGCCAAACATTTTTCAGTATTTCTTGCCATTACAAAATCCAAACTAGCATTGTTAAAATTAATACAAAATTCACAGCAAAATAATATTAATAAAATCACATTTTTAAAAACATACAAACAGTAATTAAAAATTCACACTTATTCCTAAAACTATTTTTCATTTGAATCAACATTTATATATATTTTCCAATTTTCCATTATAACTTAGCAGCCCTCATTTTCAATACAGGACCCAGCAAAAGTTGCCCATTAAGCCCTTGGGGTGTCCCTCCATTTAACTGCAGTTGCCATAATAATTCATGGTACTTCAATACAGTTTCCCATTGTCCACCTTTCAGGTTTGGATTTACTTGCTGTAATACCCAAAATAAAAATCTCTCATTAGGAAAGTCTTTCAAATACTTATGAAGTGCATTAGTTTCCATACATTTAGAAATTTCATAATGGTGTTTGTAGATTCCCATTTTTAACTGTCTCTGTCTTCCCCACATAGTAGACTGAACACACTTGACAGAAAGCTAAGTAAATCACCCCTTTTGATGTACAATTACAATAGTTTTTAGCTGTTAAAGGGTTCTGTGAGGTATTTAACAGGATTTCTCATTTATGGGGCATGTGTTTACATTGATTACACATCCCACATTTGAAAGTCCCCACTTTCCCAAGACAGTTCTTGCCGGCCTATTTCTTAGAAGCCCATTCAAGTAGGTTTTTTATATCAGGCCCTCTTTTATACCCAAAACTGGGGAATCTGGAGAAAACATCAGGTCTGTTAGGTATTGTAGAAAAAAATATGCCAATATTTCTGTATAATTCTTTTGATTCCTTTGGTGTCAGAGCAGCACCCAAAAATCAGGGACCTTGTGAAATCTTCCTTTGGTCCACTTTGGGCAGTACTCCAACAATTAGGTAGCTGCAAGTCCTATATTTTTGGGTTATCATGGCCTTGGGCATTGTCTGTTGGCTAAATCAGTGGAACCAAGTAATGTGATGTATTTTATACCCCACCCTTTTTCAAAGTTTTCCTTCACATTTTTAACCATCAGTTCTGTATAGCTCAGCTCAATAAACATCTGGGCCACAAACTATAGTTCCCATTCTAAGTCTTCTACATTAGATGTCATATGCGCAATATACACCATTTGTCCTTTAATGATACTTCTCTTCTGGTGGAAGGGATAGTGACTTGTGTAATGCAGGTAAGAGTTAGTGAAATTACTCTTCCTATAAATCTTCTATTTAAATTTATGTTTAACCAAATCTTTGGTTTTACATCAAGGTAACTTATTTCCTCTGTTACAATGTTATAAGTAAATCTCAAAAATTCCATAGTTTGGTTTATGTAAATAAAATGTTAATTACGTGATCCCTAGTACCCCCTCCAGAGAATAAAGATGTAATCCAAAAAGCATAAGTATACTAGCATTTTGGAATAGTGTATAATTCTGTTCCCAGTTCAATAACACCAAATTTGCAAATGGGGGAACACACCACCTCCATGGCAATGTCACTGGTCTGTTTATACTACCTGCCTTTGTAGAAAACAAAATTCTTGTCTAACACCAGTTCTAACATTTCCATAACTAACTGCACCTGTGTGTTAGATAAATATTTGTTTCTAACAATGACTTCTGACACTCACTCTAAGCCAACTGAGTGAGGAATCACTGAAAACAAATCTTGAATGTCAATTATAACAAACAGCATATCAGGCTTATAATATTTGTCAGAAAGATTAACCAAAACATCACAGGAATCCACCAAGAGATGGTTATTTAAAAGGCAGTATACATTTTAGCTTTCCATCTACATGTACCACTAAAGGATATGTATTTAAGCCCAAAGCTGGTACTGTAGGTCTGAGGGGTGGATCATTAAAGTTTTTATGAACCTTAGGTATCCTGAAAAGTGTTGGCATATAATGCCTAAGGTTACTTAATTTAATTATTGTCAGTAATCTGCTGCAAAAAATTGTCATCCAAGGCCAAATCAATTTTCCTGTAGGCAACCTGCATGTACCTAAAATTACTATTAAGCAATTCTAACATTTTGCCTGAGTATATCCAGGAGTCCATTATAAATACCCCTTCCCCCTTGTCAGGCTTCATGATTCTCACTTCTTTACTAGCCGTAAATTCATTAAGGATTGTCATCTCATCTTGCTGGAGGTTAAATGGAAATTAATCTGTTTTAATTTTACAGTCAGTTCTGAATGATATGCCTTTTACTGAAATAAATATTAATTTTGCCAAGCTTTCATATAAATCTTTATTTTTCTTCTCAAAATCTTGACACTGCAACTACTAACATCACTGATTTTGCAGGAAATACGTTCAGGTAAGTCCAAGAGTCAATTATTTGAGCTATATCTTATTGAAAGTTACCTCAGGGACAAACTAGAATGGGTAAAATATGCCGTGTGTGCCCATGTCACAGGCAAGGAATGTATTAAGGTATTTAACACTTTTTTACACTGATGAAGAAAAAGACAAGCTAGAATTAGAAAGTGAAGTTTTCTGGCATATCATAAGCCAACGAAGAATGCATCTGCTTATTAAGGTATTTATTCTGAGTAGAAGAGACTATTGATGTCAGTGCATTAAAACAAACAGCACAGACTTGTGAATATGGGAAATATTCAACTTGTGAATCAGAAATAGGACAGTAAGTGGCTTAAAAACAAATGGTCAGATTGCTTAGAGAAGCTAATTTAATATTGGAAGAGGTTATGAATGTATGTTGTACAAATTCACTGTTTATTATAGATCTTAAAAGCATTGCAGAAGAAACAGAGGTGTGCAAAATCAAAACTGTGACACAATAAAAATGCAAATGAAAATCAGAAATTCCAACAGTAGTAAAAAAAATAAAAAAATAAAAAAAACAGAAACAACAGTGAAGCAATGTGATAAGATGAAGCAATCAAGATCAGACCTGGTGATAAATGAACAATAAAAATAAAAAACACTCACTGTAAATCCTGTGGTTATAGACATAAAAAGGGGGAAAGTAGACCAAAGAACCAAGAATCATATTTACAAATTATGTTCAAGCAAAATACTTTTGCTAGATTGCAAGTGAAACACAGAAAATTTCAACAACATATTAATTATGGTGAATCAGAATAACAATTGGACCTAGAAATGTTTTAAGTACAGTAGAGGTGAAATCTGCAGAAACCATTTAAGTTAAATGTAAATAAGAGGAGTTTAGTGGTAGCCAGACTACATGTGTGATTAAGAAATGAAGAAGAAGGGAGTGGCAAAGATGGCAGTGTGAGAGCTGCAACTTTAAAGAGCTCTATAATGTTACTACATGTTTCTGGCTTATTTCTTGTAAAAATCTTTTTTTCTGAATAAACATGTTAGCAAGTAAATCTTTGTGAGTTAAAGAAGAAGACTTTTATAACTTTAAAGGTATTACACTTTTAAAATTTCAGTCAGAAACTTCACTTCCAGAAGATAAAAAAAGAATGTAAAATGAACTATTCAAAGAACCATGCAGAAGATCCTTATCTGAAAAAAGAAATCCAGTCTTTCATAACAAACACACAGGATATCATGACAAAAATCAATAAACTGGATATACAAATAAGCGATTTCAAAGAGGAATATAAGGACCAAAGGATACTCTGAGTAACCTGGTAAAAAAACAAGGTACATAAATAACCAATATGGAGGAGGCTCTCAATGACCATTTATTTTAAAGGTTATTGAGAAAATCGAGAAACTAGGTGATATGGAAAACAGAGTTGGCATAATAACCTAAGGATTTATGAGATCTCTGAAAAACTTGTGTCATGACATCATCACACATGATATATGAGGGTAAACAAATTATTAAACGAGAAACTTTTAATTAGAAATATTTCAAGCTATGATACTAGCAGCTTTTCCCTCAATAGAAATGTCATGTTCTGTTTATTGTATATTAGGAAGTAAGGTGTTTTAAGCCATTGTTTTCCCTTCTCTTAACTCTGGAATGCCTTTTGTGTATTTAATCTCTGCCTCATAACATGCATTTTCAGAAGGATATGAAGCCTGAAACTCAAATGTCTGTCATTATTCGCTTACTTCAAGTAAAATAAAGTAGAACAAAGCTAAACAAGCACAAAGTATGTCAGTAACAGATATAGATAAACCCCTTTTTAGATCCTTAAAAATAATATAACACATGCTTCTTCCAGCGAAAAAGACATTTTTTATTAAATATTTTTAATGGTATATATAACAGTTGTTTCAAAATAAAAAAAATCAGTGAAATCTCTATGCACACACACACACACACACACACACACACACACACACACACACACACACACACACACACACACACCAAATATTTTTGAATGTGCAAACCATAGCTCCCAGAGTGTGAACAAATGATTATATTTATGCATTATAGACAATGTTATTCCTGCCTATTTTTTCCTGCAACAATACTAAACTAATACATGATAATGCTTTCCATTCCCTGTACTGTTAAATTACTTGCAAATGCTATTGTGTGGGGAAAAAAGGGAGCAGAAGATGGTTAAATGTCCAGCCACAAAGAAATGCAGCACAGGCAACACTTTAAAGTGATTGGATATTTAGTGACATTACATAAATGGACATCTGTACTAAAGGATTAAAGGAGTTCTGTCAGAAACAACACCAATGGTCATGCTATTCTTGAGTCAGAAAATAGATATAAGAAATAATACTATTTTTCTACAAAAATGCATGGGATAGATTTATTTTAATGAGAAGGATCAATCAGATAACACCTTGTAATGACTGGACTGTATATTAGAGAGACAAATTTGGCAGGGGAATCACTTAACTGATTAATAATGGTGCAGTTTAGATGATTTAAATTTTTTTATTAATGGAAGCATATTTTTTATTTTTAGTTTTGTTCTGCACATGCGAGGCAGAAGGATGGAAGGAAAGAAGCACTTGGTGCTGTATGTAGAAGCAAGTTAAGGACTTCAGTAATGTCTGAGGTCTAGGTGGAATGGCTATTTAGTGAAATTTCTTAATTACAAATAATTAAGGGGCAATCATGACATCAGTAATCCTGCCCTAACTTTCCTTAATGGTACTGTAGAATCCATTAGTTAAGTATGCCTCATTTCCACTAAAATGTGTCTCAAACGTGATGAGATTAATAATGATTAGATGAGCTCTCTGCCTTATTTAAAGTACTACTAATCACCACTATCACTGATGTTGAGGAGAAACACAGGTAAGATAACATATCAGATGAGAAATAATAATTTTGAGGTCTGATGGCACCTCAGAAAAAAATGATATATGCTGAGCTGAATACTCTTTACCTGATTTACCAGATTTGAGTATAGCACAAAGCCCAAAAGACCTATGCTAAGTATCTTCTACCTTTTATTTAAGACTATTTGCATAAGAGGGGAAGACAGACTGTTTCTAGACCTCTAGTGGCTTCATACCATTAAAAATGTATTGCTGTTAGCCAATTTGATCCTTTGAGAAATAATACTATGTTTTTCTGTGTTGCTATGAGTATGTTTGCTTTGGTTGGTGCAATTTTGCTATGAGGTGCTAAGCAGTGGGTTGAACTCTGCTAATTATGAACTGATTTAGCATGTTTTACAAGACCAGAAGCTTGCAAGTTCTAGTTTAAGTATTTCCTCATTTTATTTGAGTTTCTTTGAATTTGCTGTTCAAGTTTTGGACTGATATTTTACTTTATGTACTCTTGCTGTGAAATTGTCTGCTGTGTTTTCTTGATAAATATTTGAATTGCTTACTGTGATATACTTATTCATTAGGGATATTTTTGAACAAGCAAATGCATGTAGTATTTAGCAAAAGTTAACTACAAGACTATTTAGAATGGGAACTGCATATTTTAGACATGCTAATACAAAAATACATGGCAACAAATGCAAACCAATATTGAGGGCTGTACTAAAGGCACCCAAGCCATGGATTTATGATTAGAAAACTAATATCTCAGTTCAACGAGATATCATCTGCGATTGTCACTGAATTTCCTGATAGTTTTTTCTACTACTGTAGGATACAGCAGTGATGGATAGAACTTTGTGAGAGTGGGCAGAAACATGAACCTGGTGAACAAAAGGAACTATAACATTATACAAGGAGTTAACCTACTTGCATCTTCCCTTGTTTATTAGGATGGTGTTTGATGCTTTGTGATATGGATAATGTAGGTGCTGTTTTATTATACGTTTACAGGTGATACAGAAGTATATGCCTATTGCTTCAAAGTTTTCAATGAAAAGTGAAGATAATGTTTGCTGAAATTCTAATTTAAAGGAGCTGAGAAGATTTAACTTGCTAATTATATATATGTTAAGTTTTTAAAAAGATGATAAAGTGATTACTTTGAATAGGTTATACATTAGCAATTCTATTAGTAAAATAGAGCCTGTTATTTTTATTTCAAGTAATAAGTACTTTAAACTAGTACATTCTTGTATATTGTTTATGTATAGTATTCATAAATCTACTCATTCATCTAATGCATAATATTTAATGGTTTAGTAAATGTAGAAACTGTGAATACTACAATAGTCAATTTAGAATACTGGACAGGATTTGATTTTGATGTTTTGCTTCAGTCTTTTGATAATTTGGACAATACACAATAAAATTGTGTGATGGCAATATCATTTTATTTATAGAATGATACAAAAAATCAAATAAAAGATATGAATAATATCTTGCTCAATAATGAATTTGTTACACATGCTTATGCATTAATTTAAACAGTAACATGCTTACAATGCAAATTGAACTTATGTATTGACCTTTAATTATACAAAATGTGCCTGTTAAAAGAGAATATAAATCTAGACTAATGAAACAATCATAGACATAAGGCTTGAAAGAAATAAATAACAACAGAAATATTTTTTTAATCAAGATTAGAAGCAAGACATGTAAGAAGAGAAATTTTGAAATAGTATAAATACAGAATGGTATACACAAGTACATATTTAATGTCACATTATGTAATGAATTATACACTGTTGAATCTTAGACATGCAATATAAGACAATTGAACACACAAGTGCTATATTAGAATATATGTGTATTTATATATATATATATATATATATATATATATATATATATATACAGAGAGAGAGATAGTAGAATTTACAGATTTGTTTTTATTATAAGTATATTTAATATAGAAAAGGTTTTATATAATTTTAGGTAGTAAGTAAAATGTCCTATTTAAAAATTGATAATATAAGAATATTTTATTAGTTTGCAAAACATTATAAAATAAGATAAGTAAAGGTTTGTATGGTTATTTCATTACACAGTTTAATTATTTACAGTCATTATAATTACATAAATTATCAATATATTAGATGTAAGTTACATTAGCTAACAGTTAGGAGTTGTCTTAATAAATGATTGGGAGTTTAGATAATCTGTTTACTGAGTTAGATAGGTTAGAACCATTTGGATCCATGGATTGCACAGCTGTAATTATATATTTGATTTATGTTGGGAAATTATTACTAATAATTTGTAAAGTTGACATGTTCGGACTTAGAAATGAAGATATGACATTATTAGTCAGAAATAGAAATAAATATTTTGAAATTGCTTTGGTATAGTTTTTAATAATAACAATAGATAGCAAAAATAATCTTCAATCTGTTCAAATGATTAAACTTTTTTTTTAAAATAGAAATATGAATAATTTAAAGTTAATAACCATAAATATTAATGGATTAAACATTGATAATAAAAAACATAATCAAAATATGCAAACTTAAATAAATGTGATATTATATGTTTGCAAGAAACACATTTAATAAAAGAGGATATACAATTATTAACTGGTCTAAGATATGAAGCCTTTAGTTTCTTCTAATTTTAACAAAAAAAAAAGAGAGAGATATGACTATTATATAGAAAAAAATGCAAGCTATGCCAAAGATTTGAGATACATTTATTGATTTTGAAAGAATGTTTTCAGTTACAATTGTTCTTTACAATAATAAAGTTAATACACTGGGTACTTCTATTGTACTCCAGGCTTGGGTGTAAGTATGGTTAGAAACTATCTTGAAATACTGCAAAATATATGGAAATGGAGTTTCATTAAAACAGGGAATTTTAATTGTATTTCAAAGAAAAAAGATGCAATATAGAAACATATTAAAATATCTGCTTTGGCTAAAGCATTAAAAATGCATCACTGATAATCTTAAAGATTTAGTGATACCTGCAGAAAGTAATTCTTTATGTTTTACTTGTTACTTATATGCACATGATAATTAAACACATTTTAACATAAGTTATATATAATTCAATATTAGCAATAAAGTAGATTTAAAGCTATACCATGCCCATTTTCAGACGATAATGAGGTATGCATAGATTTAAAAATGGATCTTAGAAATTCTCAACTGATTCCAGCTTATATGACAAAGTTAAAAGAATTTAAAAAGCATATTTTGGAACAAACTGAATATGTTCTTTTGTTAAATGATAATAAGGAATGTAATAACTTAATATTATGAGATACTCTAAAAATCAGATTAGAGAACCAACAGGAAATGTTCCTTTTAATAAAATTAAAGAATGGGATAAATAATTATTTAATATTCAAGAAAAATACATAATGCTAAACTGAAACAGCAAAATAAAAAATAATAAAGAAAATTAATATAAAAATCCTGAAATAGCTTTAGAAAAAATTAAAGTAGATAGTTATACAATGTCACTTTAAAATGACACAGATTAGCTGGTGCAAGTAGGTTAATGAATAGAAAAGCTCAAATAAATGATTTAATATATATCAATTAAACACTAGAAGTACGTCAGCTATTGAAAAAATGCTTTATATTTTTAAATAATTTTATGAACAATTGAATAATCATAATAATAATATCCACATAGATTAAAATGTATTAAATAATTATTTAAAGAAGATTATTACTCTGCATATGGATGAAGATCAGATCAAGTATTGAAAAAATATATAAATAAAATTAAAGAAGCTGTCAAAATAACTAAGAATAGAAAGCTCCAGTGTTGGATGGATTGAATGCAGAAATACAGAAATTATTACCTAATAAAATAAATGAACTGTAGGCTGATACATTTAAATTAATATGAATTAATAAAGTAATTCCTTCCCATGGAAATTTGGTTTAATTTCTCCAATTATTAAACAAGACAAAATAAAGAATGAGTTATGCCATATATGCCAGTTTTATTGCTGAAGTCAGACTATAAGATATGTACAGCAATGTTGCCTAACAGAGTAAGATAAATTGTACATATTATAAATAAAGCTTAAACTGGATTTATAATGAATGCACTATTGTATAAAATATTTTAAGAGTAATTACAGTAATAACTAACAATTAGGAGAAAATGTTAGTTTATTTGCTTGGACACTGTAAAAACATTTGAGTCAGTAGATTGAACATTTTTATTTAAGACTTTGTATATAGGTTCTAAAGCTTTTGTAAAAATCGGTATGTTTATTTCTTATAAATTTAATTTTTTAAGGGACAAGGCAGGGTCGTCTGTTATCACCATTATTATTTGCTTTAGTAATATAGCCATTACTTAATAGTATTAGATTAAATAAAAGTATAGAAGGTTTTGATGCTGATAAAGATTTTCAGTCTAACAAAAGAATATTTGCAGATGATATTCTATGGTCAGTAGGTAATAATAATAATTCAGTTGCTGAAATTAACAAAAAAAATGATACGTTTAAATTAGATTCTTCAATGGATTTTAACCAAAACAAATCTGATATTATTTTAAATAACCAGTGCATGAATCCTATTTTAAAATACATTCCGTTGGGAGAAAAATATATTAAATATTTAGGACTAATGATTCAATAGTGATTAACAATTTAACATAGCAATTACTTACAACATATTTACAGATGAAGAACATAGTACATCAGTAGCCAACAAGAATCTTTATCTGTGAAGTACATAACAGACATTAACAAATGTTACAATAAGAAGTTCCTGCTGTATAATAAGTACTATATATCATATAAGCTTATGAGAATAAGGAGGAATGTGTTCTTTATATTTACAGTCTTTTTCTTTGTGAAGATGCTTGCAGATAATATTTATTTATTTCGTAAGTTCTTTTGTTTACTGGGAATGCCTGAGTGGGACTGGATGCCCATTTTTAGTAGAGGCCCAGGGAGAAAAGCTCTGAAAAAAATAGTTTACATAGCAAATATGTGTACATTTTTGAAATATATTTGTAACAAAAAGTAATGCAATCACATATAGTTGTACAAGAATATAAATGAAAATGTATTTACAATTATTTAAAAAAGTAATACATCACATGCAGCAGCAGCAAAAGAAGTTGAAGGAAATAAACTACAATCGGACAGTGTTTCAAGCAGATATTGAATAATATTCAGAATGCTACAGAATGGTCTATGCTTCATGGAAGAATTTTAGAAGTGCAGGTACATGGCAAAGACTCAGACAAATGTGCCTATGAGGGAAGAACAGCTGAAGAAAATTGAAAATAGATAGGAAGAATTGTTAAAGAAGGACAAGAGTAGAAGGCATTAATTGGCTGCAGGGTAGGAAATTGTAGAATAGACTAAAAGTTGTTGGGAGACATCCCAGTGATTATGAAGATACATGGTGTGCTGAGCCCAAGAGGGTTGATTCAAAGATGTTATATGGAATCAACTTCTGTGTATAGTATAGTCGCACGATTATTCATTTTTTCATGTTTTTTTCAGTGTAATTGTAAAGGATTATAGATCATTTGTGAGCTTGATTGTGCTTGGAAGGTTGTTCCACAATTCAGAGATTTTTTACTGTGAACAGAAAGTCACCATGTGAGTTACTGTATTGTTGTTACTCAACTAAGTTACATTCTTTTGAATGTAGGCCTCAGTTTTCTAAGTGCCACCAAATGTGTTTAGAGAGGGATGGAGATTTGGATGCCTGGTTGTAGTCTGTGATCTATGACAAATTGTGTGAAGATGATCTTAATGAAGGAGCTTGAACTAGTTGAAGGTATCTAAGGATGTAGAATGATGGGTTCAATTTGGTGGATCATATGTGGATTTTCTAGCTTTGTTATGGCAGTGTTACTATTTGAGTCTTTTATAAAAGTAGAGATGGATGAATATGGATGAGGCATACAGGAAACCGGGAAGCAGAAGGGAGGTCGATGCAGTTTCCTTCTGTTGTCACTAAGGAAAGGATATATAAAGAAATTCTAGCTTAAAGTAAGTTTCTTTTTCCTGCAGAGTCTATATGGAGATCAGACTCCAACTTGTTGTCAGTAATGATGCCTAGTAATTTAGCATGAGTGGTTTGCTAATTTTTTTATGAGACAATGTTGAGCCAGTTGGTTGTTTATATATTCTTAGCCACTTTTCAACTGAAGTGAAAACATTTTTAGTGATGGTTTGTAAAGTAGTTAACTATGGTAAGGAACAGGTGAGGGCTGAGTCATCTGCATGGTATATAAATGAGGCTTTGATTCTATTTGGATACCATTTATGAGGATGTTGAAAGGAATATGTCCTAATAAGTAACCATGGGAGATGCTTGCTAAAGCTGGGAGGAAGCTGCAGTGGAAGTCTATTCATTTTATAAACTTTGTGCAATTCCTGAGGTAGTTGGCAAGCCGGATGGTATTGGAGGATGTCAGGCCTTGGAGGCAGAGACTGTGGATGAGAAACGTGAGGAAAATTGTATTGAAGGCTTTGGAGAGAGCCATAAAAAGTAGATGAACAACATTGCCAGTGTTCCTAATTTGGTTGACTGTAATAAGAAAATTTAGTTGGGTGATTTTGGTAAAGTGGTGTATTTGAAAATCATATAGGGTAGGAGAGAGCATTTGGTTTTCAACCAGGAATTTTAAGTGTCATTGATGAATACACCTTTCAAGAGTGTTAGGGACAGATGGGAGGATTGCAATAGGATAATAGTTTGTTTCACCTTTGTGTAGTGGAATGATTAATGTGTCTTTGCACAGGATGGAAAGTAAATTCCTAGTAGGATCTGTTTATGAGAATAGTTACTGACTAACTTGTACCGTCAGTAACTATTGCAAAGGCATTTAACAGATAGGTTATTGGAAGCTAGTGTTTTGGCCTTTAAGTTCTGAATGTATTTTCTGATGGTTTTGGTTGGGAGTTTTCAGGGTGAGTTGGTCATGGTATTTAGAGGTACACTTTGATGAGGATGGATCAAACATATTGCAGTGGGGATTTGTGAGAAATGAGGAAAATGAAGTGATTATTAAATTTATCAGCTACATTATTAACAGATTCTGAAAGAAATGAGTTTGGAGCAGGTTTTCTGCATAGATTCTGAAGGTATTTTAAGTTTTGCCAGGGCTGTTTAGGGTTCATTATGTAAGTTTTAGGTAGAAGAGAAACAGTTTCTTTTATCTTTAAGATCTTGTACCTTGGTAAAGTATATTTGGCAGTAGTAGGTTTCTATGATGGTTTGATCTGTCTTTATGTGCCATGGTTTCCAGGCTCTGTCTCTAGCTCTCATGCATCATTTAGCTTGATGGGTTAGCCAGGGAGCAGTAACGACTTAGACTCTTTCATGCCTTTATAGGCTCATAAGAAATTACTAGGCTATTGACACAGTGGTCATTTAAAGCTTAGCCTTTTCAACCCAATGTAATACCATAGAAGTACTAGTTAGTACCCAAGATTGCATTTAATGATGACTGCCCATGTCCAGGAGGGTTGTGGGCAATATTCCCAGTAAGAATTTATGGTGCCCCATTCACTCATCCAGGTTCCTCTTGAGCAGTGTCATAGAGGGGCTCTATTTCACATGAATTGGTAGCCTGTTCCAAAGACATGGCAGTCAATGGGAGATAAATCAGTCCATCCAACAAATTCTATTTAAGTCACAGGCCATATTTAAGTCCTTGGAACGGGTATCCCTAGACCCATTTGATTTACAGATATGTAGTAAGTTCATTAAGTTTGGGTTTTGGGTTGCTCTGTAGGCCAGGCATAAATCTCCCCTAAGAAGTCTATATGATACAGAGTATAGTGACAGGGATTTTAGCCAGTCCATGTAAGGCATATGCTGGAGGCCCTTGATCATTTTGTTAGAAACTTCTGAAGTCTATCTAATTGCTGTAGGTGCTTACTATCATATACTGAATGGAGTGTTATCCTCAATTATGAGCTTGATAAGTGATGAGTATAGTTGAGTTATAACCTCTTTTGCTCTTAAGGCAATGCCTTTACTAATCAAGTGAGCTATGTGGAAAGCTTTCCTTACTACAGTAGACATGTGGTGGTCAAAGTTAATGTCATGGTCAACCTGTGATCCCAGGTTCCTTACCACTTCTTGGGTACTTAGGGTATTGTTGTTGATTTGATTGTGTGAAGGGACATTGTTTGTGCCAAAGGAAATGATGATGCATTTCTCTGCATTTTGTTTGAGATGTGACAAATACACTAGTTGCTGGTGTGAGATCCTCCTGGAATATATTGACATCATTTGGGGATTCAATTATTGCACCTAATTTGCAGTCTGCAAACCTGGTTAGTCGCAAACCTTTACTTTTGACCTGAACTTCTGAGAAGTATATATCAGACAGTAAGGGGCCCAGCACTGACCCCTGTGGCAACCCACTGGTAACAGGTCTGCTGGTTGATGTGGAATCACTCACTTTGATAGTGTGTGTCTGGTTTGTGTGCCACTTCACAACCCATCTTACAACAAAGGGGTTTACATTCAGTTTGCTAAGTTTATCAGTAATGCCTAAATGTGGGATCGTGTAGAAAACCTTTGCCAAGTCGAGGTATGCAGTGTGCACAGATTTATTTTGCCCTCATCAATGGCCTTGGTTACACTTTCAAAGAAATACACCAGATTTAAAAGGGAGGATCTGCCCTTCATGAAGCCAAATTCAGTAGGATCCAGGGTCTGGAGGGTTTGTGGGGCTTCTTGATTTAGTATGGTTAGAAAATAATAGTCAAAGTAGGAAACAATTTCTGAAACAATTTCATCTAGCATAAGGCATTTGAGAAGGTTTAAATTACACTGTATAATGGTTTCATCAATGAATATCATATGAACTTATCTTCAGAAGCAGTGCCTATAATTTATATTCTGTATAGAGTGCCCATTGCATTAGAGCAAAACCAAAATAATAAATAAAATGTGTGGAGCCAGTAGGCATGATAGTTAAGCCAATTGAACCTACTGAATTGCTTCATAATATGGTGACTATTGTCAAAAACATGAGTCAGATTAATAGCAAGAAATCTGAGTCATATTAAATCATCTCTGCTTTTCGGTATTTCCAAAGCATAGCAAAGACCATAGCAAGATACAATTTCTGTCCAAATGGATTTGCATTTTAAAATTGCAAGAAAGGCTAATGACCTGCATTGTGTAAGAGGAACTAAGATGCTGCCTAACAGCACTTGTTGGCATGCTCTCCTTTTTATGTGATTTTTAATAGGTGCTCTGGTATATTCAACAAACACACAGCTTTACTGGCCTATGAGTAGTAATGCCCTGCTACCTTACATTGGCAGTCTTCCAAAACTCAGAACTCTTTCCACTGCCTGTCTGTGAGTTAGAAAGACCAATCACCTGGCTGGATAAGGACAGCCCTTCACATTCACAGAGAGGACCCTTTCAGTTTGTTTGTTCCACAGTTAGAGAAAGATCTCTTAAGACATTGCTTCTCTTGTGCTCTCTCGCTCACTCCATCTTTCTCTGAGGGATATCAGTTGCAGAACTCAGATAGAAAACCCCTTTTGAGTTTTATTACCTTCACCTGGATCAGTGCTAGAATAGTATCTTCTGCTGATTTGCTTATTTTTCATGTATAAAATGTATATATATATATATATATATATATATATATATATATATATATATATATATTTAGTGTGGTTTCTCTTACAGTATAAGATCTACACTGTTTATTTTACACTTTTTTTCCTGAATTTATCTGGGGTTTTTAATCATTTAAAGTGTTTTATGGCTATTTCTGATTGTCTGAGTTTCTGCATTATGGACATTATAATGCAGTTCCTCTCATTGCCTTGTGCTTCTGGAAGAGGAAGTAATTTACAGCTGTTATTTCCATTGATTAAAAGCTTGTTTTGAAAGTTTTGATGGGAAATCATTGATTTTGATGTTTTTCTTTGAGGGTCTGATCATTTGAGGACATTGAGCTCATTTACAGCATTTTAATGATTTGTCTAAATCACAGTTTGGGCATCATTTTGTGAAACATTTCTGACAGGAAGTTTTTCTTAAGTTTATATTTAATTACTTGTCTAAGGTTTGGATTAATTATTTTCTGTATTTGAGTAAAAAATTCTCATTTAAATTGTGATTATGGTACAGTTTTGCTTGTGTGACATTTCTAGCAGGAATTTTCTTCTTAATTCCTGGTTTAAGGTTATTTGTATCTATGTATGTTAGGCTAAAAATAACCTTTATTTATTTATATCGGGGTCTATGTAATGCAGATATTGTGCTTTGTGCTGGGTTACTGAAATTGATGCCTTTTTTCCTCAATAAAGTACTGAGCATAGTTTCCCTATAGAAATAGACATCAATTTGATATTTAGAGGGAACTGTCTGGGATTTGTCCATTTGGCACTGTGCTGACTGTGCAATCGTTATTTTGTATTGATCTGATTAATATTTGTGCCCTATTTTGAGGTATTTAGATACAGCCCCCCACCATCTTCCCCTTTTGCAGCTAAAAACAAGAGAATAAATAAAAAATATGCCTCAGTCTATGGCTTCTGACTCCACAGTTGCCTTAGCTCCAGACAGGCTATCAACCACTTGCCTTCTGTTTCCTCCAGGCCTCCTCATTTGTTTATACTATCAAAACTATGCATGACAAGAGGGTCAGTCACATCCTTCAGGGCTGTACCATTGCTTGCTTTAGGTATGGGAGGACTAAGCCCTTCAGGTGAAAGGAAAGTCAAGGGTGCAGAATCAGTTGCCAGTATTGATACTATTCTGCCCAGGGATTCTCCCACTAGGGAAGTATATGCCAAAAGTGGCAGATGACCTGACAGGTAGTGGGGCAGTAGTCTCTGACTCATTTTTCACCTGACATGTTGGCTATGCTAGATCCATTGTTCAGTCAGTTGATTACTGGGTGCATTTGCAGGTTATGAGTAACACTGGTGCTTCCATCTCTGGTCAATCTGCCAAGGACACTAGTTTTGAAGGAGCTACTGTGTCTGAGGACTCTGACCTGAGTGAGTCAGAACAATCAGTTTCCTCTGATGATGAATAGATCCAGGTACCCAGAGAGATGTTTTCCTTTTCCCAAATGTTAACTAGATTTAGAGATGTATTCAACTGGGAGTAACCATTGGCTGCCTCAGAGATTAACAGTATTTATCATCTCTTGATTTCCTGAAGGCTGAGACCCTGAGACATTGAAAACTTTCCTCTGTGATCTCAGCATTAAATGATGTCTTCAAGAAGGTTTATGGTTCTCCTCTGGCAATTGAGGCTTTGTCTAAGAAAGTATTGAGAAATTTAGGGTATGCTGGCCTTGCCTGGCCTTCAAACCCCTTTGTCTGCAGACCCCACTTCTGTGTCTCCAGTGACATTCACTAATAAGAAGACCATGTCCTCTTCTAACCCAATTCCTCAAGATAAACTAGGCAAGGGACTAGAATCTCAGGGAAAGAAGCTTTCACAGTCCAGCATTGTAGCTTTTAAAGTGTTTAATTACCAATTTTTATGTGGAAATTTGTGTTAAGATACATATACAGTTTAGATGAATTTGCTGCATCATTGCCTATAGAGCAAAAGGTTTATGCTAAAGATATTGTTCCCAATGTTTCTCAGCTATAAAAACATGCTTTGCAAAGTGCCTGGAGGGGGCTAATACCATTTCTAGAAATTCAGCAATGTTAGTGGTGATTAGACGGTATGCTTGGTTGCACTCCCAGAATTTTTCTTATGAGTTAAAAAATTAGATTTTTGAAATGGTCCTCTAGTCTGATTGTGTGTTTGGTACAACAGCTAATCAAAACCTTAAACATTGGGATCACAAAAGTAAATTGATGCAAAGGATATAAAAATGTTTCATATTCCCAAGTTCTCATTTTAAAGCAAGATAACTTTCCAGCAGCCTAACAAACAGAAGTGCCAGTCAAACAGGAACCAAGATAATAAAAGGAAATGTCATTACAACTCCTCCAAGCTGAGCAAGAAGGGTTACTTTCCTAAACAGGATCCCCCTCCCAACTTATGATTATGCCAAGGTGTGACATTCATCTTTATCAAGTCCTACATATAGTACCTCATCTCTCAAATTAGCTGTTAACAAGCTGTCCTGGCCATATGCATTTTCCAACAAATATGTGTTAATCATTGTTAGAAGGAGTTACAGATGGTAGGGAAAGAACATCTACATCCATTTGGGGGTGGGTTCACCCTAATCTGCTGGACCTGACTTTATTACTGTCTCCTATTCTTCAGCAAATATGGAACTCAGGGCTCATAGAACTGGTTGCTTATTCTGAAAGAATGAGAGGTTTATTTTCCAGAATTTTCTTGGCTCCTAAAAAAAAGATCAGTCATAGAGTCAGACCTTTCTTTTCCTGAATACATTTGTCAAGGTCCCCAAATCCAAGATGCCCAACATGCAGATAGTGCTTCCTCTTACCATACACCTGTTTCATGGTGACCCTGGAATTCAAGGATACTTACCATCATATCCTCACTTTACTCATCACTTCAGGACATGTCTGAGATTTCTTGTGTCTGGTTCACAATTCTCTGTATTGCCCTTTTGGCTATTCCTGCACTGCTTGTGCTTACCAAATGCCTTGCTCCAGTACTGGCCCTCTGTCAGGCTCAAGGCATTTACATCTTTCCATAGTTGGACACCTTGATCTATTCAGAGCTTGTGTCCAGGTGTTTGGAATCAATGGAGAAAGTCTCAACCTTACTCTCCCATCTAGGGTTCACGATGAACTTCCAAACATCATGTCTGACACCCTTGCAAAGACTTCAACAATAGAATTACATTTCTATCTGAAGACAAAGTCCTGTCATACTCGAGAGTATTTCTGGCATTCTTCAACAGCAATGTTGCCTTGCTAAGAAAATTCCTAAAAATTCTTGGACTGATGGCATCCATGATTCTCATGATACATCTGACCCATCTTTACGAGAAAAAAATAATGGTATTTCTGAAATTGTAAGACCCAGTACCTCAATTCCATGGAATCCCAGTTGCTGGTACTGCCCTTCATCAGATGAGAATTACAGTGGTGGAAAGAACAGTTAACTATCAATCTAGGGCTTCCTCTTTCCCCTCCAATGTCCAGACAGATTCGTCTCACTTCACCGGAGAAGCTTTGTCAGTGAGGATGCAAGTGGTTATAGACAATGCCATAGAGATGTGGTATGTCAACAAACAAGGAAGTACAAGGTCTTACCCTCTGTGCCAATTGTCAGTGATAGTCTGGGAGCAGGCTTCTCAGTATTATCTGATTCTTCAGCCATCAGAAATCCTGTCACAGCAGAACATTGTGCAGGCAGATTAAGCAGATGCTGGGTAGACCCTCATGAGTGGAAGCTCAAGTCAGTGGTGTTCCAAGATCTAGTCCAAATGTGGGATAAACTCAAATAGATCTATTCATATCCTTTCATAACAAACAGCTGGGGAAATTCTGTTCCTGACATGCTTGCAGCCACGCTTGAAGGACAGATGCATTCTGGATGGGAATAATATCGTATGCGTTTCTACCCTTTATATTGAATCACAAGGTACTTTGAAAAGTTCAAAGAGAAATGCCAAAAATCACTGTAGTGACCCCAACTGGCCTAATCAATCTTGGTTTTCCTTGTTAAGGGTAACGTCCAAGGGCAATTACTGCAAACTTCCTCACATTTTGGATCTGCTCACAGTTTAAGGGTGACTGGTTCACCCTGATTTTGAGAACTTCAACTTGACAGCCTGGCTGTTTCAATCTTGACTTCATTTAGGCATTTGTTTCATGCAGATGTGCAGCTGGTATTAAAGGAGGCCAGAAAACCTGCTATTAGAACATCTTTTGCTTAAAAATGGATAAGGTTTTTTTTTAAGTGGTGCCTAAATGGAAACAGAGGGTCTATGGAGGTTAATATCCCATTGATCTTAAAATATTTCAGTGAATTACTTCAGGATGGCTTATTATATGTGGCCATCTCTGCATGTCTGCCAATGGATTCTCCTGTTTATTCTTCTGTTTTGGTAAAACAGTTCACAAAAGGAGTATTGCATATGATACCCTCTCGCAAGTGAATTCCTCCTTCATGGGACCTCTGTTATGTTTTTGAAAAACTGACCTTACCACCTTTTGAGCCAGCAGATCATGCTGATCTCAAGCTCTTAATGTGGGAAATTGTTTTGCTTATTGCTCTGACATCTGCAAGGCAAGTTTCTGAGCTCCAAGCTCTCATATAGGGACAACCTCACCTGATTTTCCACAGGGATAAGGCTGTGTTATGCACTAATCCTTTTTCATACTGAAAGTGGTTTCAGTGTTTACTCTCAATCAGTCTATTAATGTGCCTGCTTTCTTTTCAGAACCTAAGAATAAGAGAGAGAGAATCATTTATACCTTGGACATGCTTAGGCAGTTCAGGAACTACTTTGACAAAACAAAGCCCTTTTGGAAGGCAGACAGATGGGCAAAGAAGGGTCAACCTGTCTCCAAACAAACCATTGCACACTGGTTGTCCTCTGGAATGTTTTTTTTAAACTCACCGTGGCAAGGCAAATCCAGGCAAGGTAAAGGCACATTGTATCAGGGCTTTTTCGTCTTCAATGGCATATTGGAAAAGGGTGGACTCTAGATCTTCATTCTCAGTCTATACCTTCATGAAGCACTACAAACCGGATGCTTTTTCTGGATCCAGAGCAGGATTGACAAGGATCATTCTCCAGGGGTTCCTGAACCTTTATCCTTCCTCCTCATAGGATGGGTAAACCTTGGGAATCAACTCATATGCGAGTAAGGCAGTGTGTTAGTGAGCATAGTACCATTGCATAATTTCCACTTACCTGTAGCAGTAGATATTCTAAGAATACACTATCTTAGTGTTAGCACTTTTGTTGGGTGTATATAGCTGGCTGTTGAAGCTGCTATTGTGCTTTTGTTCAGCAACATTTTTTGTTGTGTGTGTGTCACATTTGGTAAGCTTGTGCTTTCATCTTCTCTTCCTCTTGGACCCTAGAAAACTGAAAGGGTCCTCTCTATGAATGTGAAGGGCTGTCCTAGTCCTGCCAGTTGATTGATCCTTCTCACTCACAGACAAACAGTAGGAGGAGTTCCGAGCTTTTGACAGGCCTGTCAGAGAGAGGATGGTAGGGCACTACTACCCATATGTAAAGGAGTGTTACAGATAAGTGGAACTTATGCAACTGTGCTTCCCCCACACACCAAAAGCATGCCATAGCTGGTGATTTGACAAACTACCTATACATCTGAGAGAGTATGTACATTCTGGGACAGGCAGGAACCCCTTCCAGGATCAGCTACTCTTTCTTGTGCCATAGAAGGGCAAGGATAGTTTCTAGCTACTCTATGATCCTCATATGGATTATGCAAATGTAGTTGATAACTAAAGCATGGATGATTGAATAACTGAATTAATAAATGAATGAATGAATGAATGAATGAATGAATGAATAAATATATAAATGAAAAGTTATCATAACTATTACAACATGCCTATGAGCTCATGTAATCTAAACCTACCAATTATACACATAGGCTCATTTCCGAATATTTTCTTTATGTTTTTAAAAGGTCACAAGGGAAATGCACCTTCTCACTGTAATGTTGCGTGTAAAGCAGGGAATCTATCCTGTTTTAGAAGAGACTTTATCCAGTTGTACAAAGTGCATGAACACACAAACAAACACATATACAGATACATATAGACACACACACACACACACACACACACACACACACACACACACACACACACACACACACACACACACACACACACACACACATGTTCTCAACATGGATGCCAAGATATACCTCTCAAGCATCATTCTTGAGCTAAATTTCTTGGTATTCATGTGTTGAATACATAATAAGTTGGTTATAATTGGAGACTCATTCATAATGCTCTATGTTGCCTAAATTACATATCATGAAAAACAGCTTCACCTTTAACGTTTTTAAATCAAGTCACCTAAATTTATATGACATAGATTAATGACTTACAGATTCATGGCTATTTAATGACTGCTGTTTCTCAATGGGCAAAACAGCAAAGCCCGTTTAAGCAAACACAAACTAAAGTCCCTGCACCCCATGTGAAAGGGGAGACTCACCACACCCACATAGGTTCATAGATTAGTACTAAGCTAACTGCCCTTGTGAGCCATTTTAAGCCTAACCAATTATCCCTTGTGAGACTCAAACCCTACACCATGTGTTTCTAAGGCAAACACCTTAACCATTACGCCACCCTCCCAACCCTAACTTATATATACCAACTCCCTGGCCACATAACAACAGAGAAAGGGTAAACCATGAGTTCTCCAAAAGAGGCTTTCAGTGACAAAAGTTTTGGCTGTTGTCAGTCAAACAGAGTTTGCTATAACCACATGTTCTCTGCCTTAAATCTCCTCCCTTTATTAATATTCATGAGATCATTGTCTATTATCACTGTACTGTAGGTAACTCTGTAATAAACTACGACAGTCTAAGAGATGCTGTAATGGTAAAGGTACAATAACCCACAGCACCCTCCTCCAAAATAAAAAGGATAATAATAATTTCTTGCTGCTAATATAAGTGTTTGAGTAAGAATGCCTTGTTATGGCAGACATACATTTTCATTTAGGGACTTTACCTCAGATGATTTAACTGGTACACAAAGCAGACCTAGGAATGTATCCCGCCTAGTAGGATATTTAACCTCCTTCCCTTAACTATGTAGGTATAAGTTAATTTAATTAGTTAGCTTCTGGCTTGGAGATATAATATGTGTAGAGATAGACAGACAGACAGATAGACAGGTAGATTATAAAATAATGATAAAGGTGATAGAGGTGACCCTATACCTCTGGATACACACAAGCTTAGCAAAAATGGAAATTGTGTCTATTTAACTTGTCTTAGCTCTTTGAAAAGATCACTGAGGGCATGAATAGAGGGGATGAATTCCAGACTGTTAATCTGGACCTTGCCAAGATTGTTGACACTGTCCCCCATGCTGGAATCATTGAAAAACTCAGCATTAATTCATATACAGCTCTCTGTATCAGTAACTGGATGCCTGAAGAAACCCATACTGCAAGTTGGGTGGAATTTGCTCTAGACAGAAATATGTCACTAGTGGTGTTGCACTGGGATCTATCCTGGGTTTACACTTTTTAGTATGCACTTATGTGACAGAGAAGAAGATATCAAGGGACTACAGCTAACCATGTTTGCCGCTAATTGCAAATTGGGGGACATTATCAAATCTCATTATGATGTTGCAGTAAGGGCTGATCCAAACACATTTTCGATGTATTAATAATAGTTTTACCCTCAACATCACATAAAGCAGCATAGTTTCCTTTGATAAATCTTTTAGCTCTTCTTCATAGGTAGTTTTTTTGAGAACAGGTAGCTCAAGCAGCAAACCAGCTGTTATTAACCAACAATCAAAAATATAATAAACTGCACAAACAGCTCTTAAAAATTCTTAAAAAAAAACTTTAATAATTTAAGCTCAGCTTTCACACAATAATGGTCTCATCATTCAATATTCACATAAAACAAGTTAATTTATATAAAACTATGCTGTCACATGACTAATAACAAAAAAAACAATAAGAAATAACAACAATTAATGCTTCACACCCCTACATTTCAGAATAGGTTTGATTGAGACAGCATCATTCAAGCCTGCTTTTAAATCCACTCTAAACATTATTATCCACCTATACTCTTGTTTTTCAAAGTTTCTATATCTGCCCTCTCAGTGACATTTTCATCACATATAACACAACAAATTTAAAATCATGTGTATTACATTCTTTCCTAATATGTTTAAATAATGCTTTAGTCTCATTCCGTTGCATTATGTCTGATAAATATTGACAGATTCGTTCCTTCAGCTATTAGTTTTCCCTATGTGAAACGCTGGGCAGCTGTTACATAATGCAATATATATCACCATCTACTGTCAAAATAAGCAAAATTTAATAACTTAAATTCATTTTTCAACTGAGGATGAATAAAACCAGTGTTTTTTTATCTATATATATATATATATATATATATATATATATATATATATATATAAATGTGTGTGTGTGTTTACAAAATTCACATTTGTGGCATGGATAAATTCCCATTCTTTGACTCAATCTACATTCTAAGCTGTTTGCCTGTCCCTTATAGCATAATAATTGTTTTAATGATTTGTCTTTTTATAACCAAATCTCATTTTGTTGTCAAGCCTCTCATCAATTCCTGGAATACTTGATAAAATATACTAATGTTGTCTTATAATGTCTTGAATTTTAGATATCATAGTATTATAAGTCACTGTATAGTTGACACAGGAACTTGAACCTTAAATCTATTAAACTGTGTGCTTCTATCTGAAAAAAATCCCTCCATATCCTCTTTCCCTTCTATGTATAACAGCCTCATTCCCATGTTTGACTTCAGTGTCATGGTAACCCCTATTTAAGAAATATCTCTCCATGTCCTCTAACTGCATGTGGAAGAGTTCCTCCCTAGTATTTAATCTATTTACTCTTAACATTTGAACTTTTACAATTAAACCCTACATGGAGTGATTCTCCATGTAGGAATTGTGTAGTCACCTGAGCACAGAATATGGCCACTGAGTGATCCAGAAAACAGGGCTGGGGGTGTGCACGAGTGTGCAGACACAATACAAACACAGAGGTGTCTGCAGAATGCCAATCACCTCATCTGCTGGTGAAAACCATGCAAATGAGGTGATTTTCTGATTCAGGAAGCAGAAAGGCATCCGTGTAGGTGCCTTTTCAGCAGGAAAAATGTACGCAGTTACAAATCGTGTACCAGACTATAAAATTTAAACAGAGGCTGTAACAGCCCCAATAAAAGGTTGCATATGCCATGTTTAAGCAGCGTGCACTGATGGGCAAACATACTATTTTTCAAAAAGTAAATAAAAAGTGTGAAATATAAAGGTATGCAAAGTTATTGCATTATAAAGGCTGCATGCAGAGTCATGCAATGGCTGATTATAGTGGTAGCTGAGGGGACAGGCCCTGGTACAGTGCTGTATCTAGAGTATATGCAATTTGGTGTATGTAAATAAGCCAGGGTTATTGAATAGCAAAAAGGACCACTGTGTCCATAGGTACTAACCGTGGTATGGCTAGAACTGTGTTGGTGTAGAAAAAACAGATAGCTAACATCAAAAGGGTGTGTGTCATAGCATGTGTAAGTGGATTGGAGCTTAGTGGCACCTGTTTGCGCTCAGTTAAGCAGGGGTGTGTGTCTGAGGCTGCTAAGCTATACTTAGCCCTGTGGAGCATGTTTCAGCTAGTTAAAGAAAAGCTGTGTGTGCCCGTGTACAGGGGAGGGTATAAACTTCTCAGCAATGTTTATACTAGTGCTGTGGGTTTGTGTGGAGTGCGCGGGGCATAGCAGTGGAAGAAAATGAAAAAAATCAATAAAAGGAAATAGTCTCAGCAAGCCAATCAAGTATAACAAACTAATAAGCCCTGTTCCACAGACACTGGCCCATTCAAACCCTTCAATGATATACCTAGCAGGTGGAATGTATCATAGTCAGCCAAGCACACAGGCTGCATCTGCAGCACACTAGTATAAAGTATGCATACACCCTTCAGTCTGATTTTTCCCACATACTCTGCACCAGTGAAGTACACACTTGGGAATTTTAACTGGCAAAATGATAGGGGCTGCTGCTGCTGCTCTGCTACATCTGTATGCACTACAGGCTGAGGTCAGGGATGATGATAATGCTGACAATAGGCCCAGACTGAAGAGGAAAAGAGTGTTCATGCCCAGGGTAACATTTCAGGGATTATATGAGCTGGAGATAGTAGAGTGCTACTTGGTGGACAGGGACATACTACAGGAACTCACCGAGCTCTGCCACCCTTACCTCACACCCAGAGGCAACGGAGGGGGACACATCTCAGTGGAAACAAAGGTATATGTAGCCTTAAGAATACTAGCTACAGGTACTTTCCAAAGACCTACTGGGGTCATCATGGGGGGTCTAACAGGCATTTGCATCCAGTGTACTCCACCAGTTCCTGGATGTCATGTTAACACATGCCAGAGAGCACATTTATTTCCCCAGCACCCCTGAGGAGAGGACTAGCAATATGCTTCTCTTCCACCATGCAGTACACTACCCGGAGGTACTGGGTGCCATAGACTGCACTCATGTGCACATCAAAGCACCGCCCAGTGAGGAGGATAGAGTCTATGTCGACTGCAAGGGGTATTGCTCCAACAGCCAGGTCGTGTGCAGTGCCCAGGGCATTATCATCAATGTGTGTGCGGGCAGCCCTGGCAGTTATCATGACTCCCACATCTGGCATGCATCACAGCTGCACCAGGCATTTGCTGGGGGGGCATCCTGTATAGCCATCTAGTGGGGGATGCTGGCTATGCACTGGAACCGTGGATGATGACACCCATCAGAAATGCACATACACCAACTGAAGAACACCATAATGAGGCACACGCACAAACTAGGAATATGGCAGAGTGTGTGTTTGGGCTGCTCAAGTCACGGTTCCACTACCTTGACATATCTGATGGAGCCCTGCAGTACTGTCCAGCCACATGTACACACATGTTCATAGTATGTGCCATGATACACAATATGATCCTGTGAACACAGCTGCAGCAGGAACATTGGAGGGAAGTGAGACACAGCCCCCCCCCCACCATTGCCAAGGTTCCTACAGGCACAGGGGGACTCGGAGGAGGAGCCGCCTGTCCCTGTAGGCAGATGAGGGTATGCCCTGTACACCCTGGCCTTGACAAAGAGGCAACACATAGCACATACACTGACAACCTTGGGATCCAGGGACTGATACCTCACTCCAACTCACATACACACATTAAAAAGGATGTCAGCCACATCACACTACCTGTACCTTACCATACATATGCTGTGTACTATGTGCATCTGAAAGACTCAGCCATGAAGCACTGTCCTCTCAACTACTGCAGGTACAAGGTAAGTCACTCTTCTTAACAACAAATGAATGGGGTAGTAGACTCTGGTAGCATATGTATGGTATTGCTGCATGTATGCAAGGGAATGGTGTGGTGTACCGAGACAGCAACAAACAATGGACAGCTATGTGGGACAACAGGAACTCTCTGCCAAATACTGGCTGCCCCAGAATATGCAGTAGGTCCCAAGCCAGCAAAACCCATTGCACTATGTGAGGGACTTACAAACAGCGGGGTCAAAGGACAGATGCATGGATGTCAATGTTGGAGCTCAATACATACCTCTCAACCTCTTAAAGCAAGAAATCTGTACAAAGCCATAAAGAAATGTAGGGTAAAGGCCCCAAAACAGAAACAATTGTTAAATATTGCACTTACAAACATAGAACATTTATAGAATAACAGGTGTTGCAGTAGCATGAATTCTCTGAAGGGTAAGAAGTCTGAAACTCAAACTTCTATTATTTATTTTCTAACTTCAGTCTTTAATGATTTGCCAGGAATTTTCCAGACAACCACAATTTAATGAAAAATGGGCCCAAAATGTCAGGGAAACATCTGGACATTATGCAAAAATCTGTACAGTTGACAAGTATGGTCCTCTATCCCTGACATACCTATTTTCCCATACAGCTGCAATAATAGTTATGTTTGTAAGGTAACAGCAGAAGACTGCACATTCTCAGGGCTGTCCCTTTCAACTTGCTAAAATAAGAACAAAACAAGCTCCAAATGAAGCAAAACACTGGTAAGCAAAAATAAAAAACGAACCAACCCAAAACGGGCAGAGAAACTCCACTTTAATGACACGAGCAGAAAACAGCAACTCCCATAAACTAAGCACTTTCACCATTAAAATATGGCTTCCTCAGAGTTACATAGGATACAAACACCTTGGTTTAAATAAAGTGATGTAAGCAAACTCAACTAATCATTTCATATGATGTCACATTGAATTAGTTTTTTTAAAAAACACACACACAGTTAATGAAGATAAATAAAAGTTTCAGTTTTCTCCAAAAAACACAAAACAACACTTTTACAGCTTATATAACCATATGATTAAAAGCGTATATATTATATATGTGTAACAGATGTGTTACTGAATTGTCAAGAAATAAAATGCAGTTAATGAATTACTTTAAATAACCCTTGCCCTTTCTTTTAAAATGGGTAAAACTGCAATGTTATCATTCAAGCCTGGGGGCGATGTGTCATCAAGCCTAATTTGCCATTTTATCTCCATAATTTCTACTTTTAATTTATCATCCCTTCCCCTTTCACATGGTAGCACCTTGTCTATCACAAAAAAGATAAACTTGTTAAAGTTAGAGCAGGTTATACTGTGCATGTATAGAGCACTGTGCTGATTTTTGGATTTGATTGCCCTCACATGTTCTGCTATTCTATCCCTTAATCTACGTATAGTCTTGCCCATGTAGAAACTGTGGCAGCTCGTGCATGTAGCAACATACACTAACATAGTAGTGTTGCAGCTGCACCTTCCTGGGCAAGATAAAGTACGTTCAAATCCATGAATGTAAACGTAAGGTCCATCATTGATATATCTGCAAAATTTATATGCTCCACACTTAAGCATTGTAGACCTATGTCGGTTCCGTTTAGAGTTCGCAAGAATATTTTTAATATTCCTTCCTCTGCTATAAACAATCTTTGGCTTGTGCCCCAATATATTCTTACTGGTTTCATTGAGACCAATCTGCCAAGCATTGTTGATGGCTATCGACAGTGGTGCAGCACAGTGACTATATCTCAAAATCATAACATCAACATTACTCATCTCCTTGTTTATAGTTTTCTTCACTATTTCAGAACATAAAATAGGCTGAAATATACTACTTCTCGTATTAAGAATTTCATGCCTAACTTTCAATAATAGTTTTAGGGGGTAACCCCTTTCCAAAAACATCCCTATCAGTTTATATAACTCCTCTCTAAAGGTGTCATTGTCACTCACTAGTATTGACAATCTAACAATCTGACCCCTAATAATTCCCTTCTTTTGATGAAAGGGGTGACAACTGTCAAAATGTAAGACAGAATTCCCTTTCTCTGGTTAGATGGATATCCAGAAAGTTAGTTTCATCTGGGTGCCATGAACTAGTAAACTTAAGGAATGGGGTAGTATTGTTCAAAAAATCAACAAACTTTGTAGCCTCAAGCTCATTACCTTGCCACAAAATCAGAATATCATCCAAAAACCTATTGTATAAAAGGATCTCGGACATAAATTCTAAAGGAAAGATAAAAGTTTCTTCCCAATGCAAAAGCACTAAATTGGCAAATATGGGAGTGTTCTTGGCTCCCATGGCTACCCCAGATGTTTAGTGGTAAGTAAATCACCCCCTCAAAACTAAGAAAGTTGTTCTCTAGTATAAGATCTATAAGGTCCACCAGGATGTTTATCCTTATTTTGTCAATTACTTTGCTTCTCAATAAACTCTCACGAAAGAAATGCAACCCCCTCCTCATGGGTTATAATAGAAAATAAATTAATTACATCCACTGTAAGAAAAGAAAAGGTATAGCTATGTCAAGAATCTCAATGGCAACACTCAGATCTGCTCTGAGTTATAGCACAATGGCAATAAATATACAGAACCAGCTGATATTGCCAACATCCTGGCAGATAGGTTCAGTGCTAACTTTACCCCTCTCTTATCCCCTAAAAGGCCCATCTCTATACTGGAAAAATGCAAAGTTCCTGTAATTACAGCTGCACAGGTAAAAAAAACACTCTTCAAAGCCACGAACACAGCATCCATGGGACCTGACAACATCCCAGGCTGCATTCTACATGAACTACAGAACGAACTGGCACTCCACCTAAGTACCATGTTCAATCATAGCCTCACTTCAGGCTTTGTGCCCACTGAATGGTGCACAGCAACAGTTATCCCACTCCACAAAGGGGGAGCCACCACGTACACCGGGAACTACCGCCCCATTAGCGTGACGAGCCTCATCTGCAAGGCTATGGAATGTATCATCATGGAACTTATAAACAATAACATTGGTAATCTCCAAACTCTGGACCCTATCCAGTTCAGGTTTGTAAAAGGCAGATTGTTAGAAAAATGTGTATTTGAATATATGAGAAATGCTAGTTTAAAAGCAAAGTAGTATATAATGCATTTTATTCTATTAATCATATAACAGAAAGGATTAATTCATGTGTAAATGTAAGTAGTTTTGAAACTGCAGTGTGGCTTGAGGCAAGCTGACCTTCGACCCTGGCAGATGCTAGCTTTGCACGTTTTAATGTTTATGCTTTTCATAAGTGATTATCTGCTGGGTCAGGAAATTAAATGTGTGAAATAATGAAATCTTCTGCTCTTTCCTGCTGGGATGATTTGGCCTTGTATATGTGTTACTGAGATAGCATGCAGCTGGTGGGAAAGTGTAACAGTGAACAAAGATGTGTATTAAAAGACTGAATCTGCTATTGTATTCAAACTGATATGAAACCTTGAAGAAGTAACTTTACAGAAAGACATTATGTCTGACCAGGTGGATAGCAAGGCCGTATTGTTACCAGAGGAAAACTTTTTTTAAATATACAGCATCAGCAGTTTTTATGAATAGAGGACTGTAAGCTAAAGTGATGTAGATGCCCTGTGACATACCATGTCAGTAAGGTGGGCACAGCTTGAATGTTAAACCTATATAAAATTGTGTGCTTCCTGTTTCATGTTAGACACAATTCTGTAGTTGTACGTTTTTTGCCTCCTGGTGTGCACTAGTAAACTTTTGAATCTGGACCTCCTGTGTATTGAATTCTTGATTTTATTTAACAGTTTGGTCCTTCTTAGCCGGAATTCCCTCGGACAGCTGCAGATCAGAGTCTACCGGTGGTCGAATACTGCACAGGAGAAGTTACCGAAATGGTTCTTTTTGGGTGAAAAGACCTCCGACTGAATTGTCGTTTAAAGACTCTGGCCACTTTCTGATCTGTGGCCGAAGAGCGGATATTGGACAATTCAATACCGGAGGCTCAGGTAGGAAGAATTTGCCTTTTTTCTGTTTTAGATCAGGGACTAGGTTACAGTATAGTGTTGTCAAGATTTGTTATGCAGATCAGGGACAAAAGGAAGTACTGTATATTTGGTCATAGATCAGGGTAACAGAATAAGGTAGGCAGTTATTCTAGATAAACTGTGAAAAGGAACTGAGAACTTGATATCACATGATAAAAAGGGTTACGTAACATTTTCTTTGCCATGGGAAATCAGTGCACTAAAACATCACGAGATCCGCCCCTAACCGAAGAAGCAAAATACATGCAATTACAACGTTCTGATAACGTTAGGTATTATACGAAATGGGTTAACAAATATAAATTTGATGGTAAACTAGATAAAACTTCATTAGTTAAACTCCTTAAGCAGCTTAAATCTGTTGCAGGAGGTCAGGCAAAAAATCAACGCCAATTAGGCATTCCTCAAGCACACAGGTGGATTGAGGAAGCAAATCGTAGAGAACAGAAGCTGAAAAATTCAAAAACATTATGTTTAGACAAAGAAGATAATAACTTGGTAATAGCGACAGCTCCTCCTCCTCCTCCCTTGCCCCCTCCCTTACCCTTTTCAGGATATGAAGCGAGTGGACAAGCTGGTCCGCCTCTGCGTTATCCTGAAGTTTCAGCAAGACCACAACCGTTTGTTAGAGATCCTATTGAAACTAGGTCCCGAACACGTAAAATACATAGGGACACAGAATCATATCAAATAGAGAGAAACCTACAGGATGAGAGTGAAGAAGAAATATGCCCACTTATAGAAGTTCAAAATCCTCAGGCAGGGCAGGGAAGGGCAAAACCCAACACTCTTAGTATATAGACCATGGACACCAGAGGATATCAGGAAAGCTACTGAGGGAATCCCCCATTCGAAAGTTAATTTTACGAAATTTTTAGAAGATTTACAAGGCATGAGATTGAGTTACCACTTGAATGGGGAAGAAGTAGAAAAAGTAGTAAGATAAATTATAGGTCCAGATTGGCACATGATTTGTGGCACCTGGAATCCTCGTAATGCAGAGCTTAAACCACTCCCACATAGTGACGCAGAGTTAGACAACAGAGTGAAAGGTCTAACAGACCGAATCTCTGAGAAATGGAAACCTAGAGCAGACTGGACTTGCATTAATCAATGCATACAACAGGAAAATGAGACAATAGATGGGTATTATGCTAGATTATTAGAATGTTTTAATAATCATAGCGGTATGTCGGTTCCTGAGAACCAAACTAATGATTCCTCGTATGAACAACAATTGAAAAATCCATTTTTGAAAGGTTGCATTGCAGCTATTAGTAGCTTCATTACGAAGCATATGATAGACCATCGAACAGGGAGGCTACAAGCCTTACTTGAATACGCTAGACATGCTGAAAGATATTTTAATAGTAAAAAGAAAAAGAAGGCGCAAGTCTTCACTGCTAAAGACGGAGTTGAAGTATTTGTATTACAGTCAGGTAAAAAGGGTAAGAAGAATGCCCAGGGAAACAAACAGTCTGACAAACGATCAGAAGATTTTGAAGAGAGGAAAAAGAGAGGTGAATGCTTCAAGTGCGGGGAAAAGGGACATCTAGCAAGGGATTGTAAGCAAAACAAAAAGGTAATTTCAGAAGATAAGGGAGATGAGGACTGACTATATGATAGTGAAGATACATCATGTGAAAGTCAGAAATCATCAGGAAAAGTTAATAAACAGCAAACAAATGTAAATGTGATAGAAGGAGTAGAGGAAGTGCAAGTAGATATGGAGGATGAAGAAAGTGAAATTTTGGACTTAGCATTATTGAGCTTAGAGCTCTACTTAGCAGATACGAAACCGGAAGTTACACTTCTGGTGGAGGGAAGGGAAGTCAAATTCCTGTGTGACTCAGGAGCATCACGGACTTTGATACACCCCTCCAAGTTACCAGAACATTCTGAATCACCTGATTATATACTAGTAAAAGCAGCAAATGGACAGCTATACAGGGAACCACTTCCCCATGATATAGCAATAACTGACCCTGTTTCAGGTATGACCCAGAGAAGTAAAATTGTTGTTTCTGCGAAGTGTCCAGTAAACCTATTGGGCAGGGACCTTATGCAGATATTTGGCATAGCAGTAGTTCCAACTGTACAAGATATGGAGGCACAGAGACAAATGGATACCTTTGTAGTGCGGTCGGAGGGTGAAACTTTTTACTGGTCCAGGGGCAGTAACCGAGGAACTGATAAACGTAGCCATCAGTAAAGCCCCCTCCCTCGACACTGATCAACAGCATTTGTTACACTGTACTCTATACTACTGTACTACACCAGGACCTGATAGAGAGTATGAGCAAGAATTGTTCAGAAATCATGCAACTAGACTAGTATTGCGTACTTTGTACTGGGATACTGAGGGAACAGTGTAGTTAGCTGTTCATTACCTCAAGAATTCCTTGCATTATATAGATGAAATCGATTACCATATGTCAGCTTGACAAAGAACAAAAGTGTAAAATGGGCAGACTTAGGAGAAAAAGTAACAAGATGGGAGAAACAGACTGATTTAGAACTATCAGAACAAGGGATACAAAAACAAAAACTGAATTGGTTGACACAGACACATCCAGCTGTTCACTTGCAATCTAGCGAGGACAGCTGATTTTTATTAGAAGAAGAAGAAAAGGCCTTATGTGAAATTCCAACAACTCTTTGGTCAACAGGCAAGTCAGATGTAGGACTTATTCGAACAGCAGGACCAGTTACAATTACCCCAAAGTCAGCTTTTAGACCACAGAAAAGACAATACCCTTTGAGAAAGGATGCAGAAATAGGAATTAAGCCTATAGTAGCAGCATTACTCAAAGAAGGAGTACTGGTAGAATCTCCTGATTCACCATGTAATACACCCCTATTTCCTGTTAAAAAAGCAAATGGGGAATGGCGGATGGTACAAGATTTACAAGCTGTAAATAATGCAGTAATACAGTAATACCTAGAGCACCTACGGTGCCAGACCCACATACTTTGTTAAATGATTTGAAACCGCAACAAAAGTATTTCTCTGTGGTAGATATCAGTAATGCTTTCTTTTCAATACCTATACATCCTGATAGTCAATATTGGTCTGCATTTACATTTCAGGATAAAAGGTATACATATACTCGACTACCACAGGGATATTGTGAGAGTCCAACAATATTTGCACAAGAAATGGCTAGCAACCTGGCAGGGTTTACCCCACCGGGAGGTAGTCAAATTCTACTTTATGTAGATGACATCTTGCTAGCAGCCCCCACCCAGTAACAATGCAGGGAGGATACTGTAGAGTTATTAAAATTTTTAGCAACACAAGGACACAAAGTAAACAAAAGTAAGTTACAACTTTGGAGAAAACAAGTTAGATACTTAGGATATGTAATATCCAATGAAGGTAGAATACTAGACGAGGAAAGAAAAACAGCAATTTTGCAAGCACCCAAACCAACAACCAAGAAGGAAATGATGTCTTTCTTGGGTACAACTAATTTCTGTCGGAGCTGGATACCAAATTATGCTTTGGAATCTGCTCCACTGACTGACTTGATATATAAGACACCAATGGCAGCACAAGATATCTTACAATGGACACCCGAAGCAGAAACGGCTTTCTGCAGATTGAAGCAGTTGATAGCTTCACCATTAGTTTTAGGACTTCCGAATTATCACAAACGGTTCTTTCAGACCGTAGATTGTAAGCAAGGATATATAACGTCAGTATTGATGCAACAACATGGGGACAAGCAATGCCCCATAGCCTATTATTCATTGCAGTTAGACCCAGTGGCACAATCTTTGCCTCACTGTGTACAAGCAGTAGTTGCAGCTGCAATGGCAGTACAGGCTTCAGCCTCAGTGGTGTTATTCCACCCTTTCACATTGAGAGTGCCTCATGCAGTTGCAATAATTTTACTGCAAGAAAAAGTGGCATACCTTTCTCCTGCTAGACACCTTTCATGTATGACTATACTGCTGAGCCAACCTCATATGACAATTGAATGATGTACGACATTAAATCCATCAACATTACTTCCAACTCCTGCGGATGGCACACCACACAGCTGCCTGCAGGAAATTGAACAGTTACCTTTGCCTAGACAAGATCTCACAGATATGCCCTTGGATAATGCCGAGGTGACATATTATGTGGACGGCTCATGCAGAAGGGGTCCTACAGGGAAGAATCTAGTAGGGTATGCAGTAGTTACAGACACTGAAATTCTAGAAGCCCAATCCTTACCACATAACTTATCTGCACAAGCAGCAGAATTGATAGCTTTGAGGCGGGCATGTACTTTAGCAAAAAACAAGTGTGTAAACATATATACTGATAGTCAGTATGCTTTTTCTACAGTACGTGTATTTGCGCAACAATGGAAAAATAGAGGAATGATAACATCTAGTGGAAAACCTATTAATCATGTGCAATTTATTTTGGAGTTATTAGAATCTATTCAGTTACCTACCAAAGTAGCTATTTGTAAATGTGTAACTCATACAAAACAACAGGATAAGATTTCGAAAGGCAATGCACGAGCTGATGCAGCTGCAAAGCAAGCAGCCTCAGACTCAGAAAGTTTACTTTTGAATGAGGAATTACAACCCTCTGAGATTTTAGATTTACTACAAAAGCAGAAAAACAAAAATGGGTAAAACGAGGTGCAATTATTGAGAATGGACTGTACATTTCCAAGGAGAGAAAACCAATATTGCCGTCTAATTTATTTAGATATGCAGCTTTGTTGAGCCATGGGCAGTGCCATGTCTCAACAGGGGGGATGGTACAGTTAGTAAACCGAATATTCCAAACATATGGATACACAAATTACACAAAAAAAAATTGTGCAGCTTGTCATACTTGTAACATGCACCATGCACAAGGGGCATTTAAAACCAAGCAAGGAAGTTTTCCTATACCGCCATATCCGTTCCATACTATTTGTATGGATTTCATAGAATTGAGTAAGTGTGAAGGGAAGAAATACTGTTTAGTTATTGTAGACATGTTTTCCAAATGGGTAGAAGCTTTTCCAACCAAAAACCCGGATGCAGCAACAGTGGCGAAAGCCCTGATAAAAGAAGTAATCCCTAGATTTGGTATTCCGGAAAGGATTTATAGTGACAACGGCACACATTTCGTGAACCAGACACTTCAGCAACTTGGGAGATTTTTTGTATCTCCTTAAAGAACCATTGTACCTACCACCCACAGTCAGCAGGACTGGTGGAAAGGTACAATGGTACCCTCAAGAATAAACTTAGGAAGTTAGTTGAGGAGACCCAAAAGAATTGGATACACTGTCTGCCTTTAGCACTGCTGAGTATGAGAACGGTTCCAAATGTAAAGGGTTTGACTCCCTTTGAAATGGTTTTTGGGAGAGTATATTATGTGCCTCAGTGGAAAGCTCTCATGCCTGCAGAGTAAGAGGCTGACAGTTCATTAGCTAGTTATATGAGGAAACTGTTAACAAATAAATCTGTTTTGCAGTTTAACTCTTTTTCAGATAAGAAACAGACCAGACCGGTAGAAGCAGTCTTGGCCCCAGGGTCATGGGTGTGGCTGAAAGTGACAAAAAGGAAGAATTGGGCGAGTCCAAAGTGGGAAGGACTGTACCAGGTTCTGTTGGCAATGCCTACTGCAGTCAGAGTGGCCGAGAGGACGTCCTGGGTTCATTTGACACACTGCAAACGGGTAAAGAACTTTCAACTTGATAAAAACTTTGTGACTGATACACAACCAGACCAAGATGGCCAAAAACAAAGCGAATAGAAATCTAGATCAACCCCAGAGATGTTGCATAATCATTTTGTTGAGTATACATTTATTGACTGTAATTGTGACAATTTTCCTCTTGTTGTGGTTTATCCTACACACAACCACACAATTGAAAGTGGGAAGGCGTGACAAAACATCTATAGACTGGCATCCAAATTTTAACACATACCTAGCCATGAAACGTGTATATGCAGAGTCTATGAACATTTCAAATTGCTGGGTTTGTACAGCTTTACCAACAGCATATGGAGGACTGATAATGTCCGCTGTCCCTTTGGGGATAAATGAGACTTGGGAGAATTTACTCTTCGATACAGGAACTGTGAGATCACAGGACAAAATAGCTTTATTTTTACCTGTCACACAAAAAGGAATTGTATGTTTTTATAAAAATGATACTCTCCAGATGGGCTGGAGCAATTGTAATATAACCATATCTTACCGATGTTATATTAAGAATAGTAATGGCAATACTTTTTGCAATACTAATTATGACTCATATTTGAACTCATTGAAAACAACCATGAATGACATTCGCAAGAATCCAGTTTTGTTTAAACAATTGTCAGTTATAGATCAGAAAATGTTTTATGCAGGGCTAATGCGTATTAGTACTAAAGTAGAAAACTGTTATTTTATTTGTGGGAAAAAGGCATATAAATGGTTACCTGAGAATTGGTCCGGCAGTTGTTTTTTGGGTTATTTGGTTCCGGCAATAAGACATACTGCAGAATTATCTTTGGGTAAGATACGAAACATGAGAGATGCAGCCTGAAAACCCGAAGGTCCAGTTGAAAAACCTGTGAATCCAGTTGGAAAGATCGAAGCTGGCTGGAAAGATCACAATACCGTGAAAAACAAAAGTAAATTGACTCATATGGACTTGAGTGACAATGTTATATCTTGGGCAGGAATATTCCCAACCTATGGAGCAGACAAATCGATCTGGGTGCTGAGGAAGTTGTCGAAACTGCTCAAAGTAATGAGTAATGCAACTTTTTCTGCCCTAGAACTGGTGACTGATGAACTGAATGCAAAGAGAACTGTTGTGCTACAAAATCGAATGGCTCTTAACTTCACCCTAGCGGTGAGAGGTGGTACGTGCGCGCTTATCAAAGAAGAATGCTGTGCGTACATACCAGATAACAGGCATGAAATTAATAATCACCTAGAGGTGATTCAGCAAGTATCAGCCATGACTGAACCAGGCCCAAACCCACTGACGGACTTTTTCCAGAATCTATTTGGGGGTGGGGTTCCATCCTAATGAATATTCTGATTTCCATTTGTGTGGGTATACTCCTAATAGGAGCATGTGTTTGCTGTGGAATTCCCTGCATGAAAAGATTAATCAAAGATTTTATTGATGTATCTGTTACTGAAACTTTGTACCAAGATATTGAGATTGAAAAATTGATCTCAGATGACATTTTTTCTGAAGTATAGATTGAATGACTCACCTAGCTGAAAATCCTAAGTGGAAAAGGTTAGGAGATGAAATGACACTATGCATACTTCAAAATAGAATAAAAAGTATTAATAGGGGAAAATGTTAGAAAAATGTGTATTTGAATATATGAGAAATGCTAGTTTAAAAGCAAAGTAGTATATAATGCATTTTATTCTATTAATCATATAACAGAAAGGATTAATTCATGTGTAAATGTAAGTAGTTTTGAAACTGCAGTGTGGCTTGAGGCAAGCTGACCTTCGACCCTGGCAGATGCTAGCTTAGCAAGTTTTAATGTTTATGCTTTTCCTAAGTGATTATCTGCTGGGTCAGGAAATTAAATGTGTGAAATAATGAAATCTTCTGCTCTTTCCTGCTGGGATGATTTGGCCTTGTATATGTGTTACTGAGATAGCATGCAGCTGGTGGGAAAGTGTAACAGTGAACAAAGATGTGTATTAAAAGACTGAATCTGCTATTGTATTCGAACTGATATGAAACCTTGAAGAAGTAACTTTACAGAAAGACATTATGTCTGACCAGGTGGATAGCAAGGCCATATTGTTACCAGAGGAAAACTTTTTTAAATATACAGCATCAGCAGTTTTTATGAATAGAGGACTGTAAGCTAAAGTGATGTAGATGCCCTGTGACATACCACGTCAGTAAGGTGGGCACAGCTTGAATGTTAAACCTATATAAAATTGTGTGCTTCCTGTTTCATGTTAGACAAAATTCTGTAGTTGTACTTTTTTGCCTCCTGGTGTACACTAGTAAACTTTTGAATCTGAACCTCCTGTGTATTGAATTCTTGATTTTATTTAACACAGATCATGTCTTCTAAACCTGATAGATTTCTTTGAAGTGGTCATCAAAGCCGTAGATGAGAGTAAGGTGGTTCACACAGCCTATCTAGATTGCGCCAAGGCTTTTGACACCATCCCCCAATCTGGAATTATAGATAAATGCACTAAACTTGGTATAAATCCCTATGCACAAGATGGGTTGCCAACTGGCTCACTGACAGAACCCACACTGTGAAAGTAGCAGACTCTAAATCCAACTTCAGACCAGTGACAAGTGGAGTACCACAGGGTTCAGTCCTAGGTCCTCTCCTGTTTGGTATCTACTTCCCTGAAGTACAGGCTAACACAGAAGGTCTTTGGCTAACAAAGTTTGCAGATGACTGCAAACTAGGAGCCATAATCAAAACTCCTAACAATGTGGACATCCTACAAAAGGGCCTCACTGAGACAGATGCCTGGTGTCAAAGCCATGGCCTCAAGCTCAATGCCAAAAAGTACATTGTCATCCCTTTTGGTAAAAACTCTGTACTCATGAACTGCCACATAGGCGGTAGTCTACTTAACACCGAAAGTGTGATAAGAGACCTTGGGAAACAGGTGGACAGTAGTCTCATGTTTGATAATCACATCACCACAGTAGTCAGGAAATCCTTCTACATGGCACACCTTATCACAAAAGGTTTCTTATCCAGGAAGAAAGAGGTCATTGTTCCCCTCTACTCATCACTTATTAGACCCCTTATAGAGTACAACGCCCCTTTTGGTATGTACCTCACAAGTCATCTACAACAACTGGAAAGGCCACAGAAATACCTCACAAAGAAGATTACCAGCCTCAAACAGATGCCCTATGCAGACCGTCTCAAAAAACTCCAGCTTTACTCTGTTGCATATCGCCTACTCAGAGGCGATCTCTGCCTAACATACAAAGCTATGTCAAACCCAGAGCTTTTGGACATTCTCCATGTAAAGAAATCCCAATCCCTCCGAGCTACATGCTTTAGGGACCTAAACCTTGTCATCACAATAAACAGAACATGCTGGAGGGATAGATTCCTGTCCCAGAGACTTCCCATACTCTGGAACAAACTACCTATCTATATCAAACAAAGCTCGTCATTAGTACTCTTCAATAAAATCTTGATGATTGAATGGGAGATAGGAAATTCACACCAGGGATCACTTCTGTGGCTCTGCTTGACAGGGGCACAGGAAAATTATTTTCTTGGGTGGCAAAAGCCAGGGTACCATTTGGCTAGGCTTATATAGGTCCTAAGACCAATAGCCTAGTACCTACCTATGAACCTATGAATCAGGTACCCCAATAGCTCTAAGTCAATCCAAACAATGTCAGGAGTCCCTTAGTATATGTTCTGCTCACCCACAACCTTATTAGTCATCACATCCACAAAGGAAGCAAGGGGTTCCATTTTAGATCTCCTAGCCGCAACAGTAGGTCTAAATGGTGGGTTAATGGGGCACTTGTGAATCTTGGGGATCCCAAAAATCTCTGGTGTGACAGGATGTTCTACTGTAAGAAACCTGAACTCTTTCTCATCTATAGCTCCCTGAAAGAATGCATCCAGTAGGTATAAATCGATCTTGGCATATGCCCTATTAATTTCATTCATAGTAGCCCTACTGTAAGTGAGGGGGTCATTGAGAATTTCACAGATCTTAAACACATAGTCAAAGTGAGACATGATTACTAGGCCCCCTCCTTTAATAGGCTTCATTATATGTATATTGCTGTTCCTAGCTAGATCATATAACGCTTTTCTCTCTTCTTTGCTGAGGTTGTCATGTTCATACTTATTGTTTTTAAGAATTTTTCTTAATTCATTCTCACACATTTTTTCAAATAATATAACATCCATATTATTTGGGGGGGTAAACAAACTTTTCCTCAATGGCCCCCTCACTTACAGTAGGGCTACTATAAATGAAATTAATAGGGCATATGCCAAGATCGATTTATACCTACTGGATGCACTCTTTCAGGGAACTATAGATGAGAAAGCATTCAGGTTTCTTACAGTAGAACATCCTGTCACACCAGTGATTTTTGGGATCCCCAAGATTCATAAGTGTCCCAGTAACCCACCATTTAGACCTATTGTTGTGGCTAGTAGATCTAAAATGGAACCCCTTGCTTCCTTTGTGGATGACATGACTAATGAGGTTGTGGGTGAGGCAGAACATATACTAAGACACTCTTGGAATTGTTTGGATCGACTTAGAGCTATTGGGGTATCTGATACCTTTTCTTTTCTTACAGTGGATATAATTAATTTATTTTGTATTATATCCCATGAGGAGAGGTTGCATTTCTTTCGTGAAAGTTTATTGAGAAGCAAAGTAATTGACAAAACAAGGATAAACATCCTGGTGGACCTTATAGAACTTCTACTACAGAACAACTTTCTTAATTTTGAGGGGGAGATTTACCACCAAACATCTGGGGTAGCCATGGGAGAAAAGTGCGCTCCTGTATTTGCCAATTTAGTGCTTTTGCATTGGGAAGAAGCTTTTATCTTTCCTTTAGAATTTATGTCCGAGATCCTTTTATACAATAGGTTTTTGGATGATATTCTGATTTTGTGGCAAGGTAATGAGCTAGAGGCTACAAAGTTTGTTGATTTTTTGAACAATACTACCCCATTTCTTAAGTTTACTAGTTCATGGCACCTAGATGAAACTAACTTTCTGGACATCCATCTAACCAGAGAAAGGGGAGTTTTACATAGTAACATATACAGGAAGAAAACTTTTTCTAATTATGTCTTACATTTTGACAGTTGTCACCCCTTTCATCAAAAGAAGGGAATTATTAAGGATCAAATGCTTAGATTGTCAAGACTAGTGAGTGACAATGACACCTTTAGAGAGGAGTTATATAAACTGGTAGGGATGTTTTTGGAAAGGGGTTACCCCCTAAAACTATTATTGAAAGTTAGGCATGAAATTCTTAACAAGAGAAGTAGTGTATTTCAGCCTATTTTGTGTTTTGAAATAGTGAAGAAAACTATAAACAAGGAGATGAGTAATGTTGATGTTATGATTTTGAGATATAGTCACTGTGCTGCACCACTGCCGATAGCCATCAACAATCCTTGACAGATTGGTCTCAATGAAACCAGTAAGAATATCTTGGGGCACAAGCCAAAGATTGTTTATAGCAGATGAAGGAATATTAAAAATATTCCTGAGTATTCTAAACGGAGCCGACAAAGGTCTATAATGCTTAAGTGTGGAGAATGTAAATTTTGCAGATATATCAATGATGGCCCTTACATTTCCATTTGTGGATTTGAACGTACTTTATCTTGCCCAGGAAGGTAAAGCTGCAACATTACATGCACAAGCTGCCACAGTTTCTACATGGGCAAGACTATACGGAGATTAAGGGACAGACTAGCAGAACATGTGAGGGAAATCAAATCTAAAAATCAGCACAATGCTCTATACATGCACAGTATAACCTGCACTAACTTTAACAAGTTTATCTTTTTTGTGATAGACAAGGTGCTACCTTGTGAAAGGGGAAGGAATGATAAATTAAAAGTAGAAATTATGGAGATAAAATGGTAAATTAGGCTTGATGCCACATCCTCCCCAGGCTTGAATGACAACATTGCAGTTTTACCCATTTTAAAAGAAAGGGCAAGGGTATTTTAAAGTAATTCATTAACTGCATTTTATTTCTTGACATTTCAATAGCACATCTGTTACACATATAATATATATGTTTTTTAATCATGTGGTTATATATGCTGTAAAAGTGTTGTTTTGTGTTTTTCGGAGAAAACTGAAAGTTTTATTTATCTTTATTAACTGTGTGTGTTTTTTTTTAAAAACTAATTCAGTGTGACATCACATGAAATGATTGGCTGGTTTTGCTTACATCACTCTATTTAAACCAAGTTGTCTGTATCCCATGCAACTCTGAGGAAGCCATATTTTAATGGTGAAAGCACTTAGTTTATGGGAATTGCTGTTTTCTGCATGTGTCATTAAAATGGCCAACTGTCTATGTTTGGAAGAGCAATATTAAGATGCTTTCCCCATGTCTGGGCCTGTGTCCAACTGTGATATATGACCCTGTCAAGATGTCTGACTGTAAAAGTTTGAGAGGTATGGCCAACATGTAGCCTAAGAAGAACAGTGCAACACAAACTGTCTGAGGACCACGGCAGATGTATGGGGCACAATGATGGCCATCCTGCTAAACAGGTACAGTCAGAGGTGTGCAGTCCGTAACCCTCTGTGTGATGTTATGACTTCTACCCCAGTCAAACCATAAGTACAACTACATAAGAGCAGCAACTGCGGACAAAGCCTGCAACTACAGCAGAGCAGGACATAGGGCCACATATAAGGGGAAGGACAAACTGCTGGCCAGACAAATGTAGAATGTGCAGACTACAGCAATTCGTGCAGTAGTATGGGTTCCCTTCAGTGTATGAAGTCAGTAGACAAATGTCTGTCAGCGGTTCCTCACATTAATCTATACTGATCTGTCACTGACATACCAGGACATCACAATGCTGTGCAAAATGTAACTCACATATTATGCAAAACTCTACTCAGTCCAATACAGTCTGCACCCACCCTAGATATGACTCACTTAATAAGGATAGCACACAGCCAGAAGATCCCTCAGCCACTATATCAGTGAGGTGCTGGACTATTTACAGCAGTTCATCAGCCAATTGGCTGTAGCACACAAAATCCTGGACTGGAGTACAGGTAGGTCTGGCCTGGAGTCCCACTCTTACTATTGATGGTCATACTGGGCATGCTCCTACACTTAGCTACTTTCAGCCTATGTCTGAACCCACATCTGTGATGTACATATATCCCTTCTGCATACAGACAGCTATCCACACCTTAACTGTCTATCCCCACCGCCATCAGACATGTTTACCCCCATGTATTCATACGTAGTACATATAAGATTTATCTGGATCCGATGAGTGTGATATGCATACAGATATATAGGTAACATATACAAATATATCATTTCTATAGAGGCAGAAACAGGGGGAGAGAAAGAGAGAGAGATACAGAGAGACAGAGAGAGACAGAGAGAGACCCAGAAAGGCATAGAGTGATGTACTGCAGAGCCAAACGTATACCAGTTTTAATCAGTAGCATATGAAGATACTATGGTGAGGCCCATTGTGTAATAGTAGGTAGGGAGGGGTTGCAATCTTACATCTGTCTCCGTGTGTGTGTGTGTGTGTGTGTGTGTGTGTGTGTGTGTGTGTGTGTGTGTGTGTGTGTGTGTGTGTGTGTGTGTGTGTGTGTGTGTGTGTGTGTGTTTCTGTATGTATTACACATACAGCAGAATACACACATCCAAAGGGCCTATGTCTGTGTAACGGCCACCCATATTTTGGCCCTGTGACTACTGTCCTCAACAACAGTGGTCTCCCTGCCAGCAGCTACTGATGTCATCCACCCCACCAGCACTGGCAGACACTCTCTATATGTGTAAGTCTTGTGCCACTTGCAATAAGTATATAGTGCTATAGTGTAGACAGTTAAATAGATAGTGGTTCAATTCCCAACAATAGCAACTGAGTGTGTGTGTATGTGTGTGTGTGTGTGTGTGTGTGTGTGTGTGTGTGTGTGTGTGTGTGTGTGTGTGTGTGTGTGTGTGTGTGTGTGTAAGTAAATTCACTTGTGGCTGTGTGTATTTCCTGCCTATGTCTGTCGATGCCAATACATGTTGAGGCCTGTTCCACCCTGTTAACCCCCATTGCCCTACTTTACAGGGTCTGCTGATGTCATCTACCTTAAATGCACCAATGGACACTTGTTAGGCATATAATCTCTGTGGCGCAAGCAATAAATACATGCCATTATAATGCATACAACGAGATAAGTAGGAGTTCTAATCTCAATGCTGTCAAGTGTGTGTGTGTGTGTGTGTGTGTGTGTGTGTGTGTGTGTGTGTGTGTGTGTGTGTGTGTGTGTGTGTGTGTGTGTGTGTGTGTGCGAAGCATATCACCTGTGGCTGTCCTTAGTGCATGTGAGTTGGTTGTACCATTTTGAGGTCTTTTCCACCCTGTTGACTGCCCCATTGCATTACTTTACAGGGCTTGCTGATGTCATCCACCCTAGATATACCACTGGACACTCTCCAGGCATATAAGCTCCATGGCACACATGATAAGTACGTAGTACTATAGTACTAGATAGATATGGGTACTCATTTCAAAACTGCCAACTGTGTGAAGCATATTTCCTGTTGCTGTCTTGTGTGTGTGTGTGTGTGTGTGTGTGTGTGTGTGTGTGTGCGCGTGTGTGTTGGTTATGCCATTTTGAGACCTACTCCACTCTGTTGACTCTCCCCATTGAATTCTTTTACAGTGCCTGTTGATGTTATCCACATTAGATGCACCATTTGACAGTCTGCAGGCCATAGCTCTCAACTGTGTAGAGTCTTGCAGAATGTCCAGATGTTTGCTTCATATATTTGGTCTGGGTCTCATAAATTGTGGTATCCTGGCAAATCACATGGGTTGGTTGACACATGCTGTGACACCTCTGACAGGTGCTGGATGGGCAGAAGTCCTTCTTCAAGCACCTCATCAGTCTGCCTGTGTGGCACCTTGCCAGCTGTCTGGCTATGGTTAGTGTCGACAGTCACAGATGCCATAGTTGCCACACTCCTCTGTTCGATGCCACTGCCCTCTGACTGCACAATATCTGTGGCTGCTGGGGACTGGGTATGTGTGGACATACTGACAGTGTGTGGGGACATTGGGGGTGAAAGTGGGATGTCAACAAATGGGACGCATTCAGCCCCCAACAACTCCACCTGTGCCTCACAGTGGTCGCCATCATCATCATCAGTGTCCGATGAAACACTGACATCAGGTTGTGAGGGTGACATACTCCAACCCCATGGTCAACTGTGAGGGCTAGACAGCATGACTACATTATTTTCTGCACTATAATGTCTGCTGATCCCTCTTACACACAGACACACACACACACACACACACACACACACACACACACACACACACACACACACACACACACACACACACACACACACACACACACACACACACACACACACACACACACACACGAGGAGCTGCAAAGGCATTATATAGACTGCACAATCTGGCCGATGCCATTCACAACACACAATCAGACCACAACAGACACACTCTGCACAGGCCCTCAACAACGTGCAGGGTAGCTATGTCCAGTTAAAGCTGCTAGTACTATACACCTGTGAGATACGTGACAAGTCAGACTATGTGGCCCATCACCTAAAACACAGTGCACCTGTTTACACAACAGTAATGCACCCTGTATAGCAGACTGGCTACACCTTGACAAAAGTACATGCAAATATTTTACAGGTACTGCAAATATGCTACTGTGCTTACTGATGTGATGCACTGCAGTGAACCCCACCACAAGTGAACATGCACTTCTTCAAATATGGCTAAGCTTAACAGTAGTGTCCATGGCAAATGGCCAGCCCTTAACATGCCTAGGGTATATATCAGCCATAACATGACAGTTCCACACTCCAGCTGCAGGATGATGATCCCCAGCCACACCAGAGGTATCTATGGATTTTTGGGGGAGAGGTCCTGTCAGCAGACACACATGTGGCATTGGTAGAGGATAATATGTGAATTTATCAACATGTACAGTACAAACTGTGATACTACCCAAACTGCTGATTTTCATAATATGTGTGCACATGTGTGCATTACAAAACCCCACTCACTAATGCTGATTGACCTGACATATGTGTACAGGTATGCAGAGGCTGCCACTATGAATGCTACAGTATTAATGTGATGACCACTGGCAGCTTACCTGCACGCTCCTCAGCTGTGGAATCTGTGCCACCCACCTCCACAACATATGTTGTGATAATTTCTTGTGAGCTGGTGGCTGAACCCAGGTTTGCCAGGAACTCCTCTGTTGCTGAGATTGGGGGTTGTATAGAGGCCCTTCCCTGATGCCAGCATGGTCCCTAGCCAAAGGTGCGGCCCTTTACCATGCATGATGTATTATATCTGTAGCACAGTGTTCGTCCTGTTCATAGCTCCTGTCCAGGTGGCCCACATTATTCACCATTGATACTAGCTCTGTCCACAGTGCAGCGTGTTCTTCTTGGTTATGGTGAGTCCTTGTCAACAAAACCTGGTGATGGAGTCTCAGGACATCAATAATGGCAGCGGTCTCAGTTTCTAAGAAAGGTGGAATGCGACGTCTATACATCCCACCTGACAGACATGAAAAGGGGAACATATCACAGGAATGCATACATTGATCACCACAATGTACACACCCTGGACATCCACAATTGCCACCACTATCCACCACTAACTCCCACATCATACCCCGCCATCTATCACCACAGTATGTATGTGGCTATCAGCAACATAGTGGCAATACATCATAGATTGGCCACTGATCTTGATGTTTCACGCTACTTGCATGTGCTATTCAGTGTTCAAATGCATTTACTTGTTGCACCTATTACTGCTTGTCCGTAGCCTGTCTACATAGTATGCTGTGGTGTCAGCCTCCTACTGTTGTAGTAAGCCCCTGGTCTGTAGGCCCACCCCTCAGGTCTCCCTGGCCTTCCTCCCTCAGATTCTGGAATATATGGCTGGACAATGTCCTACAGTTTCCCCTGCCAGTGTGGTTGATATGGGTGTTCTGGCACCTGCCTCATGTACATGGATTGACAACTATCTACAAACACCACCAAGGAACACAATGTGTGAGTGATGCAATGACAGTAGGAACCAGCAGTCCATGCTCCCTCCATGTCAAGGCTGGATATTTGTCCCCAAACAGGTTGTTAACACAATCAGTACACATAACACACCACCTACATCTACACAGCACACACACACACACACACACACACACACACACACACACACACACACACACACACACACACACACACACACACACACACACACATATATATATATATATATATATATATATATATATATATGCAGTGGACCTCAACATACACATCCACAAACAAAGGAAACCTCTGAGGTAAAGTCACATGTGAATGCCACAACCGTACATGGCACATACCACACATGGTCACACACTTGTGTCCCACAGAAATGCAGGCATCAGCACAATTCAAACATGTTACACATAAGAGACTCCATTGTGAGACACAGTGATGTGCTTCTCACCTGGGTGTATATGTGGATGGTCACAGTTACTTGTGTGTCAGGTGACAAACTCCACCATATTGCATATGCACTGCTGTCTCTCATCAGTAAGTACTGTCATGAGTCTGTCACAGTCCATGTTGGTGTGCCTGACCTCAGATGTATGTCCCTGGAGTATATTCAGTGAGAACACTGATTATGTGTCTCAGGCAGGTATGTGCCTAGCCTTATGCAGCATTCCACTGTCACCCAGACTGATACTGCAATACATTCAGGACATGATTTACATTAACATGTGGCCTTTTATCCTGTGATATTCCAGGGGGTTCAAGTACCTGTGTGCCTGGGATGCTATGGGCAACAGACCACAATGCTCTGCAACAGATGGCCTCCATCTGTCTCAACTGGCCTTCAGGTGTCTGGCAATGGTTCTCACCACCCCCACAGTGCCTTTATTAAGAAAAGTGATGAGGTTATCACTAGCAACATACAATTGTCAGTGTAGAACACATTGAAAGCCATGCTGTTAAACCCTAGGTGTCTACACATGACTCTGCCCTCATTGTAAGCATTCTTAAGCCTGGAAAATGCAGACATCTGTGCAGTCACACACACACATGGTTCAAAGCTGCAGAAAGCACTCTAGCCTTACCTGGTCTACCATCCTATCATATAGTCATACCCCAAAGTGTGGGCGGAAATGGCACGGGACATGTGATTGCTGTATATATGAAATACATACACACCTCCAAACTGTACAGGTAGTAAGATGCACAGGGACACTGCTGGGGCAGTTCACCATTGCCAACACACCTATTAAAATCATAGCTAGCTACCAGCCACCACATGTGACCAGGAAGCCCATCCTGTCTATATGGACTTCAACAACTGTATTCTTATTTGGGTCTGTACCCTTAACCTGGGTCACTTGAATGACCCAACGATACATTGGAAGATATACCCATGCCATCACACACATGGCCAGAGAGCCATCAAGTGGAATTACAAACACCTCAGTGCAGCTAGGGGCTAACCCATATGAGGTGGAGGTGTGTTGCAGTTGATATTACACAACAAAGGTTACCACTGCATCCTCTTTACAGTGTCATCCTCCATTGCAAAGCAACTATCATGCGGTCACGTTTGCAGTCACCCACTCCCATAATACTCATCTAGCTAGGGTCACAAATGCATACACCTCCAATGAGGAATACAACCTCCTGGGGGATGTTATACACAGCTTCACTGCCCCAAACTCATCTGTAGGGACTGCCACCAATATCCAGACATATACACATGTGCTAGATGTGCATTGGTATAGATGCATGCAGACAGATATACCCGATAGGACTACATCATCCTCAACAAGGATACATACACCTTTCTGGTGGACATCTGCAATGCATAAATGTCTATAACAGGGATGACATACCGCAATCTGAGACAAACTAGTGGCAGGTGCCCATTTACAAGCAATGTCTTGTTAGTGTGAACAAGCAAATGGGATCACTCCTGGGAAACTGCACAGCAAACCCAGAGACCACATTGTCGACATCCACTACAGACAATCATCTACCATTCTGCACATATGTCTGCAACATCACGGGAAGCACCTGCATCTGCTCACTTGTGGTGGCCAGGGAAACCAGCTATACCAGTGCTGTAGGTATGGCATACTTGATGCCTGACAGAGTTAGTGTAAGCTTCATCCCCTGCCCCCCCCTTCAATACATCAGGATGTCCACAGTACCTGCCCCCTTCTCCTATATGTAGGGAACAGGTCACCAGTGCTATGTGACAGTCATGGTATACATCCACTATGGAATGCTATCACATGACAGGATGCAGCCTACATGACCCCAAGCATAACCTTGCAATAACATAAGCCAGTCTATTTAAAGGAGGCATGACTACCGCTTTTGTCCCAGCTATGTGAAGGACAACCACTCTCACCCCTTTACACTAAAGTGGTGCATCCACCAATCTGTCACATTATATACCCATCAGCCTAACTCAGCTGTTCTGTAAGGCCATAGCACAGATTATAGTGTAGCTCATTAGCAAGGACATTGGCGACCACTTCATCACACACAGTTAGGCTTTGTCAAGGGAGGGATCATGTCTGTTACACTCAGCTGATCTCTTTGACACAGTCACCAAAGCCATGCCTACCTTGACCTGGAGAAATTCTTTGACAGTATAACCCACCTGGCCATAATAGATAAACCCTCCCAAGTATGCCTCACACCATATGCTACCAGAGGGGTAGCACAGTGGTGTGCTGACATGACCCAAGTAAAACACATAGGGGAATCCACACCAAGCGGTTGACCCATAACTAGCAGTGTAACCTGTTGTACTGTGTTTGGTCCTCTGTTATGTGTGAAGTACACATCCGTGGTACAGGGCATAGCCATTGGTCTATGGCCGACTATGTCTGCAGATGACTGCATGCTGTGTGCTGTCACCGGATTCTCTAGTGATGCGGACATCTGCCTAGGAGGGCATCATGCAGATACATGACTGGTGCCAGAAACATGGCATCAGGCCAATTACCAGGACATGCAGTGTCAACCCCTTTGGGGAGAGTGACATCCCCACATATTATGACAGTACTAACAACATCTTAGGCACACAATCAGTCGTGTGTAATCTGTGCACACAGGTTGAAGGCAACATGACATTTCACCAGCATGTTGCTTCAGTTCTATGGTAAACCTTCTACATGGCCCACCTCATACCTACGGGTATGTCATCCAGGGACATGGGGTCCTAACATCCCTTTATTCTCCACAATAAGGCCCATTATTGTGTAAAATGCCCCATTCATCATTCACCTCACACAGCACATGCATCAGCTGGGGACATCACAGAGGTTTCCCATCAGGGAGTACCAGGGCCTCTAACATCTACCATACACAGATAGGCTATAAGCCCAACCCTCTACCTGGTTTCATACATAATCCTCAGAGGTGATCTCTGTCTGGCATGCAAGCCAATCACGGACTCCACATTGCTGGGACTGCTGCAAATGTGCAACTCAAGCTCTACTCTATTGACACACACACACATGCCCTCAACCAGGTGGTGTGTGTCCTCAAATGGTCTTCTTGGCAGCTCAGATGTGTGTCTCACACACTCACCCTGCTATAAAATGGTCACCCTGTCCACATCATGCAGGCAGCTATTTACACCTTTGCAGGCAGAACCTGGATAACTGGATGGTTAACTGCACATCCACCCTTGGGATACCACCTGTGTCCCTGTTGGACTTTGGCATCAGGTGCTGCCTTACATACACATGGGCTACCATCTGGGCTAGCCTTATGGGGGCTCAGGGTCCATAGCCTAGTAACATCATATGGTCCTAGGTATAGCAATTATGGCCTGTGTATTGTGACAGTCTGTGTTTTTATGTGTCCACACCCATCACTGCCATTAACTGTGGTGTGTCCCCTGTGGACAACGTTACAGTACCATGTCATACAGCCAACATCTGACAAATACATGAGTGGTACTACAAGTGTATGTGGACATTCCAGCAACATCTGTGCTACACAATAACTGAGAGCAGTGCATATGTTGTGTAGGGTTTCCTCCGCATACATGTCCGACATCTGCAGTACCCAGATGTTTGCAGGATGTGTACATGTGCCTGATATATGTGGACCCCATGCCATCCAAATGTGGATGTCTGGAAGCCAGTTGGACAATATGTAATGGATGTCCCCAGAGTGTGGGTAATGTGCAAAAATATAACCAGTACATACTGAAAGTCCAGCGAAAAAACAAAGTTCATAAAAAAAGCATAAATCAACTGGACAACCACAGCAAAGAGATCAACCTTGTTTTACTTTTGGAGCAATAAAAATCTTAAGTGATTGCTATGCAATGAAAAGAACCCCCCTGTACAAGTGAGTCAACCCATTGGGACTTATCCCTGCAGGAATTGTAGTATTTGTAAGATTATATCAAGAGAACAGACCTATAAACATCCGAATTTGACATTTGAATTTATACCTAGATTTTATGCTGATTGTACTATTAGTTTTATAGTATATTTAGTGACTTGTGACCTGTGCCCTTGTTTTTATGTAGGGAAAACTATCCAGTGCTTAAGGGACAGGGAACACAAGCATTTATCAGACATAGGGAAGGGTGATGTAAAAAATGCATTAGCAAGACATTTGCTAAATTCACCTGGGCATCATTTTTTCTTTTAGAGTACTACAGTGTGTTTTTAAGAATGTGAGGGGTGGTAATTGCAACAACTATTTGGAACAGGTGGAGTTAAAATGGATACTTAGGATGCAAGCCTATAAATATCCAGGTTTAAATTGCCAGGTTAATATTAAACATGTCCTAAGTGGACGGAAGCTTAAGGTAAATAGATAGTTGCAACTACTGCTTTAAATATGTATTTGATGTCATTATGGCACACTTTTCCTGTTTCCTGGTTGGTTGAATGTTATTTTAAAGTAGTCATGGTTTTAATCATTTTTATAGTATTTGATAAAGCTTTATGCAAAAGCACTCATCTTGTGCTGGATTATTTTTTGTTTTATTAAAGTTGATCTCTAAGCCATGGTTGTCCAGTTGATTTATGCTTTTTCCATGTGGTTAATGTGTCTCTAACATGCCAGACCTCTCAGAACACAGTAATGGTACATTAATATCTGGTGCTGTATTCATGCCCTGACATTGTATGGTCAATATGTACACACAGTTGCTGAGGCTGAGCCTATGTCCCCCCACTACTACTGCCTATAACCTGCTGTCCTGCTGTAGGGGGTCACCAGGTATGCTAGCCATAGCTGTCAAACAATGAGACACAGGTGTGGAGTACACAGTGAGCTAGCCAGAGTACATCAGGAACAGTCATGGACACTTGGACAATCTTTGAACTAACCCTGTATGACATTCACATTCTGAGAGGGGCTCATGACACTACATGATGTGATATGCCAGCTGCATCCACCATTAGTTACTGTCACTATTGTGCAACAGACAATCCAGTAGCATTTCTACGTGGGCTAACCATTGCTGGGGGACTCAGGGGCCAGAGTTATGATCTATGTCACTGCAGACAGAGCCAAAAGGCAAGACTGTTGGTGCGGGACAGCAGACTAACAGCAACATGTCATTCCAAGATATGTTGTTGAGACCTACTGTTGACATTCCTATTTCCTATGACTGTATCCCCCCATCTGCATTCCACTGCATGATTAATTATATGACATACCTGATATAGTGCTGTACTCCTTTGTAAGCAGAAATCCAGTGGCATTTTTCCTTGGAAATCGCAGTCTGTCTTCATGAAGAAATTGTCAGACCTCTTTACCATAGGCAGCAACTTGCCTTTTGTAGGTAATGCTTATGAACAGGTGATTGCCTGTGCACAAGTCTGTGACTCACACTTACTAATAACATGCAGAACAGCTGGTTTGCATTGTCATTACCCAATGGCATGAGAACACAGTGCTATAATTAAGACCTTCATGTAGGGCTTGGCCCTTTTCCTGGCCTCTGAGGAGGACATTATTGAGGTATGGGAGCTACATCACAGAGGGTATGTAGAAATACTGTTCACTGTTTGGATTGATGTGGTATGTCCACAATTTTGCATGCTATGTTTGGCCATTGTTAACAGACTTTCTGATTCTGTGGCAGGTTATTGTTTAACAATGTGTGTTGGGGTCAGTAAGGAGAAGGGCAGTTGTGAGTGTCATACATCATTTTTATCTGATTGTGCATGCTGCTGCAGTTGGTGCTGGTCAATCAGCTGTGTATGTTTGTAGGGGGAGATTGTGACACATGTCCCTGTCACCTGAACATTCCCCCCAACCTTTTATGTATGGGTGTTGTGTGGATGCCCTCTTCTAGGTGTTTGGGAGGTATTGTAGGTCTATAGCAGGTAGCTGAACATACTGCTGCATGTGTAGTGGGCTGCAGCTGCTGCATTTTGGCCAGGGGTCATACTGGGGATCATGAAGACATTGGAGGACAGAAAGCTGTATATGTCAGTGAGGGAGAAGTGTCAGCACTTGTGTCACAGCATGGCCAGGATGAGGGTACCCATAACAGTCCAGGTGAGGCATGTGCCTCTGGTACATATGTTAAGTAGTAGTATCATCCAGAGAGTGGTAGGGGACATTTATGACATGTATTCATATTTGTGACAAGTGTGCCACCCTCCAGGCCTTTGACATGCTACTGTGGTGGCGGTGACTGTGGTAGCATCAACCAGTTCAGCTGGACATTGCAGGACTCAGTTATTTCTATGTTGTATTGACAAGCATGTAGTTGCCATGTGAAAACTGTAAAATAGAACAACCAAAAACTGAAAAAACTGCCACGTAGACTGGAATCCAAAAGCAGTACAAACTTTAATACAGACAATAAATCCAAGGTAAGCGCTTTTGTTTGGTAGCTATCACCAAACTTCTTCAGACAAAATAATAAGGCACATACAATCCAATATATACTAAAGAACACACCCTACCTCATTGAATCAATTAAAATCAATTAAAACCTTTAAAAACTTTTAAAAAGACATATACCCAAGACATATATACAAGCACAGGAACATCCAGATAATGCAAAAATACTTAATGCACATATATAAAAATATATAAATAATGTAAAAATCTTTGTAATAAATATATTATACATAAATATATATATAAACAGAAACTATATGTACAAGACAGAAATTATAAAATATGTATAAAATGTAAAATATATATACACATTTTTTATCTGTTCAGAACCTTCAATTTCAGTTTACTGGATATATAAATAACATCGTTTAAACCTGGGGGCTGGCCAGCATTAAGGAAAACCTGCCACCAGGTTTCCCTTTCCACAAGGAATAACTTCCAAGGTCCCTTTCTATCCCCACATTTGACCTGTTGTAGCACTACAAATTTAAAAGAGTGATTAGGGAAACTTTGGATATGTTCAAATAAAGCATTGTTGATATCCCCCTTGCGAATTTCATACATATGCTCATATATTCGCTGTGATAACTTATGCTGTCTCTTGCCCACATAAAAAACAGGGCACTGATCACACACAGCAGCATATACTACTGCATGGGAATAGCAACTAAATTTACCTTTAATAACAATCTTCCTGCCACTCAAATCCAAACTGGAGGTAGCCATAACATGCTAACATTGATTACACATCCCACAAGGTGCCATCCTTCTCTCCACATCCAAAAACAACTTTGGAATGTGTTCCAGAAGTCCCTTTAAATTCCTACCCTTTCTAAATACAAATTTAGGATAATCACCAACCATTCTAGCCATACTAGGTTCACTCACAAGAATATGCCAATTTGTATTGACAACATCCTGCACCAATTGACTCTCCATAGAAAAGGTAGAGACAAAGGGGCATATACCACCAATAATAGGAACAACTTCAACATCATCAATGGAAGGCAGACCATTGACTTGAAGCACTGAAGCATTATTGCCCTCCATATAATAATTATCTATGGCAGGCCCAACATTGTTAACTAGGACAACCCCATCAAGTCTCAATATGGGTCTATAAAGCCCCTCATACGCTTATTAATCACTTCTTGTTTAATATTGAAAATCAGGTCCAGGGGATAACCCCAGTCTAAACACATTTGACCCATAAAATTACATTCCTGTAAAAAATCATCATACAATGAGACCATGCCGGCAGCCCTCACCAACTGACCCTTGACAATACCTTTCTTAATATGGAATGGATGACTACTTGAAAAGTGCAATATACTATTAGAAAAAGTAGGCTTCCTAAAAATTGTAGCTTTAAGCTTCCCATCATCCAACTTATGTAACATAACATCCAAATAAGAATTTTTTTCAGAATCCATGGAAAAAGTAAACTTAAGAAAATCAGCACTAGAATTAATGTAATCCATAAACCTCAAAATATCCTCAGGTGGACCATTCCAAGCAACAAATAGATCATTCAAATAGTGTAAATACAAGGAAATTGAGGGCATAAAAGGGGAAGTAAACAGAAAACATCTCTCCCACCATGCCATGACTACATTCGCAAATAAGGGGCCACATGCTGAGCCCATGGCAACCTCAAGAAGTTGTTTAAAATAATGCCCCTCAAAATAAATAAAATTATTGCTCAGCACCATCTCCATTAATTGCAAATAAACATTAATACTATTCTGTTCCAGTCCAAATTCATAAAATAAAAAGTCAGAAAACCAGGTTAAACCAAGCTCCTGTGGGATACAACTATATAAACCCTTGACATCTATAGTCAGGAAAGTATACAATACACCTGTAGAAACTAGTTCATTATACTTTTCCAAAAAATGCCAAGTGTCATGACATAAGTGAGTAATCCCCTGAACCCTGCTCTTAAGTTGATTATCTACAAATTTGACAACATAGCTGGTTTTAGACCAGCCTGAGTTCACTATTGGCCGAAAAGGGGGTGTAACAAGATCCTTATGAATTTTGGTCACACCAAAAATCACAAGTATCTTGGGAGAGTCCGCAGACAAATAATTAAATTCATCTATACTTATTTGGTCCTGCGTAAGCATATCAAACAACTCACAATCAATTTTCTGGTAAGCAATATTAACTTCATTAAGAGAGGCTTCACAATAGACATCACTATACAACAAATTAAACATACTTTGAATATAAAAACCAAAAAATATATGGAATTGCACAAAATAAACCAATAATCTAATATGTTGTATGAAGACCAAGAGCAGAGACTCAGATTCAACTTATAAAATTTATTAATTCCACGTAGAAAAAACACAGATGAACAAAACAGAATAGCATTAAAACATGAACGCTTTCACTACAATAATGTTTATATTCAAAGTATTAATCCAATATGCTGTGCGAAGACCAAGAGCGGAGATTCAAATTCAACTTATAAAATGTATTAATTCCATGTAGAAAAAACACGGACGAACAAAACAGAATAGCATTAAAACATGAACGCTTTCACTACAATAATGTGAGTTTTCGTCTTATTCAGTTAGACTTCATCAGATGACCAGTGCATAAACAAGATTACCCAATTTATATTGAAGAAATTTAACAAAAACCAATAAACTAATTACTTTCCTATTCAAAACCACCAATAATATTTCAGTTCAACTAATTAAATATTAATACAATCCATTCTCCACCCTTCACTAAAATGTCGTAGTTAATATTTAAACCTTTATTAAAACACAAAGAAATTAAAACATTTAAAAAAACGTGTAGTTATTTATCATTTATAATCAATTGATAAAATATCTGTACAAAGTTAAAAAATAAATAATAATAATGTATTTAAAGTTAAATGAATAGATGAAATCAAAAACAACGACACGTTAGACATTCAGTTGCAGAAATTCAGAAAAAGAAAGACAAAGCGGATGCTTTTTCGCTGCAGTCGCAGCACTTCAAAAGCGCCACCGCTTGTCTTTTTCTTCTGAATAAACTACCTTTATCAACGGAGAGTCAGGAAGTTTTGTTCTACATTACACTACAATAATGTATTTAAATGAAACATTTTCTAAATAGTGCCATAACATTCCATATAAAGTGTGAGGATGTAGTGCCATCTGGTGGCTGTTTTAATTAAATACATGACTTTGTATCTCAAAGCTTAGCAGACCTTAATTTTAGTGAAGGTAATATTGATACATAGTCGTTTAAACCTGGGAGACTACCTGCCTCAAGGGTCACCTGCCACCATAACTTTCTAAATTCAATCTTTTCTTCCCAAGGGCCTCCCCTGATATCACTTTTAATTTATTCTAATACCATAAAAGAGAATTTAGATTTTGAACATATCTTTGAATGCATATACAAGGCATTAGTATCCTTCACCACAGTTATATCATAGGTGTGTTCGTAAATCCTTCTTTTTAACATTCTTTCCATCTTTCCTACATAGAAGGATTTACAAAATGCACATATGGCTAAATAAATAATTCCCTTTGATTCACAATTATAGTATTCAGAACTATTGATCCACCTGTCCCTGCTTTCTAGGTAGTATTTATCTGTATTCATAATATGTGTGCATTGTGTACAATGCTCACATTTGTATGTACCTACCTTTTTTCTATTAAAATTCACTTTATTTTTATTTTCTAATATAGTTCGGATACTTTGTGAATTCTTATATATTACTTTGTGTGGAATCTTAGAAATGTTCTCAAAATCTGTGAGGGAGACAAATCTCTCCATTCCTTTAAAAATATTTTGTTAATACTATTATTTAAAACATTATATTCTAAAACTAAAGCTTGTTGGTAGTCATCTCCAGTGTTTTATTTATTTGTATTACCCCCCTCAATTTGTTCTCTACATTTTTGAATGGGTTTGAATCTATTGTTTCTTTTTTTTCTACCTCTTCTCTCATATTTTTAATCAAATTCAAGGGGTATCCTCTTTCTAAAAACATTTTTTCTAACAATTCACATTCTATTATGAAATCATTGTCCAAACTAGTCATGTGATACCCCCTTACAAATTGCCCCTTGACAATGTTTTTCTTACAATGTAGAGGGTGTGCACTCTTATAATGTAAATACGAGTTACAAAAGATGGATTTTCTAAATATCTTTGTTGCAAATTTATTTTCCACCTTATATACCTCTATATCCAAATATTGCAAACAGGAATCCGATATTTTATGTGTAAATTTTAAAAAATTTGTTGTATTATTCATATAAATCATGAATTCATCAAATCTTTCTTTACCAGCTGTCCAAAAAAATAACTATATCATCCAAAAACCTACGATACAGTGTTCAGCAATCTTTGTATTCAGTATTTAAAATATATTTTTCTTCCCATTTTGCCAGGACTAGATTGGCATAAGTTGGGGCACAAGCTGCTCCCATTGCAACCCCTTGAATTTGTTGATACAATTCTCCATTAAAATATAAAAAAATTGCTTTTCAATATTAAATCCATTAACCAGACATTTAGCAATTTTTTATTCTGTGTTAAACTTTGATCTTCATAAACAATTTCCTCAAACATTTCCATACCCTCTTTATAAGGTATGGAAGAGAATAAATCTATAATATCTATAGTTATAAACAGTAGATTTTCATGATTTAAATCATAAGAGATTTCTTTTAGGAGGTCCCAGGAGTCTTTTAATATAAATTTCCTTCCTAACCATAAACTTTTTAATTTTGTGTCTACATATTTAGCCAAAGAGTAGGTTTTAGCTCCCTCTGCAGATACAATTGGTCTTAATGGGGGGTCATTTTCACATTTATGTATCTTAGGTGTATCAAAAATTGTGGGTATCCTTGGTTTGTCAACTTTTAAATACATAAATGTGTTATAATCTATTAATTCTTCTTGTAACATATCCCTTAAACCCATATCTATTTTATTATAGACTATATTAACCTCATTTTTGGACACACTGGAGTATCTCATTTCATCCCATAGTATCATGTTCATCTTACTTTCATAACAAATATTATCCATAATCACCACACCTCCTCCTTTATCTGGTTTCATTACTCTAATATGGGTGTTTCTTTTTATTTCATACAATAATTACCTTTCTTTATTACTCAAGTTAACCTTGTATTTAATATTTGTGTATTCCTTTCTTACCTCTTTTTCCATAACTTTTTCCAATTTTTTTAACTGAGGATGTAAGGGTGGGTTGTAGATAGTCTTATGCTTTAAATATGTATTTTTAATAGATTTGTCTTTAGGGAACACGATACTCAAATTAACTTTTCTCAAAAACAATTTAATATCCAGTAGTGTTTTAGTAATGTCTCCCTTTTTGTATGGGATAAATTTTAAACCCTTGGAAAATAATCCAAAATGTTCCTTCTCTATACCTAAGTTACTAAAATTGTAGATAGAAAAATTATTGTATGTATTTCTAATCCCCTCTACTAAAATCTCACTATTGTCACTAATGGTAGTGTGGGGATCATTCAAAATCTCCCCCTCCCCCTTCTCCCCCCTCTACTGAAAATTTGATTGTGGGAGACCTTGTTTATTCATCAGCCTTTCAGATCTCCATAAAGGTGGAAAGGCTTGTTCATAGTCCTGGTCCACTTCCCCATGAAAATCCCTTCCGTCTACCTCATTATTCTGTATAAGCATTCAAAGATATGTTCAAAATCTGAATTCTCTTTTATGGTATTAGAACAAATTAAAAGTGATATCAGGGGAGGACCTTGGGAAGAAAAGATTGAATTTAGAGAGTTATGATGGCAGGTGACCCTTGAGGCAGGTAGTCCCCCAGGTTTAAACGACTATGTATCAATATTACCTTTACTAAAATTAAGGTCTGCTAAGCTTTGAGATACAAAGTCATGTATTTAATTAGAACAGCCACCAGATGGCACTACATCCTCACACTTTATATGGAATGTTATGGCACTATTTAGAAAATGTTTCATTTAAATACATTATTATTATTATTTATTTTTTAACTTTGTACAGATATTTTATCAATTGATTATAAATGATAAATAACTACACTTTTTTTAAATGTTTTAATTTCTTTGTATTTTAATAAAGGTTTAAATATTAACTATGACATTTTAGTGAAGGGTGGAGAATGAATTGTATTAATATTTAATTTAACTGAAATATTATTGGTGGTTTTGAATAGGAAAGTAATTGGTTTATTGGATTTTGTTAAATTTCATCAATATAAATTGGGTAATCTTGTTTATGCACTGGTCATCTAATGCAGTCTAACTGAATAAGACGAAAATGCACGTTATTGTAGTGAAAGCGTTCATGTTTTAATGCTATTCTGTTTTGTTCGTCCATGTTTTTTCTACGTGGAATTGATAAATTTTATAAGTTGAATTTGAATCTCCGCTCTTGGTCTTCGCACAGCATATTGGAGTAATACTTTGAATATAAACATCCTTCTGCAATCCACCACCCTTATCTGGCTGCATAAATCTAAGATCACCTCTCCCCCTTAATTCGGCCAATAGTTCAGTCTCAGTAGAGGTTAAATTACAGCTAAAATCACCTTTCTTACCTAAAAAATTATGAATGTCCATTTCACACACACTTTCAAAGCACTTTAAAATACCATGTAAATCAGGATTATATGTACTAGGCATTCTAACCGTATTACTATCTGCATTAAACACAGTTGTCATGCAACAGACTGGACTGTGGGCCTGAACTGTGGGTATCTAGATATCAGACATGCTAGGGATGTAACAGATAGAGCTACTGAGTCACTATTATGGGAGGTGTAATTGGAAGACATATGTGCATGCATACAGTGTGTTACACAGGATTGGCATGAACATGTGTGTTAGGATGGCTATGACGTGTGACACTGTCCTGTCTGTCATGCTTTTGTAAAATCAATCTGCACTGCCTTGTCAGTACTTCAGCACACAGAATACCTTTGATGACAACCATGCCATAAGCAGTTTACACAAATGTGGACATTCTGCTACAGTCTGTGCAGTTGTCAGCTCTACCGAATATTGTAGGCCTCCTGTCAATTCATAAACACATCTTTGACTGTGTATTGGTTCAGTGTCTGCATCACAGGCCCAAGTACGCTGTCATTTATCACATTATATGTAAAAGAACACTGTCATTTATCACATTATATGTAAAAGAACAAGAAGTTATGTACTCACCATAACGTTCGTTGTATGTAGTCCATCTCGCCTCACATTCTTACCCGTGGGTTCGGCCAAAACTTTTCTAGCTCGAAGTCTTTCTATTGGCTGGGCTAAGATGGTATCCCATGCTGCACTGCTCAATATCCCCAGATCTAGTTTGCTGTGAACACCAGCACTCAATCTCCATGTATAACAACACCAAAGGAAAGGAAGAACAAACCAAAAATGAAGGGAACTCTGAAAACAGACCTAACCTCCAGATCCTCCAGGAAGGGGGAAGGAGGGGGGGGGTAAGTAAGAATGTGAGGTGAGATGGACTACATACATCGAATGTTACGGTGAGTACATATTTTCTTGATGTTATGTAGTCCAATCTCGCCTACATTCTTACCTGTGGGACAGTGTCCCTAGCACCTAAATCCTGGGAGGCTCAGTGGAAGATACTCCTGAGCACTGTGGAACCAAAGGAAGACCTGCCCCTAGATACCACATCCAACTTGTAATGAGTAACAAAGGTGTGAGGAGATGCCCAAGTAGCCACAGCACAAATATCATCCATAGACAATCTGGCCTGATAGGCTGTAGATGTAGATACAGACCAAGTAGAGTGAGCCTTCACCGGGAACGGTAAATCTTTACCCCCTGAGGAATAAATGAAAGAAATGCAACTGGAGATCCACCTGGACAGAGTGACTTTAGAGACAGGAGACCCAATTCTATTTTCCGAAAAGGAAACAAACAGCTGATCAGATTTTCTGAGGTCATTGGTTCTGTGCAGATAAAAATTTAATTGTCTGTGTGCATCCAATTGATGAAACTTAAATTCTGCCTTGTTGGAGAACTGGGGAAAAAACACTGGCAACTCAATAGATTGATAAGATTTATTAAGGTTACTGATTGATGCCACTTTGGGAAGAAAAGAGGGGTTGGGTCTGAGAGAAACCCTGTCCTTATGAAAAATCAAATAAGGGGGTTTGATTGATAAGGCTTGAAGCTCTGAGATGCATCTGGCTGATGTGATGGCTACTAAAAAGACAGTTTTCCAAGTTAAGAATTTTAAATCACAGGTGGCTGCAGGCTCAAAGGGGGATGAAGTAAGAGCCTGTAGAACCAAGTTTAAATCCCAAGGCATGACAGGTTCCGATACTGGAGGACGAAGCAACAGAGTGCCCTTCAGAAAAGCCATTGTGTAGTAAATGTGTTAAATAAGTAGCCAGGTAAATATAAATAATACCAGTAGCAAGCAATTTTTTAGCTAGGTCAATGAATGTTTATTTAAAGGTGTTCCTTTTTAGGTCATTTATCTTTATCTTCAAACTTCTCAATCATCTTTTTTTTATTTAGGAAAAGGAGGATAGATTGAGGATTAGGAATAGGGAAAATAGAAATTTTACATAGAAATAGAAAATTACAAATGCCCTTTAAACTTATGTTACAAGTTATATTAGCCCATTATACAGAGATCACCATTAGAGAACATTGTGGGTGACAGAAGTCAAAAAATACTTACACATAAAGAGAAATATTGAGAGAACACTTTGGGTATCTATTGAATGCAGGTATCAATGTGGTAATCACATCCCATTATGTGTATTGTATTTTGATTTTTATTATTTTTGTTTATATGGATATCATTGTGTGTTACACTAATGACCTATTATGAATATATGGATTTAGTACATATTTCTACATATTATTTTTATAGCATATATTTTTGTTGTGGATATGTTTTTTGATGTAATTATGTAATATATATTTATATAAGGAAATATATAGTTTATAAGTTCCATGTTACACACACTTATTATTTGATTTTTTGGATTTTTATTATTTATATTTTATTTTTTTACCATATTTTACATTTAGGTCTTATTAGACCATTTATCTATCATATTGATTGATATATGACTGATCATATATGATATAAATAAATTTGTTTTGGGTTTTTTTGTTTTTTTATTTTTTTTTTTTTTTTTTTCTTTTCCACTGAAGAAGGAGTTAGGTTTTGGAGCTGCTGGTTGATTTATATATCCCTATTATGTGTTTTTAGTATTCAATAATAAAAGCTTTTGGAACAAATTATGCTGGCCATTGTGTTGCCCTTGAGAAAAGCCTTACAGAGTCTATGAGCCATCAGACTAGGTTCGTTTGCGACATGAAAGGTAGAAATTGCCGCCAATTGGACTTTAATGGTTACGGCCGCTGAACCCTGGTTAAAGAGCATAGACAAGAACTCCAATACAGACAAAACTGGAGCTGTGTAAGGGGTCAATCTTTTGAGTATGAGCCCAGATTGAAAACCTCTTCGATTTACTGTAGTAAATCTTCCTGGTGGAGGGCTTATGAGAGGAAGATAAAATATGAACCACCTCCAGTGAGAAATGATGAAGCATAACTAATGATGGAAGTGGAGTAGCCAGGCTGTCAACTGGAGGCTCCGAAGTGAGGGATGGAGCTGCCCTGACATGTGTGTCAGTAAGTCTGGTTGTGGGTCCAGAATCCACAGTGCATCCATGAGATAGGGATGGAAAAAGGGAAACCAAATTTGACGAGGCCAGTGTGGAGCAATCAGAATCATTCTGCTTCCCAAGACTTGCACTTTCTGAATAACCTTTCACAGCAAGGGAACCAGAGGGAAGGCATATAGTACACTGAAGGGCCAATCATGGACTAGAGTGTCCCTGGGTGACTCCCCTTGAGGGGGGATCAATGTGAAGTAGCTGCTGCATTTGGCATTGAGGGGGCTGGCAAAAAGAGGTCACAGCAAGGCTGACCCCACCTGCAGAAAATCTGTTCCACAACTTGACAGTTCAGGGACCACTCATAAGGCATCAGAATAGCTCTGCTTAGCCTGTCTGTGATCACATTGGACTTCCCTGGAATGTGCATTGCCACCAGAAAATGTTGGGAAGACACTGCCCACTGCCACACTCGCATGGCCTCTCTGCAAAGGGGATAGGACTTGGTTCCTCCCTGCTTGTTCAGATACCACACCACTGACATACTGTCTGAGTGGATTGCAATAGTCCTGAGAGGAGGAAAGCTCTGAAGTGCTTGCAATGCTAGTAACACAGCTCTCCTCTCCAGGACATTAATATGCAGATGCATCACGTGCTCTTGCCATGTGCCTTGGACTGTCCTGCCTAGATAATGCCCCCCCCACCCCATCTGGGAAGCATGAGTGGTCACCGTGGCAATAGCGGGTGCAAGAATGAAGGGCATTCCTGCATTCAGGTTGTCGGTGTGAAGCCACCAACTGAGATCCTGTTTGCACCTGTCCATGAGTAAAATAGGGTAAGAGAGTGGAAGATGTTGGTAAGACCACTGGGCAAAAAGTAGCCACTGAAGGAGTTTCATATGCAACCTTGCCAGAGGGACTAACATAATCATAGCAGCCATTGTCCCCAAAAGTTGGAGGACCCATCTTGCTTTGCTCTTCTCAGGGGGAGCAAGGCATGAACTTGTTGTTGTAGAACTCTGATTCTCTCCTGTCATAAAAACACCCACATGAGGATAGTGTCTAGTTCTGCACCTATAAAAGTGACACGCTGTGAGGGCAACAAGGCAGATTTTTCCCAGTTTAACGTGATGCCCAGCTGTTGACATAGGGTTATAGCAACATCCCTGGTCTGAATTAGTAGATGCCTGGTGGTGGCAGTAAGGAGCCAATCATCCAGATATGGAAACACTTGGAATCCTTGACGTCTCAAGTAAGCAGTCACCACTGCCATGCATTTGGTAAACACCCTGGGGGCTGTGGTGAGACCAAAGGGCAGGGCTCAAAACTGAAAATGACTGGCTCCCAGCCAGAAGCACAGGTGACTTCTGGATGCCGTGTCCATCTTGATGTGGTAGTAAGCATCCTTGAGGTTGATGGAGCACATCCACACTTCTTTTCCCAACAATGGGAGAATAGACTGCAATGTGACCATTCAGAATTTGGACTTTTGCACGTGGGAGTTCAATTGGCTGAGATCTAATATGGGTCTCAGGTCCCCTGTCCTTTTCGGCAACAAAAAGAATCTTGAGTAAGTCCCTAATCCAATCTGTTCTGAGGGGACATGTTGGATGGCTCCCTTTTCTAGCAGCTTTGAAACTTCTGAAGCTGCGTAATCCCTTTGACTGGGTGGAACATCTGGGATTTTCTTGATTAGAGGGGGATCTGACGAGAGGGGAATGACATATCCTCCGGAAATTTTTCATAGAACCCATTGGTCCTGGGTGATGTCTTGCCAGGCCTCCGGGTATAATGAGATGCGACCCCCAACTGGTTCTGGAAACGTACAGTTGGGCCTCCCATCAGGAGTGGCGGTAGGGAGAACCATGAAAGGAATTGCGGTATCCCAAGTTGCGGGGGCCTCCTCTGCCTCTAGGGTGGCATCTCCCTGAATAACCACCCTCTCATCTGCCTCTGCATGGGGGTTCACCTTGTGCACTGGGAAAAAACCTCTGTGATTTCTTGAACCACATTTTGCCACCCCTCTGGGCCTTGGGATAAGGCCTAGAGGGAAGGGAAAAACGGACTCCTACAGCAGACAGAGTTTTTCCTTCCTGCTTGCACCTGGTGAGGGTGCCTTTCACCTTGGCTCTGAACAAAGCGGAACCATCGAAAGGGGCATCAGTGAATGAAAACTTGAAGGCCTAAGCGAAAAGACAAAGGCGCATCCAGGCCTGTCTCCTAAGAGCAACTCCTGAATTTGCTGCCCTACCCGCTCCATCGGCTGCATATGAGATCAGCCTCATGGAGGAGTTAGCGATGGAATTGAGGGTAGACATCTGAGCATTAACCACCTGGGTCACTGCCTCAGAAACGTTACCCGTGAGAGAATCTCCAAGCTCCTTGAGGAGATCTCTCTGGAGCAGTGAAAAGTGAGATAAATAATTCAGTGACCGCAAGGTAAAGGTCCCTGAAGAAAAGGTATGCTTCCCATACCGGTCCATGGTCCATGGTCCTAGAGTCCTTGTTAGGAGGATGGATGGTGGAAGAAGTCTCGGCTAATTCCTTCTGAGTGGCTGCTGCCAGGAGGAGCAGATAAAAATTTATTGGGTCTCCTAGGGACTGGTGCCACAGAGTCAGGGGTCTCCCACACCCTCGACAGACCAAATCTAGAAGCTCGTCGAAGGGTAGAGATACCCAGGAGGTGGAGGACTGAGCACCTAAGGCCTTCAGGAAGACCGACTCCTCCTCCAAGGGGGCTTTGGATGGCCAGTCACCTCTTTGTTTCAAAATCTCTAGGATGTCAGAGAAAGAAACATCCTCAGAGGATGACTTGGGGGACCCCTCTGATTCCCTGAGGTCAGTGTCTGATGTGAGAGACTCATCCTGGGAATCTGTGTGCTTCCTCTTCACGTCTTCTTTCTGGGTGGCTCCTCAGGCAAGGACTCTGAGAGGCCCTCAGAAATGTGTGGACCACTCATGGGGGTACCCTGATGCCTTGGGGCTCCACTGTCTAGAGATAGATGGCAATCAGAGACCTGCACCGGTTTAGTAGGGGACAGAGTGACCAACCCACATGATGCCACTGATGACCTGGCCAGCGCACTCTGCATGGCCATGAAGGCCAGTCCCCCTGAGTCCAAGGAGTGACCAGTCTCCGAAACCATGACAGGAGTCAGATCTCCCCACGGTGAAGCACCGAGAGGGAGACTAGGAACAGATAGGTGTCCCAAAGCCTCTCCTTTGGGTCCAACCGAAGAATCCTGAGTCCTGAATCCCATGGACGGTGCCGACGGGGTCAGAGCTGATGTCGACACTGATAAGCCAGGAGGGGCTGTCGGAATCGACCTAGGGACATCACGTGGAGCCGAGCACTCTGGATACACTCAGAGGAGGAAGAATTGAAGCAGGTTGAGAGATGGGCTCCTGAGCCGACTGGGTCGGAGCCGAAAACAATTCTGCCAAAACCGGTGACTGAAGGAGACTCTGCACCACTCTATCGATGTCCACATCTGATAGGGTCCTGGAGAATTTAGGGTGTAGAGAGGGAGAATGAGACCTCCTCTCCGAAGGGGACCTGCGAGGAGGTGATGCTGGCCTAAGTCTAGGCGATCAGCTCCGAATAGGTTCCAAAATGATTGGAGCCGATACTGGTTCCATAACCACAGACACTTCCTGTGGCCCCATGGAAAATGGAGCCGAGGACGTCAAAGCAGCCTTAGCTACTTTCTCTGGTAGCTCCAAGGAGACTGACGGAGCCGGAGATCTCTTTTTTGATTTCAAAGATTTTGTCTTGGAGCCGGATGCAGTTTCCAAACCTTCCTCGAAGGAGGGTTTCAGAAATCTCTTCAAAATCAACTTATTCTTCCTTTCCTGAAGAACTCTTGGACTAAATGCATGACAGAAGCTGCATGACTCCTGTAGATGGATTGCTCTCAGACAATATACACAGACAGAATGTCCATTGGTAATGGACATTTTATAGCTGCACCTAGAGCATTTCTTAAAGCACGAGGGCTTGTGCTCCTTAGAATCTTTGGACATAGATAGCTACAACAAAGCACCAAAGACAGTAATAACTGACAACAGTATCAACGGTAAAACAGACACAAGGTGGGAAAAACCACTATCACAAACAAAAACCTCAAGATCTCTAACTAAAACGACCTTAGGCACAAAACAGGAGGGGAAGACTATAACCTCTAATTTACTAATTTCAATGGTTTTAGACCTGTAACAAAAGAAAATAACATGAGGAAACAAGGGACAGACTAGGTCCTCTAAATGAAACGGGCCTAGCTCATTGGAACAGCTAGTGGGATACCAGACAAAAAAATGATCAAACACACAACTATTCACTATACAAGACAAGAACACACAATAGCTATTAAAATAGCTTTTTGTTTGCAAGCAATTCTCTAGTAATGAAGAAAAAAGGGTACTTAGACACAGCCAAGAGCGAGACCACGTCCGAGCTACACGAGCGGCAAACGAGATCTGGGGATATTGAGCAGTGCAGCATGGGATACCATCTTAGCCCAGCCAATAGAAAGACTTCGAGCTAGAAAAGATTTGGCCAAGTCAGAGCCGACATTCGGCTCCGAACCCACGGGTAAGAATGTAGGCGAGATTGGACTACATAACATCACTGTTATTTATCACATTATATGTAAAAGTAGTGTCACAGTAATCAGGATATCTTTGTAAAAACTTTGTAAAAACATGAGCAATTCTCCAGAGCTGAGTTGGCCTAGTGCTGTATTGCATTGAACTGTGGTTCAGAGGGTCCTGGATTCAGTATTTGGCAGGGGTGTATTTTTTTCCTAATTTTATATCACTGTACTGCATGATATATTTACATAAACACTAGCAATTCCTCACAGCTGAGTTGGCCTAGTGGATTAATGTACTATGCTGTAGTGCAGAGAGTCCTGGGTTTGAGACTTGGCAGCACTGGTTATTTTATTGATGTGCAGAACAGTGTCAGAATCAGATAAGGTGATTAAAGTAGTTTTAAGGGGGTTTGCATAGCATGCTGCGATGCTAAGCAGCACTAAGTCCCACTTAAACCCGTGCTATTTCCAAAAAAGAAAAGAAAAATGGGGTGATAGAAAGTGTTGAAATGGGGGCAAGGAAGGGGGAAAAACAATATGAAAGGTTGCCAGGGATGTGCAGGAAAGGACCATAGCTCTTCATTTCTTGGGCAGCAACAGCTGTGCATGTGGACAATTTGGAATTTGGAGCATCACACCTCACAGGGAGAGGTGTGGGCAACATAATTTTGTTGATTAATTTATGGGATGATTGATTCATGGCAGTGTGCATGGGGGCAAAATAGAGAGCTACGTATGGGATGACCTTTTTTTTTTTTTGGACAGGTGCCCATTTTTTTAAGGTGAGAGTGGGATGTTGGGGAAGGGTTGCAGGTACATTTGGGGAGGTACATTGGGTAGGAGAGGTGGCTTTTGCGAACAGACAAGACAGCAGACAGGGGTGGTGTATGATACACGAGGGAGATAATCACCTTGGACGGGGAGGGTGGTTGTGAATTGGAGGACCAAGTGCCCCCAGATGGCAACAGTGGGACAGAGATCCCCTCCCATGGACAGTCACCAGTGCACCTTCACAGCACTGAATGTGGCTGTGCTGGGCACTGGGTGCCGGGGCCAGCCTGCTCCACGAGGTGCGCCAGTTTGCCCTTGATCTGGTGCAGTCTATCATCCAAGTCATGTTGGATGACCCTACAAACCATACCTAAAACCTCAGTCCGGGTGACAACCTCCTCTCCATGTCCACATTCAGGGAGTGCCCCTGAGGCAATTCCACCCCTGGGTGGTGCAGGACCAGCAGAAGGAACAACTTCAGGTTGGATCCCAGATGTGCTGGGACCTGGTGCCAAGGCCAGATGAGGTGGGATAGGCGGATCCTCTGGAACTGGCCTACCCAATTATGCTATGGTGTTGAGGTTTGTCAAGGTGTATAGGTTAGTCATGAACAGAACATTTAAACATTAGTTAGAACAGCATACATGGGTGTTCCATTTAACCCAGAACAATAAAATTACATAGCACAGGCATAATTGGAATAACAGTCAGTATTGTAACAGCATGCCAGTAACAGTTATGGCAAAAGGCCACCAACAGTGGAATTTCAACATGGTATTTTAGTTTGCAACCATTGTAATATATAACCAATAATACAACACAAGGCCCAACATTAGTTTTTGAGAACAACATATGTGGAAATGAAACCTTACCCATAGTATAAGAATAAATATTTGTGATGCAGATAAGAATCACTTCATAGTGTTATACCCACACTTGCTTTATTGCAGTCCTGAGCGCCTTGATCATTGGACCAAGAGCTCTCCCTTCCTCTGTGGGGATTCCAGTAGCATTGGTGAGAGCATGTGCCAGATGGTCCCAGGCCTTGGACTTGTATTCAGAGCCCTGGTACTGGCCCTGCAGCAGTCTGTCACCATGGTCTTTGACAAGGAGTCCAACCATGACCGTGGACTCCAAAATACCACAGCGTTGTGCCCAGAATCATGCTCCATCTCTGACTCCAGCCATAGCTAATGCAGTGATTAAACTCCAACAGGTTCTGGTTGTATTCCCACCTGTTCAGCTTAAATAAAGCTGTTTTCCTGCACTTTTCCACCATTGAGACATTTTTAAAAATGCTAAGTGAAGCTTAGCACCACTCTAACCTGCTAAGCTGTGTTGAGCAGTGCTTAAACTGGCAATGCTTAGCAATGCTTTGTGGTGTGCAAACCCGCTTAGCTAAGCTGAGCATTGCTTAAACTGACATTGTTAAGCAGTACCTAAACCAGCTAAGCAGAGATGTGCATTGCTAAGTACTGCTAAAACAAGTCCTGTTTAAGCATTGCTTAGCTACACTTAGCAGAGCTTAGCTATGGGCAAACCACACTTTTTACAAAATAAAAAAAAATTATTGAAAGTATTTCTTCATTAAAGATAATTCATTATTATGTGTATATAGTTAACTCTACATCCTCTAAACATATGCATTTCACTACATTACCTGGTAGTGTAACTTTAATGTATTAGACACTTGTGTGTAACTGGGGCTTTTATACTCGTGTCTCCACTAAATATGTGCTTCTAGTCAAGCTGGACTAACCCAGTTAACAAATTTCAATGTACACATAAACAAAAAAAATAAATAAAAAATAAAGCATTTCCCTATCATATGAAAAAAGCCAAATGGCCAGTATTCGAACTGTACACCTACTGCACACAAAGCCATCATTCTAACTATTCAGCTACTAAGAATATGGTGATCAGACTTATACTATTCTATATAGCTCTCAGTTATGTTTAAGTACTGCTGAGCAACTCGCCATGCCATGCAAACCTGCTAAGCTCTGCTTAAACTTGACCTTTTTATTAAAATGAAAAGCATCTGGTTTCTATTTTTAGATGTCTGGTTGCATTTATCGATAAGCGCTATGCTGCGTAAACACATGCACACAAAAATAAATAAATATAAAAACAAAAAGGGACAATCACATTTTCACATTTAATTTCAGTACCGTACAGCACTCTGACAGTACAGGGACTGTGTTATGGACACTATCACACACCTTCTACATATATATTTTACAACTGGCTGAGGACACAATTAATGTACTATTTTAGTGTTGTACGGCACTTTGACAATGCAGGGAGTGTGTTATGGACACTGTAACACACCCCCTACATATAATATTCTACTACTGGCCAGGGGCAAAATGTGGAACAAATGCTTATAAAGAAGATCTTTTAATGAATTAATATGATTCATGGTCTTTCAATGTGGAACTAGGAACAAGAACTTTTTATGGGCCAGGCCACAACTTACATTTAATAATTTATTGCTGTACAACACTTTGACAGTGCAGGGGGTGTGTTACACATTTCTGAGCACTGTAACACACCCCCTACACTGATTCAGTAACCATGTACATGGCTCTCTGTCAGTAGCATGCCTCCATTAATATGCAAGGCATGCTGCTGAGAGGGAGTTGCAGACACAGCCACAGAACACTTTGTGTAGGTCTTGCATTATTTCTACACGGAGTTTATAAAATCTGGGGAATGTTTTTAAATGTAAAACCAGGGTGCACACTACTTCAGTCCAAATATGTATTCTTTTTAACTAATTTCTTAAGAATAGTAGTATCTAATGTTCCATCAGGGAATTCAAATAATTTTGTATCTAAAACTTCTCTCAATGTTTCAGAGAATATCATTTTGAAATTTAAGAAGTCAGCTGTTTGTTTAAGATATTTCAAACCCATCCAACTCTTCTGATGTCCCATGCCACAGCCTAAAATATCATCCAGAAATCTTTTATGTAATAATATTTTTGATCTATATTATTTACATTAAGAACATGTTCACCCCCCCAAAATATGCATTACCAAAGTTGCATAAGTGTTCACTATTGGAGTTCCCATTGCTACTCCTTATAACTTTAAAAAATATTCACCTTGAAACATAATATTATTGTCAAGTACTATTTCTAACAAACTACAAACATTATTACTACAGGCATTGCTCCTGTTAGGTCTCATCATCAAAAACTTACTAATCAGTACTGTTGCTCATCTAGTCAGGAAAAAAATACATGAGTCGCTGTGGTTTCTGTTCAAGCAGCTTTATTATGTACGTACAAACACATCAGGATAGAGGCTCAATAACTAACTTAAATAAACTTATAAACTAACTATTACACTCATACATGCTGTCTCTCTGGCTGCACTCACAAAATGACACTGAAGCTAGCATGCTCTTGCTCTTTATATGCACGTGCCGACCTTGAAACACTTCTTAAAGGTATAACATACACACACTATTCTACATCCTCCCTCTTTGAGAAATAAGTCATGCAATGTTGATGACATTATTTGACATTCAATCAATAAAATAATTGTTTGTTATGCAATTATACAGAACTAAATACATATAAACAATTATGTCCAAGTTGCTGTGTATTTCCCACTAGGTCTGGAAATATGACCAAATCATGTGACGTAGAAATTAGGATCAGGTCTATCAACTGGGACTGCCTCTGCTGAAAGTTCGACTTTAGGGAGATCAAGAATATCATCAGGAATGGAAGTAGAGGTTAAGACATGTTCTGCATAAGGAACATTGTCTGGATTGCTCTGAGATCTAGAGTCTATATCGTGGGAACAATGCTGTAGTATCTTTTCTGGTGTAGGAAGATGTCTGCAATTTCTCCTATACTCCACACCCTCAGATTCTATGAAGTGGGATCTCAGCTCAATACATATACCTGATACTTGACCAATCCGGTCGAAACTGTTTGCTGTTTGTATCCGTACTGTCTCTCCTTCTTTCAATGGATGAAGAAATTTGTTCAATTTGTCATAACTGGATTCTGGAAAGAATGCTTTCTGAATAACTGGGCTCTAATTGTCCTGTTGTTCTTAGCTTTAGGCCTCAACAAACTGGAACTAATAATTGCCTAGATAGAAGTCTCTGAGCAGGCAAGCAAAAGTATATTGTCACTGGGTATGTTTCTGAGATTAAGTAAATTCAAAAGACATCAGTATTATCATGTTTTGACCTCTCAAGTAATTGCTTTGCACTCTGTACTGCATGTTCAGCTAGTCCATTTGACTGTGGATATTCTGGACTACTAGTAACATGTACAAAGTCCCATTCTTTTGCAAATATCTGAAACAACTAACTGATAAATTGGGTACCACTGTCAGAAATCACTTTGTGTAGACTATAATGGACTGAGAATGACGTTTCAACTTGGTGATAACAGCAGTGGGCGTTATGTTAGGTAGTAAATCAATCTCAAATCAGTTCAAATAAAAGTCTACCAGCACTAAGTAATGCTAATTGTTCCACTCAAATATATCAGTGGCTACTGTTGACCAAGGTAGTTCAGGAACTTGACTTAGCTGAAGTGGTTATTTTTGCAAATGTGGTTTAGTACTATTGCATATGGAATAAGAAGAAATTACTTTATCAATGTATTTTACTAGATAAGGTGAAATACTGCTTCTCTTGCCCTTCTTTTGGTAGATTCAGAACCTGGGTGACCATGATGCAAAATTTGGATATATTCATGTTGTAAGGAAGCAGGAACAACAATTTTGGGACCTTTGAAAATAATGCCATTTTCCATGAACATTTCATCTCTGCAAGGAAAATAAGTTTGCACTTCAGGTGGTACACTAAATTGCTTTGACTGCCATCCAGCATTAATGCAGTGGTTGAGCTTTTGCAAAATTGGATCAGTCTTTGTATGATTTCTCAGGTCATCAAGTCTTGTGGTCAAAAAGCTATGCACTTCCATGATGTCAATGTCAAAATTCTCTGCATGAAGCTGTTCTACTGTATTTCTGTGCAATCTGGATAAGTTATCAGCCAGATAAAGAAGTTTGCATTTTGTATAGACACTTTTGAAGTTTTACTTTTGAAATTTGAATAGCATTCTTTGTAATCTCACTGGAGCTGAGTGCATAGGCTTCTTTAGAATAGTGACTAGAGGTTGGTGGTCAGTTTCAGTCTGAATAGCTCAACCATAGATATAATCATGAAACTTCAAACTTGCAAATACTATTGCCAAAAGTTCTTTCTCAATTTGAGCATATTGCATTTCATTTTCGGTAAGAGTTCTAGATGCATAGGCTACTGGATTGTCTTCTTGATGAATAACTGTACCAAGACCAAATTTTGAAGCATCAAAGGAAAAAGTTACTGGTTTATTGACATCATAGTATCTTAATCTAGGTGGGGTGGCAATTTTCTGCTTAAGGTCTTCAAATGCCTTCTGGTGCTGTTCCAACCAAGACCATATAACATCTTTGCATGTCAGCTCTCTCAAAGGTGCTGTCAACTCAGTCTGGTATAAACTTGCCTAAATAGTTGACCATACCAAGAAAACATTGTAGAGCCTGAACATTATCTGGTGCTGGCATCTCAAGAATGGCTGCTTGCTTGAATGGATCTGGTCTCCAGCCAGTGATAGCAAATAAATGACCTGTATATGTAACTTCTGGTAATCTGAATTTGCACTTCAGAGGATTGATCTTTAAGTTCACTTCACGTGCTCTATCTAAAACTTTCTTAAGGTTTCTGTCATGTTCTGCTTCACCATTACCTCCAACCAATAAATCATCTACTACTATGGCACAAGGATAACCTGAAAAAAATTGCTCCATTGCACGCTGGATGACTTCACTTGCAGAATTATTCCAAATGGCATCCTTAGGAATCTGTATCTGCCAAATGGGGTACTGAAAGTAATCAGTAATGAGGATTTGTAATCAAGCATCACTTGCCAAAATGAACTTTTTGCATCCAAGACAGAAAAAACACTGGCATTTGGTATTAGGACTGCAGCTTCCTTGACTGTACTCATTGGATGATGCAGCATCTTCAATGCTTTATTCAAATGTCTTGGGTCAATACATATTCTGATTTCATCTGGGCCTTTATTGTGGGCTGCTACTATGGATGGCACATTGGTTCTATAACTGGACAAATTACACATTACTGCACCAATTTATCAAGCTGTGCTTTGACTTTATCCTAAATAGCTATCAGAGCTTTTCTTGCTGGTCTGACTACCAGACTGGCCACTGGGTCTAACTTCATGGAATACACAACTGTAAGTTTGCCCAACTTGTCATCGAAAACATCAGCATACTCTGAGTAAATAGCTTCAGTAAAATTGGAACTAGGATATGTGTTTATATGATGAATTTCTTTGGTAAAAGAGAGCAAATTCATTCTCAAACTGTCTCTGAGACCCAGTAATGACTACACAGGTCTTTGGACTACATAGAATAACAAACTGTAACAGTTCCTAGCCAAATAACATGAAAGCACTACTGAGCCTTCGGTTTGAATTTCTTCACCTCCGTAAGCAACAAGTTTCGCGCAACTAGCCACACTGAGTTGTTCACCAGTTCTCACCTTAGCAAATATGTCTGCTGACATAATATTACACTTTGAGCCAGTGTCCACTTTAAGCTCGGTGGATTTACTATTGATATGGACAGTACAAAACACTTCATTCTTTGCCAATAAATTTAGTGCATTGACCTTTTCACCAATTACTGATACACCCTCTATGTAGTTAGTAGAATTGCAACAATCTATATGACTAATTTGCTTTTCTGAGTGTCCCTTCTTTATAACTATGTGAGGTTTACTTGATTTGCAAAATTTTGAAAATCGTTCCATTTTTTACACTTGTGGCATTGCTGACCAAATGCTAAGCATTTTTCTCTATTTTAGACTCATGACTGGCACCACAACTGCGACAGTTAACACACCCTTGTACTGCACTGAGCAAGTCCTTTTCTTAGATCTTGCTGGAAAACTATGGCTCCTCCCACGAAACCCTGTAGCAGTTTCAGATGCCATGTGCTTAGGCTTGTTACTGCTAAGCACATGTTGCATGCTGTCTACATTTCCTCTGGATCCTGCTGAAACCATGCTCTTATCACTTGCAAGCATACTTGTGTACTTTTCTGTACCTTCATAGATTTGACAAATCTCAATAGCTTTGCTCTGTATTAAACCACTGTCATTAAGCAAAATCTTTCTCACTGCAGTACTATTAATACCACATACAAACCTATCCTTTACCAACTCATCTCTTAAGTCACCAAACCAACACATTTTACCTTTATTTCTCAGGTCAATTATATAAGCTGTGAAAGTTCCCCCTGGTTTTTGATCTCTTGTGTAAAACAAATGTTTCTCTAATGTAATATTTATCTGGGGGTTACACATTTCCCTTAAGTTGTGATTCATACACTCTGTGTCTTTCCTTGATTCAGCCTGTACAACAATATGATGGTTTTCACCTTCTCCCTCATATATTGCTGATGCATACACAAATTAATGCTCCCTTTCAATGGCCTCTGACTCAGCTAGGTTTAGAAAAATGAATGCCCTGATGCATGCATCTTTGTCAGAATAAGCTGCTTATATAAAAATATATTCTTGCTCAAAGATTCTGCAGTTCTCTGCAATATTCTGATCAAACATCAATAGTGAGGATTTTCAAAATCCACCTGCCATATTAACACATACCAGTGAAGACATTTGCAAGTATGCATGAACATACACACCTATACGGGTCTATATCACATAGTCAAAGTCTTATAACTTCGAACACGTAATGTCCAAACCATTATGTTTGAAGTTACAAAACTTCAACTATGGATAAAAAAAAAAACAACGGAAAACAAAATAAACTGTTTTTAGCCCCCACATCCCCTTCTACTTAAATATACCAACTCCGAGATCGCACCCCATTGAACAAAATGGAAACCTCCACTTATGGAGATTTCCATTCAAACGCTCAAACTTTTACAAATTCGAACTTATGGTCGCGACTATATGAGGTTTGAACTTGTAAAAGTTTGACTACGTGATTGGAACCCCAGCTATACCTATGCCAGAAATTTATGCCAGCATTTGTAACTATGCCCAGTAGCACAACAAGCCTCTGAATAACTGAAATTTGCAAAATACATCTATTGGGCACTGTAATACTCTTGAAATCACTGTACTGTAAGAAATCACCTCCTATCAGTTAAGAAACATTGCAAAATAAGACTTCTGGGAACTGTAATACTCTTGAAATTACTCTACTGTGAAAGTCATTTATCTTTGTAAGTGTGATGCCCAACCACTGGCCCAGTAATCAGGGAACCTCAATTCTCACCACTGGCAACAGTGGGGGACATTCACACTGGGAGGATGACAAGTTACACACACAGTATTTCCAATTGCAACTCTCTGCATCCAGTGCAATTTCCCTAGGAGCACACAGAGACCACAGTAAGTCTGCGGCTGGTTTCTCCCTCTTCTCCAGATCCCCAATAAGACTTACCACTGGCACAGCTATAGAGTTGAGATCTCAGCTGAGTGGCCAAGCCAAGGCTTCCACCACCCTCTTTGTCCAACCAGTGCTTCATGTTCCTACCCGAGTAGCTGACATACACACACTTTGAGATTTGATTTGTACACAAACACAAACACACACACGTACCTGTGAAAGGCTGGCACAGGTTTACTAGCTATGCCCACTTTTGCCCAGACTATAAGGTAGTTATCACTGCCACAAGCCAACTTTTTATCAGCTACTTTAAGGCCCTTAAAAAAGGGTGTCCAATCCTATTGTATAATGCTACTATGGTATAAACAGTTTCACAGCCCCCCTCCCCCTCTGTAGGAATTGGCACCAATATCCAAAACTGCACCAAAGCATTATACAAGCATTTATATAGATGCATGAAATCAGGAATACCCGGCAGGACTAAATCATCCTCCACAAAGAAGAGTAAACTTGTCTGGTGGACATCTGCAATAAATAAACTCTATAACAAAAGGAAAAAATTGCTGTCCAAGATCAATAAGGATCAGGTGCCCAATTGGAAGCAATGTCTCCTTAGCCTGAACAACCAAATAAGAGCACTAATGAAATCCTCAAAAGCAACTTCGAGTCCAAATTGGCCACATCTAACAGAGGCAATCATGAGGCTTTCTTCACATATGTCCGCAACCTCAAAGGAAGCACCCAGATCTGTTCAGAACTTGTACCCAGGGGCACCACATATACAAATACCATAGATATAGCAAACTTGCTGGCTGACAGATTCAGCAAAAACTTTATCCATCTGTCCCCTCCATAAGTAAATCAGGACATCCCCAGTACCTGCCCCCTTATATCTAAGGAACAGGTCATCACAGTCTCTCTAAGGCAAAAAAATACAGCCTTCATGGGACCCGATAACATCCCAGGCTCCATCCTATGTGAAATCAGGCAGGAACTTGCAGCACCATTAGGCACCCTATTCAACCAAGGCCTGAGTACTGGCTTCATCCCAGCTGAGTGGAGGACTGCCACTATCATCCCTTTACACAAAGGTGGAATGTCCACCAATCTGGGAAATTATAGACCCATCAGCCTAACTAGCCTGATCTGCAAGGCTATGGAATAGATTATCATGGACCTCATTAACAAGGACATTGGTAACCTCCAAACACTTGATCTCAAACAGTTTGGCTTTATCAAGGGGAGGTCATGTTTGCTAAATTTGGTCGACTTCTTTGAGACAGTCACCAAAGCCATGGACTGGGGGAAGACTGTACACCTCACCTATCTTGACCTGGCCAAAGCCTTTGACACTATTCCCCACTCAGGCATAATAAAAAAAACTCGTTCAACTAGGCATCAATCCATATTTTACCTGATGGGTAGCAAACTGGCTCACTGATAGAACCCACATAGTCAAAATAGGGGAAGCTACCTCAAGCAGTAGACCCCATAACAAGTGGTGTACCCCAGGGTTAGGTCTTGGGGTCTCTGTTATTTGGGATATACTTTTCTAAGGTGCAGACCAAAACCAGTGGGCTATGGCTGACCAAGTTTGCAGATGACTGCAAGCTGGGTGCTATCATCAATTCCCCTAGTGATGTGGACATCCTCCAAGAGGATCTCACTCAGATAAATGACTGGTGCCAGAAACATGGCCTAAAGCTGAATACCAAAAAATGCAACATTATCCTCTTTGGGGAGAGTGACATCTCCACAAATTATCACATTAATAACACCATCCTAAGCACTCAATCAGTCGTGAGGGATTTGGGCACCCAGGTTGATAGCAACCTGATTTTTGACCACCATGTTGCTTCCATGGTACGGAAAGCCTTCTACATGGCCCACCTCATAAGTAAGGGTATCTCATCCAGGAACAAGGAAGTCATAACATCCCTGTATTCTTCCCTTATAAGGCCCATTACTAAGTATGACACACCTTTCAGCATGTACCTTGCAAAGCACATGCAGCATCTGGAAAGACCACAGAGGTTCCTCACCAGGAGAATCCAGGGCCTCAAACATCTACCCTACACAGATAGGCTAAAAGCCATATCCCTCTACTCAGTTTCATACAGACTCCTCAGAGGTGACCTCTGTCTGTCATACAAGGCAATCATAGACCCCACCCTGATGGGACTACTGCATATCTGCAAGTCAAGCTCCACTCAAATAACCTGCATGAGTGGCCTCAACCTGGTCTGTGACATCAACAGGACATGTTGGCTGGACAGATTTGTATCCCAAAGACTCCCTCATTTATGGAATAGACTCCCTCTCCACATCAAGCAGAGTACCTCTTTATGCCTTTTTAAGTGCAACCTGGATAACTGGATGGAATGAGCAAATATACCCCTGGGATTCCACCCATGTCCTTGCTGGACAGGGGCATTGGGTGCTGATTTTTTCTAAACATGGGCTAAACTCTTGGCTAGACTTATAAGGGCCTCAGGGCCAATAGCCTAGTAACCTCCTATGATCCTGTGATCATATTAATGCAAAAGGTAGTTTGACCAAGAGCATGACTATTAGGAGTGGCCCATACAGTGTCACCAAATAAATATGCAAATGCTATCAGAGCTTAAATATATCTCACAAATGTCAGTCACAATGATAAGTTTAAATATATTAAATAATAAAAAATAAAATAACAAGAAAATACTTAGTAAATATTCACAGTTACATCAGAGTTCAAAATCACAGGAAACACTTAAAACAATATTACAGGACAGTCTCAAATAAATACAGAAAACATCTAAGCTATATTTCAATATATTCCTGTATGAATCTAAGAGAAATTACTGAACACTAGTCAACTTACTTACAGAACAAGGCAAGGCAGATGTGGTAGGTAGATGTTCTTGTCAGGTCAATGACAAAATACTGAATGCATGGTCTCTCTCTCTCAGAGACTTCTTAAATTAGTATTTCAAATATTACTGCTGGGGTAGCTGGCAGCATGACATCACTTCTTATCATCTGACTATCAGTTCCCAGGCTCACAACCATTGATTTTAGCATATACCTGTGAAAACACATAGACCTTAAATCTTTTGGCAAATGGTGGAAGCCGTAAAATAATTTACATTCCTCCACATTTAAAGACAATGCAAAAAACTTCTAGCTCTAGACATTATGTATCCTGTTGCACTGAAACTGAAAGATAACATGTTTTTTATTACGTGGTTATAAAGCAATTTAAGTTTTCAGCTATTCTTCTGAAGTTAACTTCTTGTGTTTCAGTCCCTATTGTTAAAATACATATACATCTAAACAGTTACAATAGTGCATATACATTTGTGCTCAGTATTTTACAAACTATATCTTCTGCACATGTGTCTGTACAATATGACATACAGTTCTAATACAGTTATAACACAAGGAATTGCATCATGTTGATATTCACAAATGATACACAACCACTTACAAAGTTCCAGACAGCTGGGTTGGCAGTATTTCCTTCTATGCCACTTCTATATAAATCATATTAATATTCAAAGGTTCATAGGTGTGTACTAGGCTAATGGTCCTGGAGCCTATATAAGCATACCCCAAGAAGATTCCCTGGCATTTGCCACTCAAAGTTAGTTCCCAGTGACCCTGACAAGCAAGGCCACTGAAGTGATCACTGGAGTGAACTTCTTATTGCCCATCCACTCGTCAAGATTTCTCTTAAAGGTGGCCAGTGAAATGTTCTGCTTGACATGAATGGAAAGTTTGTTCCAGAGTATGGGAAGTCTCTGGGTTAGGAACCTGTCCCTCCAGCATGTTCTTTTTATTGTGGTAGTGAGGTTTAGGTCCCTGGAGCGTGTGGCATGGAGGGATTTGGATTTTTTTAGGTGTAGCATATCTAGCAGCTCTCAGTCAGACATGGCTTTGTAGGTCAAGCAGAGATTGCTTCTAAGTAGATGATAAGAGACAGAGTATAGCTGGAGTTTTTTGAGTCTGTCCATATAGGGCATGTGTCTAAGGCCCAAGATCCTCTTAGTGAGGTATATTTGTGGTTTTTCCAGTTAATTAATTAATTAATTAATTAATTAATTAATTAATTATGTGTCAAATGACATATAATTATTTATAAAATTCCAGAGAGCTGGCTGGCAGTATCTCCTTTTGTTACAGTTAAGAAACATTTCAAAATAACTGCACTGTGTGAATGAATTGGGCAGAAGAAGCTCAGAGTAAGAAACATTTCAAAGTAATGGCACTTTGCAAATAAACAGTACACAGCACACTGAAACTTTCCCAAAATGGCTGTACTTTGCTAAATAACACTTACAGTGCAAGAAACACTCTGTAATGGCGACACTTTGCGAATAGACACATCCAGCACAAGAAACTTTTCAAAATGGCTGTATTTTGACTGTACTTTACAAAATAGTTGCACTTTGCACACAAAAAAAAACTCTTCGGAATAAGTGCACAGTAATAAGCACACACTGTAAGCACGTTTACACACTTTGAGATACTTTAAATAACTCATGTTATGCCCCGAATACAATGCAACGTAGTAGTTATGCCAAAACACAGTACTTTTCCAAAAAGCATGCAGTCGCCTTTCTTTATTTATACTTAATGTGCCCTTTTCTCCCTTTATTCAATTTGTTTTACTTGTTTAATCCTTTTCTGTGCCCATTATACCTTTCTTGTGCTTGTTTTACTCTAAACATGTCCATTTTGCTTTAAATATGTTTGTTTTGCAATTCCAAGGTAATTCCAAACTCCATATGTGCTTTTCTGATAATTGTTTTAGCAAATATCTTAATTCTAAGCATTTTGTTTAATTAATAAACCTTTTGTGGCTCTCATGTGTTTAATAATGTGGTTTGTGCCCTTGTAATGCTCCATTTTATCTTTTTTATAAAATAAATCATTTGTGCAAGTTTTTGTTACCTTAGGTTCATTTCTGGCCCTTTTTCCTACTTCAGTACCCTTAATTTACCTTCATTGTTTATTCTGTAATTCATAGCTCTGAAAAGCAGCCTCTGGAATCCCAGTTCTGACACAATGTCACTCATCTAGTCGGTATAAAAAAGATGAGTCTGTGTGGGTTCTGTCAAGCAGCTTTATTATGTACAAATGCATCAGGATCAAGGCTTAATAACTTTAACTTAGATAAACTTATAAACAAACTGGCTATTACACTCATACATGCTCACTCTATGGCTGCACTCACAAAATGGCACTGAAGCTAGCACGTGCTACCTATTTATATGCACATACAGAATAATCCCCAAAGTAAACGTACTGGTAAAAAGTATGCACGGAATCTCCAATAAGTGTACGCTCACCTTGTTGTTACAAAAGGAAGATCATGCTTCATTCAATAGTAAAAATCCAACTCTTTATTGCCCAAAACAGAATGAATGTCCAACTCTTTATTCATTCTGTTTTGGGCAATAAAGAGTTGGATTTTTACTATTGAATGAAGCGTGATCTTCCTTTTGTAACAACAAGGTGAGCGTACACTTTTACCAGTATATTTATATGCACGTGCCAACCTTGAAATGCTTCTTAAAGGTACAACATACACATACTATTCTAGAAATACCATACAGATTTAGTATAGATGTAAATAGTGAGTAAACATCTAAAGTTACTTAGATATAATTTCCATTATTAGTGTCTGCTTTGCACCAATTAAATATCTGTGTTTAAAATCACTACTATCCTTTATGTATCCAGACATTAGCTTTAAAAATTCTTTTAAATTTGCTTCAAGGAAAATTGATAATGGTTCAGTTACCAAACCTCTAGATGATACAATTGGTCTCATACGAGGCTTCTGTATATTTTTATGTACTTTAAACAGACCATAATAATAGGAATAATTAGATGCAGTATGAGGGGGTGCTGAAAAGTTCTAAGCTTGACCAACTTTCTAAGTTCTGAGTGTTATTTTGCCTTTGTAACTGAAAAGAGGGTTATTTCATCTTGTAAAGTGCTAAGTTGCAGAATCATAGCACTATGTTTTGACATTGTTTCAGATCAATGAGTGCACCATCTCAACGAAAAGTGTGGAATTTTTGAGTGTGGAATTCCAAGCCATCATCAAGTTCCTATTCCTGCAGAAGAAAACTCCAAAAGAAATCCATGAATGTATGATACAAACACTGAGTGACAAGTGCCCTTCTTACTCAACTGTGAAGAAGTGGTGTGCAAACTTTCAACAATGTGGAGATTTTGAGACTGAAGATGCAGCAATGTCTGGGACGTCTCAAACAATGGCAACTCCTAAAATTTTTCAAACAGTAGCAACTCCTGAAATTGTTGACCATGTCCATGACCTGATTTTGGCAGATTGGCGAATATTGGCTAAAACAATTGCTGAGACACTACAGATATCCTGGGAATGTGTTGGGTTTATAATCCATGAGCAGCTGGGTATGCAGAAGCTGTCAGCCAAGTGGGTGCCCAAATGTTTGAATGTTGATGAGAAACGATACTGAGTGGACACTTCCAAGTTGATTTTGTGGCATTTTTATTGAGCTGATGCTAACTTTTTGGAATGACTAGTTACTGTTAATGAAACATGGTTACACCATTATGATCCTCAGACAAAACAACAGACCATGCAATGGTGACACTCATGTTCACCAAGGGCAAAGAAGTTCAAGACCTAAAAGTCATCAAGAAAGGTCATGGTCACAGTGTTTTGGGTCAGAAAGGTGTTGTAATGACTATCTTCCAAGGCTCCAAACAGTTAATGAAGAATACTATTGTAACCTGCTGTACCGGTTAAAAGGAGGCATTGAAAGAAAAAGGAGAGGGAAACTGCGGAAAGGAGTTCTCTTTTTACAAGACAATACACCTGTTCACAAGGCTGGCAAAACGATGGATGTTTTGACAAAGCCGGGGATTTAATGCATAGACCATCCACCCTACTCACCAGATCTTACTCCATCTGACTATTTCCTATTTTCAAACCTTAAGAGTTTGAAAGGATGGCAAATTTCGAGTGATTTGGAGGTGATTGCAGCAGCGGAGAAGTATTTCAATGACCAGACTATCTATTGGCAGGTTTACAGAAACTTCAGATACAATATGCAAAGTATGTTGAAATTCGGGGTGAATATGTGGAATTACATGTAAGTTTCATGGTTCCACATCATTCCCTTCTAGGTCAGGCATAGAACTTTTCAGCACCCCCTCATACATAGAAATAATCTACCACATGAGATGGGAAAGCACTATTAATAAACAAATCATATACTTTGCTATGTAAGTTTGGAAAGCATACATCAATCTGTCTCTTCTGGTTATGCTTTTATAAGCTTTTTCATCTGTCATTAAAAGTTTATCAGCTTCTAAATAAATAATGGTTCATTCTCCCCATTCCCCCAGCTTTATCAGCACTTTTAATTACAATATCCTCATCATTCTTTCTCAGGGACCTTAAAGCACTACATTCATCAGCTGTTAGAGTAAAACATACACATTTATTACCATTTTAATGCAGCTTATAAATGTCCTCTGAGTACACTTTCTCAAAAAATCAATTATAGAATTAGGAATTGGAATAAAAGTACTAGATTTACACAATATGTTACTTGATTTGAATTTTGAAAAATTTGTGCCAGATTCAATTGCCTTTAAAAAATGCAAGTCAGTTAAAGCGCCCGTCACATTGCCAGAGTCATTAGGTATAAAAGTTAAAGTTCTTCTTAAAATACTTATTTCATATTTTTACTGAAATAGTCTTTAGAAATATTTATAAATAGCCTTAAGTCCCTTGATGTCTGGATTTACTGCATGTCATTGGACCTTTCAAATTCCTTCTTTTGACTCACCCTCTTCCTTACTGTAACTTCATTCTGGAGACCCAGACCTATACCACTACAACTACCCCAACAGGAGTGACATATGCCTAACTAAACATATCCCCATTTCTGGAATAGGCTGCCATTATCTATTAAGCAGACTGCTTCCATAATGACATTTCAAGCCAGTCAGGATGACTGGATAGGTGAACACAAATTTTCAATAGGGACATACACAGAAAGTCTTCTTAAAGGGGGCAAGGCATTGTTAGTCTCTCATCATTATTGGGTAAGGTGGATGATTTTTTTCAATGATCTCCTTTGGCCATAAGCTATGTAAGAACCTACGAACCTACAAAACAATTATATCCCCCTGAGCTGTCACCAGCT